>NC_140502.1:11726733-12171733 GCF_964271855.1 Acomys minous
AAGAAAAAAACCACTGGGTTTGGCAAAAGAGAAGAATGAGGTGTGTACTGGTACTGCGCCAGCCTGGAGAAAGTGGAACTTGTTGAAACACAAAGCTTTGCTCCCTCGTCAGTGTAGACTGTACATTAACGTGGGTAAGTGTGTCTTCTACTCATCGTAATTTGGGCTGTAGTCATACATTCCTGGTACTGAAAAAAAAAAAACAACCCTGGCCAGAAAGGCGATGGTGATGTGGGCATTCAATTAGCTCTACCCACACAAATTCAAGCATGCTTTCTATTTCCACTGCCGAGAACTGAACTAGGTGAGAGAGTGCAGCTTCTCTGAGTTGATAAAGTACCAACTGCTTAGGTCCCAGGCTCTCCGGTCCAAGAGTTTACCTAGACCTGCTCCTGTTTGATGGCTTTGAAGAACTCACATCTTTCCTCCTCATAAGACTAGTGAAGACTAGAATCAGAAGTTGCCTGGGTCTGTCCTCCTGAACAGTTTGCTAAGCAAAAGGATACTTCCAGAAGCCGTGCTCCTGATCATGGTGTTATGCCAAGATTACCCAGATCGTGAGACCCCCCCCCAAAAAAAAAAAGATCACCAGGACTCGATACCAATGCAATATACACAGGGTCCTGTATTATGGGCTCAGAGCTTCAGACCACAATGCTCCTGACACAGCAGGATAGGAGAATGATACCATAGCTTCCAGGGTAATGGGTTTATAAGGAAAAACTGTAATTAGGGGTTGGGGTCACAGGGAAGTAAAGAAAAAAAAACATGTGGGGGTCATGAGTCTCAGGAATGTCAATGTTCAGGCAGGTTGGGTCCAAGAGGCTGAATCTCCAGGGAAGCTGTATTATCTCAAAGGATCATTGGGCGTTAATTGTATCTAATTGTTCTGGTGGCAGTGTGTGGTCTTTCCCGGAACACAGAGAGAGTAAGAGACCTTGAAACACTCAGCCCTAAATGGATTGTCTCTATTAAACCCCTTCCCTCAGGGCTCAGGGAACCCCAAGGAAGAGGAGGAGGAAGAGTGTAAGAGCCAGAGACGATGGAGGACACCAAGGAAACAAGGCCCTGTAAACCAGCATGAGCAAAGCTCTCATGAACTCCCAGAGACTTAGGAAGAACTGGGAGAAGTGAAGGGAGGGAAAACCATAGTCACAATATATTATATGAGGGGGAAAAATTCATTTTCAATAAAAAGGAAATAATACATTTTTAAAAAGTTTGAATAAACACAGGGATGGCATTTAAAATAAAAGAGCCAGTGCAGTTTTGCTGATGTGGCGGTATTCGCCTTTATTCCCAGCAGATGTAGGGAAGTCTCTGAGTTCAAGGTCAGCCTGGCCTATATAGTGAGTTCCAGGATAGCCAGCACTACACAGAAAGATGCTGCCTCAACCAAACCAAACCAAACCAAAACCAAAACCAAAACCAAACCACACCCCAAATAAGTTAGAAGAACCTTGCAAACTAGAGAGCAGAAAGACTTTGGGCTTTACTAATTTTACCTTAAACTAATACTGAATCAACCAGATGGTTCAGTGGGTAGGGGCATGGGTACCATGCCTGACAACATGAGTTTGGTCCCTGGGACCCACACGGAAGGCGAGAACCGATTTGTGCAAGCTGTCCTCTGACCTCCCTGTGTGCACCCTGGTATGTATGCATGTATCCATATCCATATTAAACAAATAAAATATGATTAAAGAACTCCCAGGTAGCTGGAGAGACTGCCTCAGATAACTTGTTGCTCTTATAAAGGAACCAGGGTTCGGTTCCCAGGGCCCACATGATGGCCCACAATTACCCATAATTCTAATTTTAGGGAATCCAGTGCCCTCCTTTGGCCTCTAATGGGCACTAGACACATCCAGTATGGTGCACAGACATACGCTCAGGCTAAGCATTCACCTACACCAAATAGAATCTAATCTAAACAAAACAAGAACAACAAAATCAAAACACAATTGTTCAAAGCTGGGTGGTGGCAGCAAATGCCTTTAATCTCAGCACTTGGGAGCCTTGTTAGCCTTTGCCACTCTGAACTCACTATGAACTTATGTAATGGATACATAGGTAAATGATTAGCTTTAAAACATGTAACCTACTAGAAATGATCATAATGAATGCGTTAACCCGGAAGCAGAAAGAGGCAAATGGTATATACTCACTTATAACTGGACACTAGACCAAGGGGCAGGTCCCATGAAAGTCTTCACTTACCAGGAAACTGAGACAGAGGGGAGGACATCCTATTGGGACTCTAGATGAAAGAAGCATGGGAGAATAGCAAAGTAGAAGGATCCAGAGGATCCTAGAAACCTACAAGAAGAACATTATGATGGGCAGATCTGGGTCCAGATCTGGTGCAAACTATGGCACCAGCCAAGGACAATACAGGCTGTAAACTTCAAACCCCTACCCAGACCTAGTCAATGGACAAGACATTCTCCACAGCCCAGTTTGTTCTGGGGTGTGGTGTGGCGTGGCCTCCACAGCCCTCTCAGGGTTAGGGGCTAGCACTGTGTTCATATACAGATCAGTCAACAGAGTGGGACCAGGTGGTTAGGAGAGCAAGGAAACCCTGTTTCACCTGCTGGGGTGCTGGGAGAACAAAATTTAAAGTGGGCACAGATGCAGCCTTGCACACGTGCATTATTCAGAAGAAAGAAACCTGTTCCTTGTCAGAAAGTTGGTTGTCACAGGAAAGTTCCAAGGGAAATGACACCATGGTGTATGAAAAGGACCAAGAGAGCAAAGAGAGAGGGCATGGTGGCACACGCCTGTAATCCCAGGAGAGGCAGACGGATCTCTCTGAGTTCAAGGCCAGCCTGGACTACAAAGTGAGTCCAGAACTGTCAAGGGTACACAGAGAAATACTGTCTTGAAAAACCAAGGGGCGGGGGAGGAAGGGAGAGAGGCAGAGGGAGGAAGAGAGGGAGGCAGGGAGGGAGGGAGGGAGGGAGAGGGAAGGGGGAGGGAAAAGAGGGAGGGAGAGAGAGATATAGAGATACATTAGCAGAAAGATAATAGAGATTGGAACACAGAAAGATACAGAGACACAAAAGATGGAGAAACAGCGAAATATAAAAAGTAACATAAATATATACAAATAAGGAGTCAGAGAAAGGAAGACTTACGTGGGACACATGGAAAGACAAAAACACAAGGACATACTTTCAGAGAGACACACCCTTAGAGACACAGGGACACAGACACAGAGTCACCCAGAGGCAGAGATGCACAGGGACAAAAGTGAGGTGTGACCATATGTGTGTCACCTACCTGAGACATTAACGGAGTTAGCAAACAGCGAGACACCTGCACATCCACGTCGACTGTAGCTGAACTCCATTATGGGGCTACAGAGACAGCTCAGAAGACGAGAGTGCCCACTGGCCTCAAAACCATCATCCTCCTGCCTCAGCTTCCTGAGTGCCAGGGTTGCAGGCATGGCATGTGCCCAGAAGTAACTCAGCCGAAACAGGGGGTAGTTCTGTTTTCTTGAGGAACCTTTATACTGATGTGCAGATTTTATTTTTAATGTATAGATGAGATCTGCGTGTACTATATATCTGTTGGCAGGCACCAAAGTTGATCCCATGGCCTGGATCATGATCAGCCACTGTAAAATGATCCAGCAATTATTTCTTAAGTAGAGTTGTTTGGGAGGCTCAGTTGTGACACAACCCTGTGTGGGTGCTGGGAACTGAATTCAGACCTTCTGCAAGAGCGGCAAGTGCTGAGCCATCTCCCCCAACCCCTCCCCGAAACTAGGGCAACATTTCACTTACCCCCATATGACCACACAAGCACAAAAAGGAAATACTGGAAGTGTTTATGATCATTTTTTGCTAACCAACTGAAGCCGTTTTTTCCCCTTACTTTTATTGATTTGTTTTAGTTCATTTGAGCTGTGGCAGTCAAGCAGCTGGTAGCATATTAAAGCATCAGACATCATTATGGTCCGTGTGTATAGCGTGAATAAATAAGTCAAGATAATCAACATATCATCACAGGGTAGGGATGGTGAGGGAAGGAGGAAAAATCTACTAAAATTGTTCAGAAATGCCATAACAGGGATAAAGAGGGCTGGAGTAGTGCATCAGGGGTTAAGAACACTTAACGCTTCTTGCAGAGGACCCAGAAGCTACATTGGGTACATCACAACTGCCTTTAACTACAGTTCTGGGGATTTGACACCCCCTTCTGTCTTCCACGGGCACCTTCACTCACACAGCACATATAAGCTAATGCAGCCGCACACATATACACATGAATAAAATTTTAAGGTTCTAATGTCATGACGATATCTAATACCTTGCCGTGGTAATATTCTTAATAGCCAAGAAGTGGAATTAACCTAATTATCCTCCATCTCTGGGTGAGTGGAGAAATAAAGTTGTGGCATAAAAGCAAGACGGAATGGTTGGTACTCAGCCATTACAAAGAAAGAAACCCTGTTATTTTTTTTCAACAATGGGGATTAACTGTTAATAGAAAGCATGGTATTCAGTGAAATATAACAAGCACAGAAAGGCAAGCACTTCACGTCACCAAGACAGTGAGACTCAGAACGTAGTTCTCAGATTCTGGGAAGAGAGGTGTTTAGAAGAAGAAGGGATAACGTCTCAAGTGGGAAGCCTGTTACACAAGGAGGCAACCATATTTAGGTATAATGCAAGCCGCCAAGGCGCCTTACAGTGGTTCTCAACCTGTGGGTCAGGCAACCCTTTCACAGCGCTCACCCAAGACCATCAGAATACAGATGTTTACATCACGACTCATAACAGCAGCAAAATTACAGTTATGAAGTAGCCATGAAATGATTTCATGGTTGGTGGTCAGTACAACATGAGGAGCTGTGTTAAAGGGTCGCAGCATTAGGAAGGCTGGGAACCGCTGGTTTAGTGGGTAAAACCGGTTCCTGTCAACCGTGATGACTCAGGTTCAGTCCCTGGGTCTCACGTGGTAGGAGGGAATTAAATCCCACACATTGTGCTTTGATACACACACACGCACGCACATGCACATGCTCATATGCACAAGCATGCACATGTACCCATGCACACACAGTGACACATGGGTACGTGCACACAAACATGCTAAATAAATGTGATTTTTTTTTATTAAGAATAATATATTGTAGGAGCTGTGGAGATGGCTTGGTCTGTAAAGCACTCACTGTGCAAGAGTGAGGACCTGTCGATAACCCTCGAATTAAAAGGGTTTGTGAGCTCTAAGCCAGTCAGAGATGCTGCCTTTAAAAAATAAATATGCGGGCCAGAAAGACGGCTCAGTGGTTAAGAGCCCTTACTTTTCTTGCAGGGGACCTGGGTTTGGTTCCCATCACACCCCCGTTGCAACTCACAATCATCCCCAACTCCAATTGCAGGGGATTTGACAGCCTCTCCTGGCCTCCATGGGCACCATGCACACACATGGTACACAGATATAACATGCAGGCAGAATAGACTCGTACATGTAAAGTAAAATTAAGCTCTTCAAAATAAATAAATAAATAAATAAGAGCTGGGCACGGTGACGCACGCCTTGAGTTCCAGCACTCAGGAGGCAAAAGCAGGTGGATCTATGTGTTCCAGACCAGCCCGGTCTTACGGAGCGAGTTCCAGGACAGCCAGGGCTACACAGAGAAACTGTCTTGGAAAAACACAACACATAAATAACAAGGAAGACCCTAGGGAGGATGCTTAATTCTCACTCAGAAGGACAAATAGAGTAGACGCAGGAGCAGTTGAAGAGAAGGAGCAGGACAGGAGCCTACCACAGCGGTCCTCTGAAAGGCTCCACCCATCCACCCAGCAGCATCCAAGAAGATGCTGAAACTCAAAGCCAGACTTCCAGGTGGAGCACAGTCTTATGGAGTAGCTGGGGGAATAGAAGGACGTGGAGGGACCAATGGAGCAATGCAGGGGCTGATGCACCAACCAAGGACCATGCATGGTGAGGACCTAGATCCTCCGCACAGTCTCCTTGGGGGAGGGTCCCATAATATAGGGAGTAGGGACTACTTCGAACATGGACTCTGGCCCCCACATGTTGATCACTTCCCCCTGGCGGGGCGGCCTTGCCAGGCCAGAGAGGAAGAGGATCCAGGCAGTCCAGGTGAGACTTGATAGGCTGAGGTCAGGTGTTAGGGGAGGAGGGCTCCCCCTTTCTGAGGACTAGAGGAGGGGAGAAGGGGAGGTGAGGGAGGGAAAGGCGGGACCTGGAAGGTGACGAGAGAGGGGGCTACAGTTGGCATGTAAAGTGAACAAATTATTTTTAAAATTGTTTTTAATGAAAGACACGCATACACAAAAAGAAAGGAAAACCAAAAAAAATAAATAAGCAATATCTGGAGAATGGCACTCAGCTTTGATCACTGGCCCCTACGTGCATATTCAAGTACACACACCTGAGAACAGTATGCCGTCCCAGTACTCAGGAGGCAGAGGCAGCTGGATCTCTGAGTTCAAGACTACTCAGGTCTACAGAGTGAATTCCAGGACAGCCAGGGCTACACAGAGAAACCTTGTGTTGAACTCCCCACCCCCCACCAAAAAAAATTCAAAATTTGCTAAAGATAAATGTCAAATCCATCCTCCCCCCCCCCAACATTCAATGCGATGTTTAGCTTAATACAGTCATTCCACGATGGATATATGTAACTGTCATCTTGCGCTTCGTATATACCCAGAATTATGACGGTTCGGCTTGTAGTAAAATTTTAAAAACAATGCCAAGTACTACTTCCAGGCTAATTTTTTTTTTAATGTAAGGACCCTGAATCTGCACTGCTCAGCAACACCAGGTGGGGGTTGTGCTATCCGAGGTCCTACAGCACATAAGATTAAGAAGAGTCTTTGGCTGAAGAGATGGTTCCGTGGTCACCAGCACTGCGTCTAGTTGAGGACTTCAGTTTGTTACCCCAGCCCCCCCCCCCAAATTAGGCAGGTCACACAGCATGCCCTCTTCTGGCATGCATGCATGCATGCATACATACACACATAATTTTAATTTTTTTTAAATCATGAAACAATAAGAATACAATCTAATTAGGAGGGAGGGGCGGGAGGAGTAGCTGAGCCTCCCCTTAGCAGCTGCACGGGGAGGGATGGGTGGATGTCCATGCCCCGACGCAGCTGTCCCGAGTCTACTGGGGAGGGGCTTGTCAGAGCTTACAGCCAATGGGCATTAAGCACGTGCTAGCCTTGAGCCTCCTCAAGGGCTATCACCAGCCAGCCGCGCGTTGGGTGGAGGCAGACTTGGCTCTCTCTTTTTGCGGTGGTCTGCCAGTGTGCAGAAAGCGGGCTCTGCCCTTGGAGGTGAGCTTTCGGGGTACCTTTTATTTCCAGCCCGGTAATAAGGCGGCTCGTAAGTGTCTGTGACTGTGGTCAATGAGATATTATACGAGATGGAAAATGGTGTGTTGTGATCGCCAAATGAGGAAACTGAGTCAGGGGTCATTTGTTTACCCGCAGAAGAGGCAAAGTTAACTGACTTGAAAGTCTTTTGTTTTTTTCTGTGTGTACGTACCCATTATGGTACCCATGTGGAGGACAGGAGGGACAGCTTGCAAGAGTCGCTTCTCTCCTCTCACAATGTGGGGCTCCGAAAGGTCAAACTTGGGTCGTCAGGCTTGGCAGAAGGTCCCTTTACCCACTGGGCCCTGCAGTCTTCGCTGCTTCTAACAAATCATTGCAGACACTTGGGGATAAATGGAGTGTCTGGGAAGGCAGGCGTGAGAGTGGAAATACAGAAAAGGGCGGGAGGTTGGTTGGTTTGGTTTGTTTCTTTAAGGCTTTGACTCTGCAGAAAACTGTCTTTGGGGAGTTGCTTCCGTCCTGATATTATTATGGAACCTGGAATGTTCTAAAGTGCTTTAGCCCAAGGCGTAAAGTAATGTAAAGCATTTTACTTCCCAGAACGTCAGTTTTGGACCCTGAGTGAAGGACCAAACTTTTTTTTAATGTGCTTATATGATATTAAATGCAGTGCTATGGAAACCCTTCCCACAAAAAGAAAGGGGAAAGCCAGGAAAGAAGTCTCTCTCAGAGACTTGTCAACTCATTCTAAAAAGAAGGCTTTGCCATATCTAACCCAAGTCCTGTGAATATAACAATGCTTAGACGTCACAGTCTAAATTTTATTGGGAAAGTTATTTTGTTTGGAATTTTCTTTTCCTATTAAGCTTTTTTTGATCTCCATATTTAAAAAGCCGGGCGGCGCACACCTTTTTTAATCCCGGCACTTGTGAGACAGAGGCAGGCAGATCACTGTGAGTTTGAGGCCAGGCTGGTCTACAAAGCGAGTCCAGGACAGTCAAGGACACACAGAGAAACCCTGTCTCGAAAGAAAAAAAAACCACTCTAGAAAAAAATCTTACCTTTAATAGACATCTAACGCTTTAAATTGTGCAATTTATTTTTTTAAGATGGTCTCTCTGTGTAGGCCTGGCTGGCCTGTATCTCACAGAGATGGCCCTGCCACTGCCTCATGAGTGCTGAGGTCAAGCGCATGTGCCCCCACACCCAGCTAAGTATTTTTTCATTAATATTCATCCTGTAGTCAAATTCTTCCTACAGAGAGAGCTTGCTTCCTCCTAGCCTTCTAGGGAGGGTGTTATTGGGTTTCCCTTTTTCTGTTCCTTGTTTCATCTCATGTGTGTGTTGTTTCAGCTTTTACAGACAAGGTCTTGCTGTGAAACTCAGAACCCAACCCCCACCCCCATCCCACCGCACCCTCCCCCATCCCAGCCCCCCCCCCCCCCCCCCCGCCTCCTGAGCTATGGGGATTACAGATGAGAGCTGCTACCATAGGCTAGCATTCCTTTCTGATGAGCAAAATAATGTTTGATGGTTAAAGTTATCAGGGCTTTGCGGTTGCTCCTTCGTAGATGGGTACGCCTAAGCCATCTTGGCGGGTGGGGGGGGGGGTTGTTTATTTCTGTTCGCTTTTACTAAAATGGTGGTTAAATTGGGATTGCCTTTCAGTGTACGTCTTAGAAAGCAATAGACATGAGAATCTTATCCCTGGCCCGTCTTATCCCCCTGCCACCCGCTCCATACCCCCAGCAGGTGTTTATCATGTCTCAGAGGCAATCTCCTCACCTGCAAGTGGTATTCAGCCTCTGACACCCCGAGAGGCTGCTCTCTCTGCTAAATTAACTGCTGCGTGTTTTGCCTCTTCTGAATTAAATGAGCCCAGGTGTCATTGATCAGGTCCTAAAAGGTTTTTGCTGTTTTCAGCAAGGTGGGGGAGGGGGGGTTGGGGGTTGGATGGTGATCATATTTGCATTTACAAGACAAGCCCAGTTCCCTAAGGGAGTGGTACCTGTTTCCCTTTCCAGCCAAGTAGGGGCTCCTCTTCACAGAGGCCACAGCATCCATGTCTGATGAGGCATTGAAGACGCTCTCCTCTTGTATGTCAAAAAATAAAGGCCATGGTTGGTCATGAGGGCGCAAGCCTTTAATCCCTGCAGTCGGGAGGCAGAGGCAGGCTGATCTCTGAGTTCAAGGCCAGTCTGGTCTACAAAGTGAGTCCCGGACAAGCAAGGCTACACAGAGAAACCCTGTCTCAAAAAAAACAAAACAAACATACATACCTCTGTGTGTGTGTGTGTGTGTGTGTGTGTGTGTGTGTGTGTGTGTGTGTGTCCATTCTCAGGATCCTTAATTCTGTTGTTGATTTCAAGTTCAGTTGGAAGCCAGACAATTATTTGTATTGCTCAATCCTCTGCTTATTTTAATATGTTGAACTGTTGGTCATTTTTATGGGCTAGTTAATATTCTAAAATATTACTCATCCTATGTCTCAAATTTACCAGCTCCAGTTCATTGTTTTAAAAAGTTTCATTTATGTGGGAGGGCACAGCTGTGGTTTGAGGGCGGGGGCTGTGGTGTTTGGGGCTGTATGTGGGTATTGAGGGGGTGTGAAGGGTGGAGGTGGGCGAGTGGTATGGGGGTGGGTGTGTTGTGTATGTGTTGTATGTGTGTTGGGGGGCCGAGGGGCGCCCAAGTGACTTGGTTCATTTGGAGGCCAGAGATAGCTTTCAGGAGTTAATTCTCTCTCCTTTCACTATGTGGGTCCTGTGGGTGAAACTCGGGTCATCTGACTTGGCAAGTGCCTTTACCTGCTGAGCTATCTCACCAGCCTCACCCCAACCCAAGGAAGCTTTAAAGTTTAGTGACCTTAAAATTCTTGTGGCGGGGGGGGGGGCGGTGTGTGGGGGGGGGGGGCTGGGTTCAAGACAAGATTTCTCTATGTCATAGCCCTGGCTGTCCTGGAACTCTCTTTTGTAGACCAGGCTGGCCTCGGTCCTTTATATTTTAAAATGAAGAAAGTAAATTAATTGGATTCATTTTGGTTGTCTTGTTCATGCTATTAGATTGAGATGCTCACAACCAAAATATATAAGAGATGCTAGGGCTGGTGAGATGGCTCCAATTAGGAAGAGCGCTTGTTGAGTGTCCCCAGCACCCAGCAGGAGGATCAGAAATTAAAATACAGTCTCTACTACATAGTAAGTTCAAGCCCAGCTTGAGATACATAAGTCCTGTTTAGAAAGAAAAAAAAAAAGATGCTGATGTTGTATTTCATCTCTGAGTTATTTGGGGGGGGTTAACTATAAAGAAATCTGTGCATATGGACACTTTAGACTTTGGTGTCACAGTTCTCAACCTGTGGGTTGTGACCCCTTTGGAGGGCAAATGACCCTTTCACAGGTCGCCTAAGAACACTTGAAAATACGTATGTACATTCTGATTCATAACAGTAGCAACAACAAAAAAAATAAGTTTATGCTTGAGAGTCACCACAGTATGAACTTTTTGGTTTTTAATAATATTTTTATTCTTTGAATATTTAGTATGTCTGCCATGTGTTTTGATATATGTCTGCCATATATTTTGATCATATTTGCCCCCTGTTACCTCTCTCTCTCCCTGTCCCCTTGAGGCTACACAACCTGTCTCCCTTTCAACTTGATGTACTCTTTTTTCTATAACTAGTTTTTAGTCTAATTTTTTTTTAGAGGGCTGTGTATCTCTGGTTGTCTTGGAACTAGCTATAGAGTCCAGGCTGGCTTCAAATCACAGAGATCTGTCTCTGCCTCCTGAGTGCTGGGATTAAAGGCATGCGCCATCACACCCAGCTCATCACGTGTTACTAAAAGCTTGACAGCTGCTCCTGGCCTGGCTGGCCGTTCCTGTTCCCCCTATTCTTCCTGCCCTCTGCACTTCCCTACACCACTGGTGGCTCCCTAGTGGTTGTGTAAGTGCAGCACGCATAAGGCTCTGACTTCAGTCTGGGTAGTGATAGTGTGTGCATAATACAAAGAGACCCTGGCCTCAATCCTAAGTGGTTGTGTGTGCACAGCATGCGTGAGGCTCTGGGTTCAGCCCTAGTGATGGGGTGTTGAGGGCTTCAATCATTTTTAGCACTTAACAAAACTTTTCTTGGCTGCCTTTGATGGAGTCATAATCTTATAAAAATGGACGGACTCTGTTGGTCTTAAGTCACCTGTGTCATGCGTTTCAGACACTGAGTGGTTATAAGGCTGGCTCTCCACGCCTCACCCTTCATATCCACAAACTTAGGTACAGCGTTAATTCGGTTTTTTTTGTTTTGTTTTGTTTTTGAGGCAAGGAGCAGGTGTCACTATTGAGTACCAGGAGTTATTCAAGAGCCTTATGATGAGCCAGGCATGGGAGTGCTCACCAGTAATCCCTGTACTTGGATTGGGAGACACAGACAGGCAGATCTCTGTGAGTTCAAGGCCAGCCTGGACTACATTAGCAACTTCTAGAGCACCTAAGATTGTTTGGTGAGACCCTATCTTTAACTGGTCTGTGATGACACCCAACAGCCCTCCTGTTGGCCACGTATATGGATTCACTTGGTGCCCGTGACGGCCTTGGAGAGGGTGGGGCTCTGATTTCCAATTCATGAGAGAAGATGCAGCCTCAGGGTTGGGTTAGGTCACCTGTCAGTGTAGACACATCAGAAGGTAGGTCTGCTTTTTCGTTTTTGGAGGAGCCTTCACCCAGACTTCCATGGTGGCTGCACCAATTTATGTGTCCACCAGCAGTGAGCAAGGACGCCCCCTGGACCCTCACCAGTCAGTCATCCTGACCGGGAAGGGGAACCTCAAGGCAATTTCAATTTGCCCTCAAGTCTTTAAGCTCTCATCATATGGGATCTCCTCGATTGCTTTATTTTCTACCACAAGGCCAGAGTTGTGGTAGAAGAGTAATAAACCAGATTAGCCAAAATGACCAATTATCAGCGGTGCTGGCTTTTATAGGTATCAGATGATAACGAAAGAGGATGTTTCAATTAAGAGTTAGTCCTGGGTCTTATTAACATTACTAGGTATACTGCTTCCTATGATTGCTAAATTGTTCTGTCATTAGAGGTGGCACTGAGAAGCCATAAGAGGAAGTGGCAAAAACATACTGAGCTAGCACTCAATGATGAGGAACCAAATTTGTCGTGTGGTGCCTGGTGATGTACCAGGATTTGCACAGGTTCGTTGTCCATCTGTGTAACTGCTGTGGAGGAATTTCTACTCATAACCTTAGCCTGTCTCTTGATTTCAGCTTGAAATTTTTTTTCCTACCTATATGGCCACGTCACGTTGCATGTACCCACATCAGAATAACCTTGTGGTGTAGATTTCTGTCGTCCTACCCTTTGACATGGGTTCCAAAGCTGAAACTCAGGTCACCAGGCTTCTGTGACAAAATGCCTTTACCCTCTGAGCCATGTTGCTGGTCCTATTGAAGTTTTCTTATTTACTTTAGGTAATTTTTAGGTAGTTTACTTTTCTCTCTCTCTTTTTTTAAAAGATTTATTTATTTTTTATTATGTATACAGTGCTCTGCCTGCATATACACCCACAGGACAGAAGAGAGCACCAGATCTCATTATAGATGACTGTAAGCCACCATGTGGTTGCTGGGAATTGAACTCAGGACCTCAGGAAGAGCAGCCAATGCTCTTAACCTCTGAGCCATCTCTCTGGCCCAGTTAGGTAGTTTACTTTTACGTGTGCATGCCTCTGGAGGTCTGATGAGGGTAACTTTTAGGAGTCAGTTCTCTTGTTCTACCATCTAAGTCCCATAGATCGAACTTGAGTTGTCCAGCTTTGGCAGCTAGCAGCATTACCCGCTGAGGCATTTTGCTAGCCTTTGGGTTTTTTTTTCCCCTCTTTCATATCACATCCCTGCTGCAGTTTCCCCTCCCTTCTCTCTTCTCAGTCCCTCCCCTCATCCCCAGCCCCAGCCCCTGACCTACCCTTCCCTCCATTTCTCTTCAGCAAAGGGAAGACTTCCCAGGTATACTAACCAAACATGGCGTATCAAGTTGCCATAAGACTAATCACCTCCCCTCATATTAAGGGCGGGTGACGTGAGGAGAAGGGTCCCAAAAGCAAGCAAAGGAGTCAGAGACAATCACCACTCCCACTCTTTGGAGGTCCACAAACACTCCCAAGCTCAACAACCACAGCATGTATGCAGAGGACCTATCCCAGTCCCATGCAGGGTCTGTGGTTGCCTCTTCAGACTCTGAGCTCACAAGAGCCCTGCTCAGTTGAATTTTGTGGGCCATGTTCTCCTGGTATCCTTGATATCTCTGGCCCCCTACAATCCTTCCTCCCCCTACTTCTGCAGGGTTCCCCAAGCTCTGCCTCATGTTTGGCCATGAGTCTCTGCTGCATCTGCCCCATCCGTTGCTGGATGAGGCCCGTCTTGACAGTATGCCTAGGAATCCTTTTTATGAGTATAGCAGAAGGATCATTAGGAATCATTGACTTTTCATGACAGTCGTGTTTGGTTCTATCCTAGGTCTCTAGGTTATCCAGCCTCTGGGTCCTGGCCTTCCAGGCAGCGTCAGACATGGGCTCCCTCTAGTGGCATGGTTCTCAAGCTGGACCAGTCACTGATTAGCCAGTCACTCAATTTCTGTGTCCCCTTGACCGTATTATAGCACATTTTGTAAGCAGGGCACATTGTAGACAGAAGGATTTGAGGATGGTGTTCCAATCCCTTCACTAGAAGTCTGGCCTGGTTACAGGAAATGGCCAGTTCACTCACTCTATCCCCCGTTGTTAGGAATCTTCCCTGGAAGTTTCTATTGTACTAAGTTTTTTACCTGGCCCCAAAATGCCCCCCAATTCCAATTGTCTCTCCCAGTACCCTCTCCCCCCTCTTCTCCCCTCCTTATCCCTCTTTTCCCCACCTTCCCCATCACCCCCATGATAACTATTCTATTTTCCCATCCCAGGGAGATTCATGGGTTCCCCCCCCCCACCCCCGAGCCTTCCTTGCTCTCTGGGTCTGTGGATTATAACATGATTATCCCTCAACTTACAACAAATATCCACTCCTAAGTAATCACACACTGTATATATCTTTCTGAGTATGGATTACCTTACTAGGGATATTTTTTTTTCTAGTTCCATTCATTTGCCTACAACTTTCATGATGGTTATTTTTTTTAACGGCTGAATAATACTTCATTGTGTAAGTGTACCGCGTTTTCTTTATCCGTTGTTCAGTTGAGAGACATTTAGGTTGTTTTCTTGTTTCTGGCTATTACAAATAAAGCTGTTATGTTAGGAGCAGAGTTGAGGGTAGATGGGGCATCCTTTGGGTGTGTGCCCAGGATGTGGTGTATTGCTGGGTCTTGAGGAAGATCTATTCCCAATTTTCTGATAAGCCACCAGATTGATTTCCAAACTTGTCTGTACAAACTTGCACTCCCACCTTGTTCCATGTCCTCACCAGCTTGAGCTGTCACTCATGGTTTTTTATCTTAGTCATTCTAACACGTATAAAATGGAAAGTCAGTCATTTTGATTTGCATTTCCCTGGTGGCTAAGAATGGCAAATGTTTCTTTAATTACTTCTCGGCCGTTTAAGATTCCTCTGTTGAGAATTCTGTTTAGATCTATGCCCCATTTTTAATTGGGTTATTTGGTTTGTTGGTGTCTAGTTTCTGAAGTTCTTTATATATTTTTTTGAAATTAGCCCTCTTTAATATGTGGAGTTGGTGAAAATCTTTTCCCATTTTGTAGGCTGCCAGTTTGTCCTATTTGACAGTGTCCTTTGCCATACAGGAGCATTTCAGTTTCATGAGCATTTGCCACTTATTTATTGTTGATCTTAGTGCCTGTGCTCTTGTTATGTTCAGGAAGTTGTCTCCTGTGTCAATGTGTTTGTAGATACGCCTCCTTTCTCTTCTACCAGGTTTGGTGTATCTGGCTTTATGTTGACCATAAAACCAAGACTGCTTAGACTGAGTTTTGTGCAGGATGATAGATATGGATCTATTTCCATTTTTCTACATACAGACATCTACTTAGACCATTTGCTGAAGATGCTTTCTTTTTTCCCATTGTGTATTTCTGGCTTCTTTATCAAAAACCAGATGTTCATAGGTGTGTGTGTGGATCTACATCTAGGTCTTTGATTTGATCCCATTGATCAACCTTTCTGTTTTTGTGCCAATACCATGTGACAGTGGTCACAGCTTAAAAGCAGTGTGCGTGATAACTCCAAAAGTTCTTTTATTGTCCATGACTATTTTTAGCTATTTGGGGGTTTTGTTTTTCCATATGAAGTTGAGTATTGTCCTTTCAAAGTGTAAAGAATTGTGTTGGAATTTTGATGGCAATTACATTGAATCTGTAGATTGGTTTTAGTAAAATGACTATTTTTTACTGAATTAATCCTACAATCCATAAGCATGGAAGATCTTTTCTTTTCGTCTTCTGGTATCATCTTCTATTTTTTTTTCCGAAGACTTGAAGTTCTTGTCATACAGGTCATTCACTTGCTTGGTTAGAGGTACACCAAGATTTTTTTTTATATTTGTGACTATTGCAAAAGGTGTTTCCCTGATTTCTTTGTAAGCCTGTTTGTCATTTGTGCATAGGAGGGCTAGCAATTTTTTAAAGTTAATATTGTATCCAGCCATTTTGTTGAAGGTGTTTATCAGCTATAAAAGTAGAATTTTTGAGGTCTCTTATGTATACTATCATATCATCTGCAACTAATGATACTTTGACTCCTTCCTTCCCAATTTGTATCCTTGATCTACTTTAGTTGTCTTATTGCTCTACTAAAACTTCAGGTACTATCTTGAATAGATATGGAGAGAGTAGACAGCTTTGTCTTGTTCCTGATTTTAGTGGACTTGTTTTGAGTTTCCCCCATTTAATTTGATGTTATAGGCTTGCTGTAAATTCCCTTTACTATGTTTAGATGTGTCCCTTGTATCCTTGATCTATCTCTCCAAGAATTTTAATCATGGAGGGAGGTTGGATTTGTCAAATGCTTTTCAGCATCTAATGAGACGATCATGTGGAGTTTGTTTATATGGTGGATTATACTGATGGATTTTTGCATGTTGAACCATCCCTGCATCTCTGGGATCAAACCATCTGACCATGGTGTTCATGAGTGATCTTTTTTATGTGTTCTTTGATTCAGTTTGCAAGTATTTTCTCATCCTTGAAGGTTTAGGGGGTTGTTTTGTTTTGTTTTGTTTTGTTTTGTGACAGGCTCTCAGTATGTACTCCTGACTAGCCTGGAACTCTCTGTGTAGAGACTGGCCCTGAGTTCACGGAGATCTGCCTGCCTCTGCATCCCAAGTGCCAGGGTTAAAGGTGTGCACCACCATGCCTGGCTTGAGTTACTTTTACCTTTACTGACTCTCCATAACTTGCTATTAACAGGCACCAAGCAGAACATGTCTGCAAACTGTGTCCTGTGTTGTTAGTAACTACTGGGAACCTATTTACTTTTTTTTTTTTTTTTTTAGCATAGTGATCAATCCAAATGCATTCGGAGAACATCACATTGAACTGTAGTCAATGCTGGGTGGTGTTTGGGGAACTAAGGATTCAGCAACTGAAGTGTCCCAGATTCTATACTCTAGTGACAGACAGGTAGCTGGAGTGAGATCTATAGAGAACTGTCACTGCTAAGTGGTCTTGGCTCAGTGTCTCCCATAGGAGGAGGGAAGTATGCACAGCATCCCACAGGTATTTCTCGCTCTGTGTTACCAAAGAGTCTACTTTTCCACCAAAGACTGAGCTCTATGATGAAGAGCTTATTACTCTCCCTCTTCTACAACTGCACACTAAGGTGGTTTCTCAGGGAGCCAGATAATAAATAACTCAGGATGCTTAAGCAATTGCTGAAGGAAAAATACTCAGGCTTGATAACGTGAGCTCCCGAGAGTTGAAGTGGCAAGTGGAGTGCCTAGTTTCTCCCTCTTTCTTGAGTATTACCTAGGACACAACCATTTGCGTTTTAAACCTACAAAACTCTTCATGTTCTCTAAGGAAGCATAGAATGCGATGAAAAATGTGACTTGGGGAAAAGACTAAAGGTAGGGGGAAAACTCCATCCTGTCTTTGTTTTTTTTGTTTTGTTTTGTTTTTTTTGTTTTTGTTTTGGATAGTCTCTCTATGTAGTTGTGGTTGTCCCAAAACTCCTTTTTTAGACCAGGCTGCCCTCAATTTCACAGCACTCCACCTGCTTCTACCCCGAGGGTGCTTATATTAAAAGCGTGCACCCCCATTCCTGGCTCCATCCCAGGTCTTAATGCTGAATAGTTCCAATACTCTTTCTAATAGAGTCCACCTCTGATGTATGAGTCTGGACCCCAAGAAATGAAATTCGTTGCATCCTTGTTGGGTAGAAATTAGCATAGTCCCAGCCAGGCATGGTGGTGCACACCTGTAATCCCAACACTCTGGGAGGAAGAGGCAGGAGGATCTCTGTGAGTTCAAGGCCAGCGTGGTCTACAAAGCAAGTCCAGGACATCCAGGGCTACACAGAGAAACCCTGTCTCAAAAAAAAAACCACCCCAAAAGAAGAAAAAGGAACATAGTCCCATCTGTGAAGTATTTAAGAGAAGAAGTGGGTAGAAATTTCTCTTGCTGGGCAGGCTAGTTGAGACTGACAGGTTGGTGTCATCAATTGATTTGCTCCTGGTGGGATTCTGTGCCCTTAACTTGCTGTCCTCCTTCCTCTGCTGCTTTGGTTGAATTCCTATCCTGAACCCTGGGTTCCGTCTCTCAGAAACACGGCTCCTAGAGATACAGTGTGTAATCTGTTGCAAAGGTTTCATGGAATCATGTTTTGAAAGTGGCTGGAAGCAACCAGGTGCAGTGGTGGCACATACCTGTAATCCCGGCACTCAGGGAGGCAGAGAGAGGCAGGTGGGTCACTGTGAGTTCGAGGCCAGCCTGGTCTACAAAGCAAGTCCAGGACAGCCAAGGCTACACAGAGAAACTCTGTCTCAAAAAAAAAGAGAGAGAGGGATGGAGGGAGTGATGAGAGAGGGGAGAAAGGAAGAGGGAAGGAGGGGAGAGAGAGAGAGAGAGAGAGAGAGAGAGAGAGAGAGAAATGGCTGGAGTTTGGTTATTGAGAACACTGGGGGTCACCCTCTGGACTCAATGAAGAACTAAAGTTTAATGTCCTGATCTAAAAAAACCCAACTTTGATGATTTCTTGCATATTGATCACTGAACTTAGATTAGGATATGAATGAGAAAATTATTTTAGAGGGTGAATTCTCTTCCAACTACAGGCTTGAAACTTAGAATAAACAATTTCATGCCTGGGCTTTAACCCCAACCAATGAGGCTGAGGCAGGAGGATTGCAAGTTTTAAAGCCCACCTGGGTAATTATATATTGTCGCAAAGTGGCAGAGGGTGGGGAGGGCTGGAGCAGAGCACTTGCCAAAAATTCATCAGTAAGGTGCTATAGATGTGGCTCAGGTGTAAACCACTTGCTTAGAATCCACCAGTGAGCAGCTCAAGGTGTGTCTCAACAGTAATGTATATGTTGTAGATCCAACAGAATGGGCCTGGGGACACAGTTCATTAGTAGAGCAGCTGCCTAGAATCCCCCAGTGAGGGGCTTGAATGCTGCTGAGTCCCTGCCTAGCGTGCAGAAGATTCTAGAGTTCAGTTGCAGTCCTGCTTGTCAGGTACCTACGGTAGTTCAATGGCTACATTTTTGCATACAGAAGCCCCATGTGGAAGGCACGTTGATGTCACTTGAAAATGAAGGTAATGAAATGTGGTGTAAAGACTGGCTATTTCCTGAGGCTGATGTAAGACTGTCTGTCTGTAGGTCTGTCAATGTTCGGATACCTTCATAGGACCAATGGTTGGACCTGAAACCCACTCAGTGAAATGGAGTCCCCATGGCAAGAGCTAAAATAGGGCATCTTTCAGGGTACAAAACATGTCCAAGTTTATGAGCCAAGATGTGTGAGAGGCGATATTTGTTATTTAACATTCAATGAGTACATACTTAAAATTCTCCATGTGTCAACAACCAAATATGTTCTAGGGGAAAAAAAGATAAATGTGTCTGAATCTCAAAAAAAAAAAAAAGTATAATCCAGATGTGCTAGCACATGCCCTAATTACAACACTTAGAAAGTAGATGCTAGAGGATACAGGAATTCAAAGTCATCTTGGCTAGATGAGACTATTTTTTAAAAAAAACAACAATAAAATGGTGGTATAAAGGGCTGTAAAAAAAAAAAGTCTTAGACCACACTAAAGGGATGCAAAGTCTAGACTTGCTTCTTACAAGAAATAAGCTTCATACACAGGTGATAACAAGGAGAAATAACCCAACTTCACGGGCACAAAGATGAATATTGTGAGCAGAAGGTGGTAGCACTGTGGGAAAGCCTTTTCACACACAGCATTTAACATCAGTTTTTACGGATGGGCTAGGGGGATTCAGTGGACAAGCATGAGGACCTGAGTTCAAATCCCCAGAATCCATGTGAAGAGTCAACTCATGCTTGTAAGCCCCAGCCCTGTTATCAGGAGGAGCAGTAGTTCAAGGTCATCTTTGGCTTAGATCAGGCAATCTTCAGATTCAGGAGAGGCCCTGTCTGGAAAATTACAGGTGGTTGCCTTGTTACTCTTCTATGGCTGTTATACATACACACTGTGACCAAGGCAACTTATAATGGCGTTTAATTGAGGACTTGATTACAGTATCGGAGATTGGTCCATGGCCATCATGGCAGGAAGCATGGAGGCACTTAGGTGTGCATCACACAGAGCAATAGCTGAGAGTTATCTGACTCAGTGGCACACTGAGGAGGCAGTGTGTCTGTGCCTGGTGTGGCCTTTCGAAAGCTCCGCCCACAAGGCCACACCCTCCTAATCCTTCTCAGACTGTGCTGCAAGCATTCAAATATATAAGTCTATGGGGACTGTTCTCACTCAAATCAACACTGCTGGGGATGGAGAAAAAAACGGCTCAGTGGTTAATAACACCCGCTGCTCTTGGCAGTGAGACCCATGTCTCACTCAAAGTACCCACATTCAAGTGACTCACAACGTCCTGTAACTCCAATTCCACAGAATCCAATGTCCTCTTCTGGCCTCCAAGGGCACCTGCATGCGCACATGGACATAAAAGAAAATCTTTTTTTTTCTTTTTTTTTTTTCCAAGTTCCCCTCTGTAGTTCGGATATATGAGGTGTTCTCATCCCCAGCTGGCCCAAGCAGACTGTGACGTTAGTAACGGCATTCTCTCTTCCCTCTCTGTCTCAGAAAACTCAATGAGTAATCCGGAAGAAGACGCTGAACCAGCCCCGAGTGAGCAGGAGCCAGAAGAGGAACAGGCACCAGGTTTGCGGGCAGGAGGGGGATGTAAAGAAAGATAAAACAAGCCACGACGTGGTGTGTAGTTTCATCTGACGAGTTAAACCCTGAATTCCTTTTTTTTTAATTAATTTATTCATACTACATCTCAGTTGTTAGCCCATCCCATGTATCCTCCCATTCCTCCCTTCCTCCCACTTCCCCCCTACTCCCCTCCCCTCCCCTATGTCTGTGTCTGAGGGGGACCTCCTCCCCCTGTATATGCTCATAGGGTATCAAGTCTCTCCTTGGTGACCTATTATCTTTCCTCTGAGTGCCACCAGGCATCTCCATCCAAGGGACATGTTCAAATATGGGGCACCAGAGTTTGTGTGAAAGTTAGATCTCCTTCTCCACTCACCAGTGGAGAATGTCCTGTCCATCGGCTAGTCTGGGTAGGGGTTCGAGGTTTACTGCCTATTTTTTCCTTGGCTGTTGCCATAGTTTGCGGAGGACCCCAGGGCCCAGACTCACCTGTAGTTTTCCAGGACCCGCTGGATCCTTCTATTTCCTCTTTCTCCCAGGCTTCTCATGCCTAAAGTCTCAATAGGATGACCTCCCCTCTTACCCACTATCCTGGTAGGTACAGATGCACTACCACACAACAGGGATATATGCTCAACCATGTTCATAGCTGCCTTATTCATAATAGCCAGAACTTGGAAATAACCTATGTGTCTCTCAATAGAAGAATGGATAAAGAAACTGTGGTACATTTACACTATGGAATACTACTCAGCTATTAAAAACAAGGAATTTCCAAAATTTGTGGACAAATGGATTGAACGAGAAATTGTCATAATGAGTGAGTTCACACAGAAGCAAAAAGAGCTAAATGGTATATACTCACTTATATCGAGACACTAGCCCAAGGTGTACAAACCCTGAATTCCTATGCACGTGCATACAGGATTGGAGTTTGGTTGCTAGCCCCCACCTCAGGGGACTCAGCAACCAACCACCTGTGACCCCACTTCCAAGAGATCCAACGCCTCTGTCCTCTGCCGGTACATGTAATTAGACATTGAAAATAAACCTCTTTTTTTTATGGTGGATATTTCCTGAGGAACGAACATAAGATTAAGCTCTGGCATCCGTATCGGCATGCACACATATACTTGAACGTATCACATGTCACTCACACATGCGCACAGACGATGCTTTTAACTTGCCTAGACAGGGGGTATGGAAGGGTAATTTTTTTTTGTTTCCCGGTCCTGGTTGCCTGGTCTATGTGTCTGTCCTTACACTGCGACCCCTAGCGTCTTAAATATTGTTTCGGTTCAGGATATATGACATTTGTCTGCAAGTCTGGAGGCCGTTCTCGGCCTCATTGATTCTATCAGAAGTTTTAAAAATCACCTTGACAATACCTTGGAGAAAGATGGTACAACGTGTCTCTTGACGTGGATTGCATTAAATTGCATAGATCTGTGTTTGGGTGTGGCTGGTATTAATAAGGTTGACTCTTGAGGCTTACATTGCTCAGGCAGCAAATTATTTGCTGCCCAAGGACCAGAGTTCAATTCCCCGGAGCCCATATTATTAGGGCAGGTGGGAAGGGTATGCACCTGTAATCCCAGCACTGAGGAGGCAGAGGCCAGAGGATCCCTGGTCCTTGATGGCCAGCCCAGGCTAGACGTATTCCCGAGATCTAGGTTTCGTAAGACTCCCTGAAAACAAGATTGGGGACCAGAGAGATAGCTCATCAAGTAAGAGCACTGGCCGCTCTTCTGAAGGACCCAGGTTCAGTTTTCAGCACCCACGTGACAGATGGCAACCATGCGTAGCTCTAGTTCTGAAGGATCTGCTGTCTTCTGCCCTGCACAGGGTACACAGCCATGCAGGCAAAACATTCATAAAATAAAATAATGAATCTTTAAACATTGGGAGTGATTGAGGAAAAACACCAAAACTTCACCTCTTGGAATATAAACACACACATATGTATGTGTGTGTGTGTGTGTGTGTGTAGCATCTATATAGCATATATATATATATATATATATATATAATATTGCGTGTGTTTATATTGTATGTGTATGTATATATACATATATACATATATGCACATATATAGTGTGTGTATATATGGAGATCTGCCATATATGTACAAATAGACAACCAACCAGAAAACACGTTCCTACAGTAAAGAGACTCCAAATACTGATACTGCCTCAGGAGCCCTTACCCAAGCTCTGGTGGAATATTGTCTGTCTTGATTTTGTGCAGGTGACTTCGGCTGCATGACTCCATGTGTGTCCAGAGGACAGCATTTCATGGCTTTCCCCCCCCCATCCCCTTGGTCTTGCTCTCTTGCTGCCCTCTCTCGCTTTGCATTCCCTAAGCCCAGGGAGGGGTGAAACTGTGATAGAGACGGTGTCTCTGCTTTGCACAACAGTCGAAAATCATGTCGGATGGGTTTTTTTTTCCCCTCCCTTTCACAGAATCCTTTCCATATAAGGAAGAAGATGAAGCAGCAAAGACAAGTGAACAAGGTGAAGAAAATATTAACTTGTGGCCAGTCTCTGAGGAGGCTGGATGGTAGCAGTCTATTCGGCACTCAGATGGGAGGCAAGGTCCAGGTGTCACTGGTGTGTGCACCCGAGCCTTCCCTGTAAAGGCATGAGGCTCTCTGGCGATTTATGCCGGTCACAACTCATGAAAAGTTCGAAAATAACCCATAATTACAGCAAACTGAGACACACAAGTGGGAGTTGACTTGTTCTAAACTCAGCTAAGAATCGTCAGCTGTGCCCTGATCCAATTTAGAAATTTTGCTACAGGTTTTCAATTAGCATACGATGTGATGGGTTTCCTTGTTTTTTTTGTTTGTTTGTTTGTTTTTTGGTGGTTTCGCCAAGATATTTTCATACAACTTATGCCCCTTCTGCTTTGATTTTTGGTCACCCGATGTGGGTTGCTGCCTACGGGAGCTGGAGGTGAAGGGTTATTTACCGAAGTGTGGGTGTCTCACCAGAGGATACCCCACTGAAGAAATTCCCATTCTCCTAGCAGCCATTAACTGCCTGTAGGTCCCCAGGGAGGGGAGGAGCCTCATGTATTCCAGGCTGGCCTGGCTGAGGATGATCTTGTGAGCACTTAATCCTCCTGCCTCCACCCCTCGACTGGTGGAATTACAGGTGTGCGTGTGGCCTAGACCAGTTTATGCGGTGCTACATGTTGAGGCCCAGGGTTTCACGCACGCTAAGGCAAGTGCTCTATCAACTGAGCCAACATCCCCCGACCCACTGCTTCATTTTTCCCATACTTCCTTCTAGTCTGTCCTCGTGTCACTTACATTGTTATTTCTTCTTCTTCTTCTTCTTCTTCTTCTTCTTCTTCTTCTTCTTCTTCTTCTTCTTCTTCTTCTTCTTCTCCAGCCCTTAAGATCTCTTCTTCCCTTCTCAGGGTTTCCTTCAACCTTATCTCACGCACATATATGCTCTCACACACTCTAGGGGAAAATATGAAGTATTTGTATTTCTGATTCTGGCAGATTTCACCCCAACAGTGATTGCTCTTTCATCCATCTTACTTAATAAATAAAATTCCATTGTACTGTGGCTCAGTCTCTAGTCCCATCCATCCCTCAGGCAGCAGAGGCAGGCGGATCTCTGTGAGTTCGAGGCCAGCCTGGTCTACAGAGCAAGTTCCAAGACAGCCCACGCTACGTAGAGAAATCCTGTCTCAAAAAATGAAAACAAAAGTCGCTTAGAAATAAGAGTCACATTTTTTTTTATTCCTCGTGTTGCCTTATTATATTCCAAGTGAGTCCAGGTATGGTAGCAATGTACCTTTAATCCTCTCAGCACTCAGAAAGCAGAGGGAGGTGGAGCTCTGTAAGTTACAGGCCAGTCAAGACTATGTGGTGAGACCCTGTCTCCAAAAATTAATTAAACCTATTTCATTTTGGAGCTGGAGAGATGACTCAGTGGTTAAGAGCACTTCCTGGGGTTCAATTCCCCTACACTCGGACAGCAGCTTTCAGCTGTCTGAAGCTCCAGTTCCCAGCAATTTGAGGCCTCATCTGACCTTTTCAGACATCAGACATGCATGGCGTATACATACATATGTACACACATACATGCAAAACAGTCATACACATAAAATACTTAAATCTCTAAAAATGCCATAACGTATCACATGAGCAAACTGCACCCTCTCAGTTCTCCCATTGGTATGATCTTCCTTTTTGCTCTTGCCTCCTTGTTAGCGGTTAAAAATCCAGCTCTTAAGTATCTGGTGTCCACTGAGGCATTGATTAAAAGCAGTGATGGGATCTTGTGGGAGATACTTTACATTGTAAGATCAGTAGAACTGGGGATCTGACCAGCTCAGAGAAGAGTTGTCAGAGCTGCATCCCACTTGCCTCAGCAGCATGAATGGGAGGCAGTGCTGGGAGTCATGAACCTGTATGTTGTGACCCCTTTGGGGAGAGGGGTCAAACAACCCTTTCATGAGGATCTCCTGAATAGCAGATGTTTACAACTCATAACAGTAGCAAAGTTACCGTTATGATGTAGCAACGAAATAACTATAGTTGGGGGTCACCACAACATTAAAGAGCCTGCAGCATTGGTATGATTGAGAACCACTGCTCTCTAGACTTCAGTGCAGGCTGTGCCTTATACCATCATTTATTTAATCCATATTGAAAACTAATACTTTCCAGTCCTCTCTAAGTTAGAATCCTTACTATTTTAAGAGGTAGGGTTTCCTCTCTTGGAACTGGCTCTGTAGACCAGGCTGGCATGAAACTTGCTGAGATCCGCCTGCCTCTGCCTCCCGAGTGCTGGGATTAAAGGTGTGAGTCACCTCTACCCAGCTGGAATCCATAATATTGATGACATTTTTGAGACGTTCACTAACGGGCCAGGCCCTGTGATGAGCGTTGGTGTCATTGTCACATCGACTGCTGAGCAACCACCTCGGGAAGGCAATCAGTGTCTTAGTCAGGGTCTCAGTTGCTGCAATGAAACAAACGGCGTGATCAAAAAGCAAGCTGGGGAAGGAACGAATTTATTTGGCTTCTGCTCCCAGATCGTAGTCTTATCATTGGAGGAAGTCAGGACAGGAACTTAAACAGGCCTGGAACCTGGAGGCAGGAGCAGATGCAGAGGCCGTGGAGGGGTGCTGCTCACTGGCTTGCTTGCCCTGGATTGCTAGCCTGCTTTCTCGTACAACCCAGGACCACCAGCCTGGGGGATGATGAGCCTATGGGCTGGGCTCTCTTCCATTGATCACTAGGTAGATCTCATGGAGGCATTTTCTCAACTGAGGCCCCTTTCTCTCTGATGACTCTAACTTGCATCAGTCGACACACACCACCAGCCTGTGCCGTATCTCCCATTTTATTGATGAACAAACTGCCGTAGAGGGTTGATAGGAGTCAGAAATAGATTTACACGATAATGAAATTAACATCTGCCCGACAGAAAGCTTGCAAAATGCAAGCTTTTGCCTAATTATGTCTTAATAGAAATCGTAATGCAATTTTTGCTTGGACGTAACAGATAAAACTAGTTTGGGGTTTTTCTATGTGTTCAAATTCATGAGAGAGAGAGAGAGAGAGAGAGAGAGAGAGAGAGAGAGAGAGAGAGAGAGAGAGTGTGTGTTTGGTCACATGTGTGCATGCATGTATGTGTTATGTTTGTGCATGTGTTTACCCGTGTATGTGTGTGTGTATCTAATTTCTCATGAGAAATGTATTGCTCAGAAGACTCTAGGCTGAACTATGGATATAACTAAGTTAGTAAAGTGTTTTATAGCATGCACGCATAAAGCCACGGGGTTCAGTCCCCAGCACCACATAAAACTGGGCATGGTGGTGCGCACCTGTAATCCAGGCAGCTGGGACGGAGACAGGAGGATGATTGATTAGAAGTTCAAAGTCATTGTTAGTTATGAGACTCTTATATCAAAATAGGCATTGAAGTAGGAAGAACATTGCACATAGCTTTCTGACTTAGAACCAGGTAGAGGTGAGGGGGAGGAACACATATTTTTACATGTTCAGTAGAATATATAGATACACATTACATATATAGTAGTGATCAATTAAAGGCAATATATTCATTATCTTACACATCCATCATTTCCTTTACTATAAGTCCATTCAGATTCCTCTTCATCTATTTTGAGATGTTCTAAACTATTGTTAATCATACCCATCATGTAGATATGCCTGTTAGTGTCCCTGAGAAATAAGATTTTGTTCCAAAAAAAAAATTTTTTTTTATTTATTCTGTCTTCTTCTCTGACTTCATACCGTGGAGATGACCTACAAAACTACAAGGCCCATGTGATATCTAAATTCGACACCAGTGCGGACGTACGCTCTGACGACCCAGAGATGAAAGTGTTGTTGGACGCTTTCAAACAGACAGCCTTCCGCCCTCACACTGTTATCCTTCACGGAAGATCAGGAGTTGGGAAGTCAGCCTTGGCCAGAAGTATCATGCTGGGCTGGGCACAAGGTAAACTCTTCCAAGACATGTCCTGTGTCATCTTCCTCTCTGCTAGAGAAATAAAGTGGACGGAGATGAGCAGTTTGGCACAGTTAATTTCCAAGGAGTGGCCAGACTCCAAGGCCCCAGTGACAAAGATCATGTCCCAGCCAGAAAGACTCTTGTTTGTCATAGACGATTTTGACCATCTCAACTCTGTCCCCCTACATGACAACATGAGACTCTCTGAAGACTGGAAGGATGAGCAGCCCGTCTACGTCCTGATGTTCAGCCTCCTGATGAAGGCCCTCCTACCCAAGTCCTTCCTCATCATCACCACCGGAGACACGGGCTTAGAAAATCTCAAGTCAATGGCAGTGTCCCCCCTCTACATACTGGTTGAAGGACTGTCTGCAACAAGAAGGACCCGGCTGGTCATTGAGAGCACCCTTGATGACCATCGAAGAACGCAAATCTTACACTCTGTGCTGGACAACAACCCGCTATTTGACCAATGCCAGGTGCCCTCCGTGTGCTCACTGGTCTGTGACGCTTTGCAGCTACAGGAGGCGCTAGGAAACAGATGTGTCCCAGCCTGCCAGACTCTGACCAGTCTGTATGCCACCTTGGTGTTCCACCAGCTCTCCCCGAGAGATCCTCTCCAGAGCTGCCTCAGTCAGGGAGAGCGACTCACCCTAATGGGTTTGTGCAGAATGGCAGCCGGGGGAGTGTGGAGCATGAGGTCCGTGTTCTATGAGGACGACCTGAAGGCCCACGGCCTAAAGGTGTCTGAGATCTCAGCCCTCTTTCACATGAACATCCTTCCCCACCAAGTTGGCCACAGCGGTGAGCAGTGTTACGTGTTCTTCCACCTCAGCCTTCAGGACTTCTGCGCCGCCTTGTATTATGTCTTAGAAGGGCTGGAGGAATGGAATCAGTACTTTTTCGTCATCGGAAACCGAGGGACCGTCATGCAGCTGAAGGAAGCTGACGACACTCGTCTCCTTGGGATGAAGCGTTTCTTATTCGGCCTCATGAACAAGGGCACCATGAGGACCTTAGAGGTTCTGCTCGGATGTCCTCTGTCCTCTGGTGTAAGGCAGAAGCTCCAACGCTGGGTCTCTCTGCTAGGACATCAGGTCGACATCACCAGCCCAGTGGATGTCCTGGATGCCTTCCACTATCTCTTCGAGTCTCAGGATGAGGAATTTGTTCACTTGGCTCTGAACAACTTCGAGGAAGTGTGGCTTCTTGTTAACCGTAAGATAGACTTGATAGTATCTTCCTACTGTCTCCAGCATTGCCAGAACTTGAAGGCAATCCAGGTGGATATCAAAGACCTCTTCTCAGTGGATACGACTTCTGAGCTGTGCCCTGTTGTTCCCCAGAAGTGAGTATTGGGTGATTTTTTTATTAATTTATTCCTGTTACATCTCAATGGTTATCCCATCCCTTGTATCCTCACATTCTTCCCTCCCTCCCATTTTCCCCTTATTCCCCTCCCCTATGACTGTTTCTGAGGGGAATTACCTTCCCCCTGTATATGCTCATAGGGTATCAAGTCTCTTCTTAGTAACCTGCTGTCCTTCCTCTGAGTGCCACCAGGTCTCCCCATCCAGGGGACGTGGTCAAAGGTGAGGCACCAGAGTACGTGAGAAAGTCATATCCCACTCTCCACTCAACTGTGGAGAATGTTCTGCCCATTGGCTAGATCTGGGTAGGGGTTTAAAGTTTTTATCCCAAGCTGGTTAGTAATTTTTGTATGCTTCTGTATGCTACTTTCAGAAACATTCAGAGTACCAGATAGCTCCTAACAGATGGTTCACTTGCTAGTGAGACCTGGCCCGAGTCTGGTTTATCTTTATCTAATGGATAAGCCCTTTAAAAATGCTGAGTTCCCCCACTGGGGATATAGCTCAGCTTGTATATATATTTCCATTGCTTGCCTAGTATGAATGAATCCCAGAGTTTAGTTCCCAGCCAGCACTGCATAGACTGGGTATGTGTGGTACATACCAGCAAGCCTAGAACTCACAAGGAAGGAGGTGTCAAGCCAGGTTCCACTGATAAGCCATTAGAACAGCCAAAATTAATGATAAAATGCTGGAAAAGATTAGTCCCTTGCGGCCACATTGGAAAGAGGGACAGATCAAAGATTAATAGACCTCTATTGATCCATCTCCCCATAGTCCATCTTTTGGATCCTGAAATAAGGTTAAAATAGAGCGCTGTGGAACCAGGGGCATGCACATCTAAGTAGTCCTGGTTGAGGCGTATGCCCCCTGCCCACCATTGACATGGTGGCTCCAGTCTCTCCAGCAACGTGGTCTGCTCTTTGTGGAATCACTTTCTGGGATGTAAGTTCGGCTCTTGCCGGCACCAGGCTCCAGCCTTCTCCCGGCATGAGACTCCTGGAAGATTGGCAGTTTCTCAGGGTCCGTTATTTCCAAAGTCTGATAGTCATAATGGTGAACGGATTCATGTACAAAAGTATCTAGGCAGGACAGAGGGCTCAGATTATAATAACCGTGTGCTACTCTTCCAAGGGACCTGAGTTTGGTTCCTAGCACCCAGGTGGGGTGGCTCACAAGTGCCTACAGCTCCAGGGGATCCAACACCCTCTTCTGGCCTCTGCAGGTGCCTACATCTGTGTGCACATAGTCACACACAGGCACAAGACATCATCGTTACATATTATTATATATTATGTGTAGTATATGTCACCATATGATATATGTTATATAATATATATGATATATAATAATATGTATTATATGTAATATATATCATATAACATATATCATATTATATATAATATACATTGTATATTTATATATATTAAACCACAACGTGCACATTATCTGAGTGTGTTCCCTCTTGATTGTGAAGTTTTGGTCTTTGACCAATGTCCCTTCCCCCTCCTCCCAGACTCTGATGAGTCCACTACTGGGAAATCTTATTTTTAAAAAACACTTAGTTCCGTTTACGCGCACGTGCTTGTCACGGCATGCATGGGAGCCAGAGAACAGCTGGCAGTACTAAGTCCTCACCACAGAGGTCTCAAAAGTTTGAACTCAAGTGGCCAGGCATCAGAGTCTCACCTCACAGATAATGCCCTCGTAGAAGCTGTATGTCACGGAGTCACGTTTCCAAATTAAACGTTTTCTTCCATTCGTAATCTGGCATCCTCCAAAATCTCTTGCAGTTGGGGGAGGGCAAGAAGTCAGAGCTGGAGTCCCACCTCAAGGGTCCTGTAACCCTCCTCCTCCTCCTCTTCTTGCTGCCACTAGGAATTATTCATAATTCTATCACCATGTGCCTGGCTTTTCCTGTATTGTTCTATTCAGCTAGTTGTCATAACTAGCAGAAAGTAGTAATCTCTACCCCAAGTTAGAGATGAGATGATCATATTATCTCCAGAGGTTTAAGAAAATCCAGGCTAGCAAGATGGCTCAACAGTTAAGAGCACTTGCTGCTCTTCCAGAGGACCTGAATTTGGTTCCTAGCATCACGTTGGGTGGCTCATAGTTGCCTGTAACTACAGCTCCAGGGAGATTTGCTGCCCTCTTCTTCTAGTCTCCATGAGCACATACATAGACATGTGTGCATTCACATACAGAGAAACAGAGACAGACAGAGACAGAGACAGGGGGACAGAGACAGGGACAGAGAAGGAGACAGAGAGGGAGAAAGGCAGAGGGACAGACAGACAAAGACACAGAGGGAGATGGACAGAGACACAGAGGGAGATGGACAGAGACAGAGGGAGACGGACAGAGAGACGGGGACACAGAGAGACGGGGACACAGAGAGACGGGGACACAGAGAGACGGGGACACAGAGAGATGGGGACACAGAGAGACAGGGACACACAGGATTTTTAAAATATTTAATGCCATAGAACAACACATCTGCACCATTTAAGTCAATGTGTGACAGGGTTGGGGGATGAAGCCTCCTCAGATTGGTCTAGCAGCCTACCCCTGGGGGTATTGAAGCCGGTCCTATGGAGTACCAGGCAGCACCCACTGCACTGGCTTTCCTGCCTCGGCTGTCCTCTGTTCTCTTTTACAGTCTAGTCTTCCTTCTGTGACCTTGCCGTGGCAGTCACTCCTGTTCAAACCCAGGTGTTCAAACCCAGGTGTTCAATCTCATTTTCCTCCCATTTTTTTCCCCTATCTTCACTGATACAGGACACAATGTAAGCCCCTCATCATAGAGTGGTGGGAGAATTTCTGCTCTATGCTCAGCGCCCACCCAAACTTGGAGAAGCTGGACTTGGGCAACAGCGTCCTAAATGAATGGGCCATGAAGATACTGTGCCTCAAGCTGAGGGATTCGTCCTGTAATATAGAGACCCTGACGTAAGTGCTACCCAGCCTGGTACAAGCCGTCTTTCCCATGGCATCTCATACCCATCGCATCCATCTGTAAACTCTGAGGAGATGTGTTGTCCTAAGAAGACAAGTGCTATAAAAGATACCTCAGCTGGGCGGTGGTGGTGCACGCCTTTTAATCCCAGCACTCAGGAGGCAGAGGCAGGCGGATCGTTGTGAGTTCAAGGCCAGCCTGGTCTACAAAGCGAGTCTAGGATAGCCAAGGCTACACAGAGAAACCCTGTCTTGGAGAAACAAAACAAAACAAAAAACAACAAAAGATACATCATGAACCAAGTTCCTGGAAGCACAGAATAGGAGCTTAAAAGGCCTTATTAAAAAGAGTCACACTGAAGCAGGCTTAATTACTGTGGGTGGGTTTTGAAGGATACATAGGAGTTGGTTAATAAGGGAAGAGTATGAGAGGATGACATTGGGGGGCTAATCATATGGCATGAGGTCAAGTTTCATGACTTATGTAGCTCTTTGGTCACGCTTTACTACATTTAAGCTAGCGAATATTGTAACATAGGGGAAGAGCTAACTGTAAAATGTAAAAGTCACAGCAGTCAGTCTACGAAGCTGATGTGTAATTCCCTTCAGAAGATGCAGTTTGCTGGAGGAAAAGGGGCCTCCCAAGCAGAACTTCACAGAAACGATACAATATAGAGAGATCTAAACACCATAGGGCCTTAAAATGGAGAGGTTCCCTTTTAAGTCTGGCGAGCAGGTTTATTAAGGTTGAGAGCAAGGCAGAGGGGTTGTGGGCGTGGCTTGGTGGTTAAGAGCACTGGCTACTCATGCTGAGGACTCAGGCTCTATTTCCAGCACCCACAAGGTGGCTTACAACCTCCTGTAGCTCCAGCTCCAGGGAACCTGACCACACCTCTTGCCACCTCCACGTGCTCCTGCACACGTGTGGTGTGCATCAGTCATGCAGGCACATGTGTGCATCACTCATGCAGGCTCATATGGTGCTCATCAGTCATGCAGGCACATGCACATACAGTTTAAAAATCTTTTTTTTTTTAAGTGTAAATAAGAGCGTGCTTGTAGGCCATCGTAAAGGGATGGATGTTGGGTTGAATCAAAAGGAGCCTCTTCAGAAAGCGCCCTTCATTAACACGCCTTTCAGCAATGCGCCCCCCACCCCCACTCCCATCCCCCCACCCCCTGAGAAGTCTTCCTGGACCAAATTCTGAGACCAAAGGAAAAGTCTGACATTTCACATCACATGATTTAGTTCAGCATAGCATATGTGACGAGACCTAGCAGACCCAGGTACCATCAATTGAGAGCTGTCAAGTCACAACACAGGCAGCTCCTTAACTCCGTCCCAGTGAGAACTTCATGAACACAGGTCTATTTGCTGAGTAAATGGCTTAATGAGGAGAACATGTGCCTGGCCTGCGTAAGCCAGAGTTCAATCACTAGTACCACGTAAACTACATGTGAGGGCACAAGCGTGTAATCCTAACACTTGGGGAACTGGTGGCAGGTGGACCTGAAGTTCAAGGTCAGTAGCTCAGCGATTAAGAGAACTACTGTCCTGACCAGAAGTGGGTTCCCTAGCTGTAACTACAACTCCCATGATCCATTGCCCTCTCCTAGCCTCCATGGGTATCTGAATGCACATGCACACAGACATGTGTGTGTTTAAAAAAAAAAAGATGTTCAGGGTCACCCTTGACTACATAGTGAGTTTAAGAGCATCTTGGGATAAAAACCCCATTTCAAAAAAAAAGAAAAACTTAACTGACAGGAGAGGTAGCACAAGGCTGTGAAAAGAAAAGGATCACACACCTTACTCTGTGTGATACTGTCTCAGAGCTGGTTAGAAGGCAAAGAGGAGAATTATTAACGAAATGTGATTAATAAATGTAATGTTATTTCCCCCTCCCCCTCTCTCTATCTTCTCCTCCCCCCCTCCTCCCCCTCCCCCCTCCTCCCCCTCCCCCCCTCCCCCCCTCCCCCTCCTCCCCCCTTCCCCCTCCTCCCCCCTCCCCCTCCTCCCCCTCCCCCCTCCTCCCCCCTCCCCTCCCCCTCCCCCCTCCTCCCTCCCCCCTCTCTTCCCCTCCTCCCTTTCTCTTTCTCCCTCCCTCCCTCCCTCCCTCCCTCCCTTTCTCTTTTCCCTCTCCCTCCCTCTCTCTCTACCCCCCTCCCCCTCGACCCTTCTTCTGCAGGTTTAAGAATGCAGAGGTAACACCTGGCCTGCACTATCTCTGGATGGCCCTTATTAGAAATCGGCATTTAAGACACCTTAATCTAGGGAACACCCCCATGAAGGAAGATGACATGAAGTTAGCCTGTGAAGCACTGAGGCATCCAAACTGCTGCCTGGAGTCCCTGAAGTGAGCTTTGGCCATGATTTCAGCATGTGACTTTTACCTTAAAATACAGAATAATTTCCAAGACCTTGCAAAAATAGGATGAGGCCGCAACCACTTTGGGAATCGAACGAGCCTTCCACAGGATTGCATATCAGATATCCTGCACTTTCAGAAATTTACATTAAGATTCATGACAGTAGGAAATTTATAGTTATGAAATAGCAAGGAAGTAATTTTATGGCTGGGGTCAGCACAGCATGAGGAACTGTATTAAAGGGTTACAGCGTTAGGAAGGTTGAGAACCACTGCTCTAGAGAATTAGAGACGTGGAGTTCGGGAGAAGGGAGCAACAGTGATTTGGCAATGCCCTAAGTGGGCATGGGAGACTAGAGAAAGCTGGAGAAAAGAATAAGCTACATGCCAGAAATTTGAACATTTCAAATAGTAGATCTTAAAGTATAAATATTGCACCACAATAAAACATCTTCAGTGCTTTGTAAAAATTAGAAACAGTGAGATGGCCCAGGGGATAAAGGGGTTTGCCACCAAGGCTGGTGACCTGAATTCAATCCCTAGAACCCACATAATGGAGAGAGAAAGAAATGACTCCCAGAAGTTATCCTCAGAGCTCTACATGCGTATTATGGAACATGTGCACACACATGTTGATTAAAAACAAGTACTGCATGCCGGGGGGGGCGGGGTGAGGGAGGGAGGTGGCAAGTTTGAGGCCAACATGGTTTTACCTAACAAGATTCTGACTTCAGGAAAAAAAAATATGGTAGTGGCGGTGGCAGTCTGGGGCAGTAGCTCAGTTGGTATCGTGCTTGTAGAGCATTCTAGAAGCACTGGGTTCAGTCCCCGTCACTGCACAAAACCAAGCACTGTGCTCAGGAAGAGCAGAAGTTCAAGATCATCCTCAGGTATTTAGCAATTTGGAGGCTAACCTGGGCTACGTGAGGCCTTGTCTCAAAAAGAAAAGGGTCACGTGTAACCTCAGGAAGTTTCTTTGATTGGCTACGTAACTATGGTGAGCTCTCTAAGTGAGAACTGACATAGCTCTATCTTGTGACGCACTTCCATCGAGTCATGTTGAGAAGTTGGCACTTTGCTTTTTGAATTAGGGGCGCGTGTGTGTGTGTCTTGAGTTGGCACTTTGCTTTTTCATCAGATTTCAGGGAGTATGTGTGCGTGCGTGTCTCACTAGTCCAGTACTTTTCTTTCGTTTAGCAAACCTAGACAGCCTACTGTAGCTATGGGAGTGTGGTGTGCTGGTTAACAGTGTGCATGGGAAAGTTCTGTAAGGAAAAGAGAAAGAAGTAAAACTTATTTGTGCGAGCGAGCTGACACCTCCAGTTCCCAATGGAGAGTGTGTTGCCTTGGTTACCCAAAAGAGACAAAAAAAAAATATCTTGTGCTGCCTGTCTCTACAGATTGGACTCCTGTGCATTAACCCATCCTTGTTATGTGATGCTCTCTGAGCTCCTTAATTCAACCAGCCACCTAAAATCTCTCAGCCTGGCGAAAAATAACGTGGTAGAAAAGAGCATGAGGTCCCTCAGTGTCGCCTTGAGTAGCCCGGAGTGTACGCTGGAGAAGCTGATGTGAGTCTTCCTCCCTCTCGCCCTATGGTCGTGTTGCATCTGAGATGTCCAGGAGATGGGTGGGAGCCGCAGATGTTTAACTCCAGCACGAGGGAGGTAGCTATGGCCTCATGGGAATGCGCCATCCGTTCTTATCACAGCAGCCCTTCTGTTGAGAGGGAGCCCAATGGGAGTCAGCCGAAGACCTCCGTAGTGGCAAAGCGCCTTTGGAACGTGACACTGACGTGTGCCGAGTGGGTTAGTTCACACTTGACTCTACAGTTAGAGACAATCCACTCGCTCAGCGACTGAGATCCTTAATGCTTGGCCAAGCCCAAACCAGAGTGTGTACATAGTTGGCACAAGGTATAAGTTGTCTGTGACTGTAAACTTAGCACCCAGGAGGCTAAGACAGAAAGGTCGTGGTAAGTCTGAAGTTAGCCTGGGCTACATAGTTTTGGGCTGGCCTGAGCTACAGAATGAGATCTTGTATACACACACACACACACACACACACACACACACACACACACACACCAGGAAGATGTGCAAACCATTATTTACATTATAATAAGATTTAACATCTTTGCCAATGCCTGCCTTCCTTCTAGAATTCTGTTGGCAAAGGACATGGTGTGGATGCATGAGGACCAGAGTTCGGGGTCACCAGAACCCCTGTAAATACTAGATGGGCTTGGTGGGTTACAACACAGTCCTAAGGAGGTAAAGACAGGATCTCCAGAGCAAGCTGCCCCCGCCAGACTAGAACAATTTGTAAGCTTTGGATTCAGTGAGAGACCCTGCATCAATATACAAAGATTAGCGACTGATCAAGGAAGATGTCCAATTTCAAGCTCAAGGCTCCACGAGCATGCATGCACAGACATTTACACCTGCACACATGTGCATCCACAGGCACACACACGATATGCATACACGCACACACTACACACGCCAAAAAGAGAAGGAGGGTCCTAACAGGGTGTCGTCTGACAATGCCAGATAATTCTGACCTCCTGGGGGGGAAACACTGGAACCAACAGAAGAGGCCAGTCTAAGTTTTAGAGACATAACTTCTACACTGAAACCTGGGGCAGGGTGGTTCTGTACCCCTTACTACCAATGCTCCAAAGGAGAGGTCAGTTGCTCCTGGTCAAATTGTCCTGTGTATAGAGAGGAGAGTGAAGAGGTAAAAATTGTACAAACCATTATTTAAATTATTTAAATATTTAACTTAAAAAAGATTTAACAGTTCTTGTCAATGCCTGCCTGCCTTCTAGAATTCTCCAGACGTGGCTATGGAGTGGCCACTGTCTTTAGTTTCATTGGTGAAGGAAGAGGCAGTTTTAGACCAAGTCACTCATTTTTGGATGAACTCTTAATCAGTGGGCAAATGGGAAATCAAATCCGTGGTCACTGCTGAGAGCTGTGTGCTGGCACCTGTCTAGCTTATTAAGTTAATGTCAATGCAAACATTGAAAACCGAATAGTACAAATCTCCCTTTAAAGGCTAGAGGAAAGACTAGAAAGATGGCTCCAAAGTTAACAAGACTTGCTGCTCCGAGCAGAGGACTGAGATTTGATTCTAGGCACCCATATTAGACAGCGCACACTCACCTGTAAACTCCAGATTCAAGGGGCTCCAGCGCCCTCTTCTGGCCACTGCTGGCACTGCACCTGCATACACATAGGCACATAAATAAAAATCCTAAAGGCCAGAAACAGACGAAATCACAGATGTCAGCATGGTTGCTGGACATTGGTCCAATCCAGCTGGTGTTTCTTTATTCACCAGGAGAGCCTCTTCCCCATTTAGGTATGTTGAGGCAGTTAGGGTGGCCATCCCTCTATGAGAAGGGGACAGCAAAGCTTTTGCTTTTAAGTCTCTCGGCTTTCCTTTCTATGGCTAAGTATGAGGTAATAGATTACACGTTGTCAAATATATGTCAACTAAATAGATTGCTCATAGTGTGCGAGTTTGGAGGATGAAACCTTAAGAATGGACCTCTCAGCCGGGCGTGGTGGCGCACGCCTTTAATCCCAGCACTCGGGAGGCAGAGGCAGGGGGATCGCTGTGAGTTCGAGGCCAACCTGGTCTACAAAGTGAGTCCAGGTCAGCCAAGGCTACACAGAGAAACCCTGTCTTGAAAAACCAAAAAAAAAAAAAAAGAAGAAGAAGAATGGACCTCTCATTGTTTTTCTCTCCCGGGGGGGCCTCTCCTTGCAGACTGGACAGCTGTGACCTCACACCTGTCAGCTGCTCCATTCTGGCCTCAGCCCTTTCCAGCAACAAGACCCTGACCCACCTGTGCCTGTCCAACAACAGCTTGATGACTGAAGAAGTGAGGCAGCTGTGTCAGTTCATGAGCAATCCAGAGTGTGCCCTGCAGCGGCTCATGTGAGTCCCGGTCATCTCTTTGCGGGGCAAGGGGGGATATCACAGCTTTCAGACTCATCGGGTGTCAGTTCTAATAGGGAGCGACGGGTGGGGAGTGTGGGGATGAGAGGGATGGAGTGTGGCAGGCATCCTGACGGGAACAACATCCTCTGGTGTACTTGTTACTTTTCTATTGCTGTGATGGCAACACCCCGACAAAAAACCAACTTAAGAAAGGGAATTTGTTTATTTTAGCTTACGGCTCCAGAGGGGATAGATTCCAGATCGGTAGAGAAGGCTTGGCAACAGTCAGGAAAAACAGAATGGCGGGAGCAGGAAGCTGATGGGCTTTTTTTTTTTTTTAATACACCAAGGGAACAGGCAGGGAGATGAGGCTGTGAAACCCTCACAGCCCACCCCCAGTGACATGCTTCCTCCAGTAAGGCTCCTCCTCCCTAAAGAGTAATGCCAAGTAGGAACCAAGTGTTTAAACACGTGAACGTCCAGGCGGGGGTGGGGGAGGGGCATTTCATATTCAACCTAACACACCCAGTTATGTTTAGGCCTCTGGCTTTGTGTGAACTTCATTGGTTATAAAAAAAAAAAACTTTCTGTTATTGCTACTTGTGTATATGTTTTTAAGGTGACTCTAGGCTTTTATTATGTTATTGCATACATGTAGGGTAGGGTGGGGATGCATGCCTCCACACACACATGACATGTAGGTCCAAGGACAATTTTCAGGAGTTGGTTCCCTCCTTCCACCCAGGGATCCAACTCAATTTGTTAGGCTTGGTCATTTTGCCCACTGCACCATCTCAGCAGCCCTCAAGATTTTTTTTTCCTAAATACAACCTTGTTTGTTTGTTTGTTTGTTTGTTTAATTTATGGGTATATGTCTGTGTGGGTGGTAAGGAGGATGTATACATGGATTCAAGTTTGTGTGGGTACAAATGTGTCTGCGCATGCCCGTGGAAGCCAAAGGTTGCTATTGGTGTCATCTTCCATCACCCTTCATCTAATATAGTAAGGTAGAGTCGGTCTCCTGTTTGAACCCAGCTTGGTAAAGCCAGCCAGCTAGCTCAGTGGGTCTCCTGTCTCTGCCTCACGGCCACGGAGATTACAAGAGGGTCACGTTTACATGGATACCTGGGATGTGAACTCGGGTCCTCATGCTTGCATGGCAAACATTACCCCAATTATCTCGTGTGTGTGTGTGTGTGTGTGTGTGTGTGTGTGTGTGTGTGTCAGTGTATGTGTGAATGTAAAATGATGTGTTTGCAAATAACCTGCACACACTTTCCTGTATACTCCAAATCTTACTTTTAATACCTACTGATGTATAAATGGCATGTACTCACTATATTCTGTTAGCGAATATGGAACCCCTCGGGGGGGGGGGGAACCTATACTTGTTTATTCATTCCGGACACAGTATTTTTTCTTTCTGATTCAGAATTTGTTGAATGCATGGGACTAGAGCCTATGCCTATGGGTAACCGTCTGTGCCGAGTGCTGTCCCTGTTTGTCCCTGTTTCCTTGCTTCCCTCTGCCTTTGGAAATCCTAAACCTCTCCATCTTTGTTTTCGTGGCATGGAAAGGCTTCCTTCAAATAGAGTGGAACTCTATAAGTATCCTTCAACCAACCAGTTTGGGGCTGTCACTCCTGGTGACACAGGGTTCTTCCACCTAAGGATGCTTTCTTCAAAGTCTACTGTTGATTTGTTAACATTGAACTTAGTCTGGTGCTGCTGTGGCTTGTACCTGAGCAAGCACCATCTAACACATCCTGGGGCGGGGTTGGGGGTGGGGGCGGCGATAGCATAGCTTTCTGATGCTTATCAATACTGCACATCAGGTTGGTTGGTTGGTTGGTTTGTGAGAGGGTTTCTCTGTGTAACAAGCCCTGGCTGCCCTGGACTTACTTTGTAGACCAGGTTGGCCTTGAACTCACAGAGATCCACATACCTGTGCCTCCTGAGTGCTGGGATTAAAGGCGTGCACCACCCTGCCTTGCTGCACATCACTCTTTTAGCTAGTACGTTGGTGAGGATGCTTGCCATTCGTGTGTAAGACGGGCGTCCGTGTGAGCACAGACATGGGCCTGCCACACTGAGGACAGCCACTTCTGCTGGTTCTTAACCTCCTTCCTTCTTGAGACAGATCTTTGTTGCTAGCACCGCTACATGTGCCGGACTAACCAAATCGGCAAGCTCTGGGTTCAAGTGAGAGACTGCCTCAATGTAATTAGATGGTAGAGACCCATCAAGGAAGACACCGGGAGCCAACCTACTGGCTTCTAGGCATACTCCTCCAAATCCCATCTACGATCAGGAGCATGGAGATTGCAGATATATGCTGGGTGGGTTCTCTGGGGAATCCAGAAATGGGCTTTCACAATTGTCTAACAAGCATCCTACCCGCTGAGCCATCCCTCCAGCCTGAGGGCTTTGAGACCAGGCTCTCAATGTAGCCCAGAGTAGCTTCAAATGAGCTATGTAACTAGAGCCTCCCGTAAGCCTCCTGTATCCACCTGCAGAGATCTGGGATTACAGGCATGCGCCAACATGCTTACTATGTGGTGCCTCACACATGCTCAGCATGCTCAGCAAGCAGTCCACCCAACCTAGGGGCCATTTTTAACTACTAAATGAGCACCAGAAAGCACAAAAAAAAAGAACAAGCATGGCCCTAACTACAAACCCAAAGACGATTTTGTTCAGTGTGAGAGTTGAGACAAGACCCACCTCCACCCAGGAACAGGATGTAGGGCTGGAGACTGACGTATGTCTCTGACCATGCGTGTGTCAGAGGGGGGGACCCATGAGTGCCGCCAGTGTTGATTTTTGCAAGTTATTAACAAGTTTTTTACCAAATGGGAAATTTTACAAACTTAAAAATCCACAGATCATGCAGAAGGATCGTATGTAATAAGGCAAACAGTATGAGGTTTTGAATTTTTAAATTACGGTGCATGCGTATGTGAGGGGCAAACATGCCACAGCAGTCACGTGGAGGTCAGAGTCCGTTCTCTCTACCCACCATGAGGGTCCCAGGGATTGAACTTATGTCATCATGCTTGTGTTAGGAACCTGGACCCACTGAGCCATCTTGCCAGACCATAAATAGTCTAAGTTACTGGAAATACAGAGTTGGAAAGGCATGCGGTGAAAATCTGTGTGTGAAAGAAAATTCAATGAGATTCCTACGGAAGCTGGACAGACATCTCAGTGTCTGTCTCATGCCACCGACACATGAGGAGCTCAGTTTGGATCCCTTGAACTCGCACAATTAAAAAAAGCCAGATGGTGGGTGCACCATTATAATCCCATTGCTGGAGAGCAAGAGACAGACACGTGCCATTTAGAGCCCTTGTCTCAAAAAAAAAAAAAACCAGATAGGACTGGGATGGAGAATAGGGCTCAGCAGTTAAGAACTCTTGCTGAGCTTGTAGAAGACCCGGGTTCAGTTCCAGCACACAAATGGTGGCTCACCATTATCTATAACTGCAGTTCTGTGGATCTAGTGCCCTCTTTTGGCATTGTGTATGTGTACGTGTGTGTGTGCATAGTACATAGTACAAGTACATGCATACAAATCTTTAAATATCAAAGTTGATGGCTCATGAGGAACAACCCCCGATGGCCTTCACACACATGCACACATGAGCATGGACACACACATATGAAAATATATATTTTAGGGAACTGTAGTTGACTCAGGCCTAAGGCTTACCAATACATGGTGTTGGAGACTCTGAGGAACACCACCCACACAGGCTGCAGTGGGAACAGCATGCTCCTTGGCTATTATGTGACAGAAGTTGTGTGTGTAAATTTTTTAAAAACTAAGTTATCTTTGACCATAAGTCTTAAGTTTAGCAAAGTGAATGAGAGATTCTTGTTAACTCGGATTAATGCGGTCTGCTTACCCTTGGCTTGGGAGGTGGGTGGCTTCTTGTTGTTCATTCCCTTTGGACAATTAGTCCACCAATAACTTCATATGATGTGGAACAGTGCGTTAAGGAGCTTCCACCAAGCCTAATGACCTGAGTTCAATCCCCAGGACCCACGTGATGGAAGGAGAGAGCCGGGACTCACAAGTTATCCTCTGGTGTTGCTGCATGTGCTGTGGCATGCAGTCGCTGACACGTGTACGAAATAAATGTCATTCGAAAGCACATGTGTCATAAACCAGGAAGTCTGTTAAAGAATATAACCTTAGCCGGGATGAGGTGTGGTGCTTACTCGTAGCTACAGTATTCAGGACATAGAGGCAGGAATTCTAGGTTATCTATGAAATGAGTTCCCAGCCAGCCTGACCTACCGAAGGACCCTGTCTCAGAAATATACAATGGGGCTAGCAAGATGGCTCAGCAGGTTAGGCACCTAACTGCCAAAGCTTGATCAGTCTGTGTTTGATTCATGGGACCTGCAAGGCACAGGGAGAGAACCAACTCCCTCTAATTGTCCTCTGACTTCCATTCATATGCCATAGCATAGGTACAGTTACACATGCATGTGCACGCACACAGACACACACACACACACACACACACACACACACACACACACACACACACACAGGAGAAATACAGAGGGTGGTGTGCCTGCACAGTATGCCTATGTGTGGCAGAGAAGGTAGGAGTCAGCCATCTTCTTCCACCATGTGGTCCCCAGAGAATGAACTCAGGATGAATTTCTCAGGCTTGACAGCAAGCATTTTCCCTGCTCAGCCATCTCACCAGCTTGGTCAGAGCCTAATGCTAGTAAATTTCCCTAATAGCTCAAGGCTGCCAGTAGTGGTCGATGTGTGAGCCCCATCCTCCAGAAGAGCCAACTGTGAGGCCAAAAGGAGCCTCTTCTCCAAGGCCATGGGAAAGAACAGTGTGGGCCGGATGTGGTGGGCACACGCCTTTAATTTCAGCACTTGGGAAGCAGAGGCAGGTGGATCTCTGTCCTGGACTACAAAGCGAGTCCAGGACAGCCAGGGCTACACAGAGAAACCCTGTCTTGACAAACAAACAATGGTAACCCTCCTCTTGCCATTTGTGTCCCTACAGACTGAATCACTGCAACATCAGAGGACACTCCTACGGCTTCCTGGTATTGATGCTTATGAATAACAAAAGGCTGACACACCTGAGCCTGACCATGAACCCCATAGAGGATGGTGGGATGAAGCTCCTGTGTGAGGCTATAAAGCAGGAGACTTGTGGCCTCCAAGAACTGGAGTGAGTAGACGGTGGGGGTTAAGGGTCATCTCTACTGCCCAGGTTTCTAGAAAGCAAGAAATGTTAAGAATGAAGGACTAACTCCAAGGTCAAGTGCTCATCCTCCTGGGAGCTCATCCTCCTGGGAATCACACTAGCCAGGTGTGAAGTGATGTGCGGTCCAGAGTTGAGGGAAGGAAGGAATTACTATGGACAGGAGACCCAAGGCAGGATTATGAATTCTGGGTCATCCTTGATCCCTAATGTCTGCTCACTTCCTCAGAGATTATTTGGTTTGATTTTTGTTGTTGTTGTTTCTGTCTGTAGTAGTCCAGGAATGGAACCAAGACCCTTGCATATACATTCTACCACTGAGCCACACCCCCAACACCTCACTGGGGGATTCTAGGCAGGGGCTCTACCATTGAGCCACGCCCCCAACACCTCACTGGGGGATTCTAGGCAGGGGCTCTACCATTGAGCCACAACCCCAGCCCCTCACTGGGGGATTCTAGGCAGGTGCTCTACCACTGAGCCACACCCCCAGCCCCTCACTGGGGGATTCTAGGCAGGGGCTCTACCACTGAGCCACACTCCTCAGCCCCTCACTGGGGGATTCTAGGCAGGGGCTCTACCACTGAGCCACACTCCTCAGCCTCTCACTGGGTGATTCTAGGCAGGGGCTCTACCACTGAGCCACACTCCTCAGCCCCTCACTGGGGGATTCTAGGCAGGGGCTCTACCACTGAGCCACACTCCTCAGCCCCTCACTGGGGGATTCTAGGCAGGGGCTCTACCACTGAGCCATATTCCTCAGCCCTTTACTCGGGGAGTCAAGGCAGGTGTGATACCACTGAGCCACGCCCCCAGTCCCTCACAGTGGGGGGGGGCAGTTCTATGCAGGTGCTCTACCACTAAGATACGCCCCAGGCCTGGGGCCCATGTCTTAAATGTAAAGTGCACTTATATGCCTTAGACATAGAGTGGTTTTACACACAGCTTTTAAGTGCAGCTGTGTTATTATAGCCATGACCTGTCACAGCCAGGTGTGGGATTTTTCCCTTGAAGGCATCATGATGATGCTAAATTTCACATTCAGAAATATCTGCATTTCAGATGCACAAACTCTTTGAGAACCTTTGAATGACCAAGCTCAAATAAGCAGCCAGGCATGCTGGTGCATGCCTTTCATCCCACCAGTCAGGAGGCAGAGACAGGAGGATCTCTGGGTTGGAGGCCAGCCTGGTCTCTACGCAGTGAATTCCAGGATAGCTAGGCCTGTAGAGAGACGCTGACCCAAAATAGAAAGCATCCAGCTGTTACTAGGTGGCCACTCCTCTTCCATTCACCCCACTCTGCCTGGAAACAGAAGCACAAGGTCCACACCCCTCTGGAAACCCCAGCCTCTGTTGGTATTGTGCGAGTTTCTGTCTCCTTTCCTCTCTGGCACGGTGTTCTTCCAACAACGTCTTCGGTCCTTGCCTGTTTCTCCGCCTGTGGACAACCTTGGCTCCTTCTGTAGGTGTGACTCAAGCTTTAGTGTGCAGTTAGCTTTCCGAAGAGGCGTCCATTCATCCCCTGTGTTTCTCCCCTCCTCCACCATCCCCCTCCCAGACTAATGCAACACCTACTGTGCGCCATTCATGATGAGAACAGATAGAGAGGGCATCTCTCGGGGCTGGAGGGCCGGCTTTGTGGATGCTGAGCTTGATGAGCAAGCATGAAGACCTGCATTCGGATTCGAACAATCCATGTAAAAAGCCTCCAGTATAGCCGGGCGTGATGGTGCATGTCTTTGATCCCAGCACTCAGGAGGCAGAGGCAGGAGAATCTCTGTGAGTTCAAGGCCAGCCTGGTCTACGAAGCGAGTCCAGAACAGCCAAGGCCACACAGAAAACTTTAAAAAAATAATAATAATAATAATAAAATAAAACACCACTTCCAGCATTTGCCTGTAACCACAACACTAGGGCAAGAGAGGCCAAGCAGGTATCAGAGCTCACTAGCCTGAGGTACACAAAAATAGAGGAATATACTTGATGTCAGCTTCTGGCCGCCACACATGCAAGCACAGGTGTGACTACCCTCACACCCCCACACCCCCACACATGCACACAATAAAGACCATCTCTCTTTAAACTACATTTTGCTTTTTTATTTGGGATGAGGGTCTTTATTTGCAACAGTGCTCACATAAGAGGTCAGAGGACAACTTGGCAGCAAACAGTCCTCACCTCTGACCGTGTGGGTCCACTGGGATCATCAGTCTTGGTGGGAAGTAACCTCTGTCCTCTGAGCCATCTCACTTGACCCCAAGACATTTTTTTTTTGGTTGTTTTGTTTTGTTTTATTGGTTTTGGCTTTTCGAGACAGGGTTTCTCTGTGTAGCCTTGGCTGTCCTGGACTCCCTCTGTAGACCAGGCTGGCCTCAAACTCACAGCAATCCTCCTGCCTCTGCCTCCCGAGTGCTGGGATTAAAAGGCATGCGCCACCACCGCCCGGCAAGAAGTTTTCTTAGAAAAATATTAAGGCAGCTGTTCTGAGCATTCCTGAACGTTGCTCGCACTGTAGTTCTTCCCCACTGAAGATTTCCCGCGTCTCTTGCAGACTGGTGGACTGCCAACTCACAAACGACTGCTGCAAGGATCTGGCCTACGTGATCACCGTGAACAAGCACTTGAGGAGCTTGGATCTCGGTAACAATGCCCTGGGCGACAAAGGAGTCATAGCCCTCTGCGAGGGGCTGAAGCAAACTAACAGCACCCTGAAGAGACTTGGGTAACTTCTTGGGGTCACCCCATTTTGAGGGGCTGAGCTCAGAGGAGGTGGGAGGGCCTGAGAAGGAAACCAGGGTGTGGTGCTGTGATTGTTAAAAGGCCTGCTGAAATCAGAATTTACCTTTGTGGAGTCACAGGTCTGGGAATCTACCAGACCTCTGTGCTAGGCGAGGTGCTGGGAGCTGGATGGTGAAAATAGTAAACCAGCTAATACCCGGGAGGTGCAGCACATAGAATCTGGCAGGAAGAATGAACACAAAGCAATCAGTTATAGTAGTGGTTCTTTTTTTTGTTATTGTTGTTTTCCAAGACAGGGTTTCTCTGTGTAGCCTTGGCTGGCCTGGACTTGATTGGTTAGACCAGGCTGGCCTCGAACTCACAGAGACACCCCACCACCACCTGCCTCTGCCTCCCTGAGTGCTGGGATTACAGGCGTGCACCACTGCACCCAGCACAGCAGTGGTTCTCAAGACTTTAGTCGGCATCTCTCGCCCACCTGAGAGCCTGTTAGACCTGAGTGCTACCCAGGTATGGCGTCTCGCACATGTAGTTCAGCACACAAGACGACGAGGTAGGAGGATCGCCTTGAGTTTGATGCCAGCCAGCCTGGGCTACATTGGGAATTCTGTGAGATCCTAACACACGCAGGCACACACGCACATCCACACACACACACTCATACACTCCCGCAGACACACACACAATCCACATAGATAAAAATGAAAGTAATTTTTTTTTTTTTTTGGTTTTTCGAGACAGTCTGTGTGTTAGCCTTGACTGTCCTGGATTCGCTTTGTAGACCAGGCTGGCCTTGAGCTACAGTGACCCACCTGCCTCTGCCTCCTGAGTGCTGGGATTAAAGGCGTGCGCCACCACATCAGGCTCAAAAGTAACTTTTTTTTTTTTTTTTTTTTAGTACTAGAATATGGGCCAGTAAGATGGGATCAGCAGCAAAAGGCATCCAACAACCTGAATTCTGTCACTGGCATCCAAATGGTGGACGAACAGAACAAACTATAGTAAATTGTCCTCTGACCTCCAGACATGCACCACAGCTAGCACGCACATGCATGCAAACGCAGAACACATAAGTGTAACGTTTTAAATATCAGAACACTCTGAGACACCATTATCAACTGATTTTCTTCCCTTTAAGGCAGAGTCTTTCAGTGCAGCCCAAGTGACCTGGATCTTATGATTCCCCCACCCACCCACCCCGACTCAGCCTCGTGAGTGTGGGGATTACAGGACTGTGATGCCATGCCCAGCTCTGTGGTTTCTTGCTCTCTTTACTTAAAATGTACTTGAATGACCGTGTGTGTGTGCCTGCTTCTCTTCAGTCGCATCACAGGCATGCCTGTACCCACTGAGTCTAGAAGGAAGGTATCAGATCTCCTGGGGCTGGAGTCAGGCAGTTGTAAGCCGCCTGATGTGGGTGCTGAGAGCCGAGTCCTCCGCAACAGCAGCAAATGTTTTCAACCACTGAGCGATTGCCCCGACGCCCCTTGTTAAGTGTATTCTCTGGCGTGCTGCTCTTCTTAGCATAAAGTCCTAAATTTTTATTGCCATACATTTATCCTACTGGGTTTCACAGAGACACTTCCACACAAATATATAATGTACTTTGACCAGGTTCCCTCGCACACATCTCTGAACCCTCCCTTCTCCCGCCCCGCCCCTCCCTCCCATCTCACGTCCCTCCCCGCCCCTCCCTCCCTTCTCCCGCCCCGCCCCTCCCTCCCTTCTCCCGCCCCGCCCCTCCTTCCCATCTCACGTCCCGCCCCGCCCCTCCTTCCCATCTCACGTCCCGCCCCGCCCCTCCTTCCCATCTCACGTCCCTCCCCGCCCCTCCCTCCCATCTCACGCCCCGCCCCTCCCTCCCATCTCACGTCCCTCCCCGCCCCTCCCTCCCATTTCATTGGTCCGCTTTATTCCCCTAGAAGCCACCTCACACCACCTGCTTTAGTAGCGTATATGACTTTATGTATCTACCTACAATCTGGGCTCACAAACAAGAGAAAAACAGTGCAATATTTGTCCTCTCAGATCTGCCTGACCGCACTTGGTGTGTCAATCTCCACCTCCATCCGTTTTCCTAGAACCCTAAACCTCTAAAGTTTTCGGCTTCCTCTCGTATGCCATAGTCTCTGACTAAGCTCTCTGACTATCTAGGCATGGTTCCCTCAGAAGAGTCCCCCCAACAAGAGCGGTACTCATGCAGCTTTCTATGTACCACGTGCATGCCCAGACATCCTGCCTCCTTTGTGAGGTTTCTCCATCCTTTTGACTCCTCGGGTGCAACATCACTTGTTAATCAGCAAGCATTTCCGTGTTCCCTACTTCAGTGTCGCTGGACTTGAGGTGTATCCAGCAGCTCTCAGAGGCAGAGCCAGAACTTAGAAACGGGAACATTTGGGCTCTTCCCGAGAGCCTCCCTCACCCGTTTTTTGTTGTTGTTTTGTTTTGTTTTGTTTTGTTTTTTAAAGTGTTATAAAGATTTCAAGTTTTATTTTTCTTTTTTCTTAATTTTTTTAAACACATTTTTATTGAAAAATAAAATCATTCATATTACATCTCATTTGCCATCCCATGCATTCTCCCTCCTTCCCTCTCTCCCTCCCGCTTTCACCCCATTCCCCTTCCCTATGACTGACTGAGGGGGGACCTCCTCCCCCTGAATATGCTAGTGTATCAAGTCTCTTCTTGGTAGTCTGCTATCCTTCCTCCGAGTGCCATCGGGCCTCCCCAACAAGGGGACATGGGATGGGTGGATCTGGGCCCAGGGGTTCTACTCCATCTAAGGTACCAACCAAGGACAATACATGCAGTCGTCATCAAACCCCCTACCCAGATCTAGCCAAGGGACAGAACGTTCTCCACAGTTAAGTGGAGACTGGGGACTGACTTTCACACGATCTCTGGTGCCCTCACCTGTTTTTAAACGCTGGGCTGGAACTCTTATGGGCTGAGTGAAGGGTCCGTCATTGACGCTTCTTCCTTGGGCTTCCCCTTAGGTTGGAAGCGTGCGAGTTGACTTCCGACTGCTGTGAGGCACTGGCACGGGCCATCTCTTGCAACCAGAACCTCGCCAGCCTAAACCTGGCGAAGAATGACTTCAGCACATCGGGGATGTTGAGGCTGTGCTCTGCGTTCCTGAGCCCTACCTCTAATCTGTGGATAATCGGGTAAGTCCCCTAAATGATTGTCTCCGGAGGCGTAAGCCTGACTCTTCTGAGAAGTTCCTTGGAAGGGCAGTAATTGAAATTACTTGGGTAATTGAAAGTGGTTCGGATCGTGACTTGGCAACTATCTTTACCTAGGACAGTGGTTCTCAGCCTTCCTCATGCTGTGCCCCTTTAGCACGGTTCCTCATGGGACGGTGACCCCGAACTATAAAATTATTTTCATTGCTGCTTCATAACTGTAATTTTGCTGCTGTTAACGAATTGTAATCTAAGTACATGATAATACAGAATATCTGATATGCAACCCCCAAAGAAAGAGGGTCTCGGTTCCACAGGTTGAGAACCACTGACAGAGTTCCAGGACAGCCAAGGTTACACCGTGAGACCTTGTCTCACAACAAAGAGAAAAACACAGACATTTGTACGTTCGTGTTTTCAGTGGCATTTTCAGCCACAAAAGACTAATATTGTGCAACTCTGTTCATATGAGGTTCCTAGGTGGTAGACTCATCAAGACGGAAAGACTAGAGTTTGCTAAAGGATAAGACAAAGAAGGTTGGTGTCCATCCCTAGCACTGCCAAAGTAATGTACAAAAGAGAGGAAAACTTAGTTCACGATTAATGTCTACAGGTTTTTTCAGTTTGGGATGATGGGAGAGTTCTGAAGATGAATGGTGGCAGTGGTTGCACTACAGTATGCATGTGTGTAATGCCACTTACACACCGAAAAAAAATGGTTAATACAGTTAATTTTGCCAAGTGTCATGACTCAACCTATAATCCTAATCCTTGGGAGGCTGAGACAAGAGGATTGCCACAAATCTTGGGGCAGGGGGGGGACATCTTTGACTACATAGTGAGTTCCAGGGCAGCATAGACCACAGAGAGACCCTATCTTAACTAAAAATAGACAAGTTTGTCATGCATGTTAAATATTTAATGTAGCCACTGATGAGTTGCTGTGTTCCAATAACTAACACCTCCAGTAATTATTAAATGAAAGCATTTGCTATTCATGGCAGAGAAACTGAGTTCAGTTCCCAGAATGCACATGATGTTGCACAACAGCCTCTCAAGTTTTTGTGTTCTTCTTGCCTCTGTGAGTACTGCATGGACATGGTGCACATGTACACATGCAGACACATGCACATGCATTTTTTAAAAAATATTAACATTTATGTGCCTGTGTGGAGTGCACATGGGGAGGTCAGAGGACAACTTACAGAAGTCAGTTTTCTCTTTCCATCATGTGGGTCCTGGGGGATAAAATTCACATTGCCATGCTTGGCAACCAAGTGGTTATTTTTTTCCATTTAACAATAAAATAGCAACTTTTATTTTATTTTATTTTTAATATTTTATTAAATTTATTCATATTACATCTAAATTGTTAGCCCATCCCTTGTATCCTCCCATTCCTCCCTCCCTCCTGCTTTCCCCCCCTACTCTCCTCCCCTATGTCTGTGACTGAGGGGGACCTCCTCCCCCTGTATATGCTCATAGGGTATCAAGTCTCTTCTTGGTAGCCTGCTATCCTTCCTCTGAGTGCCACCAGGCCTCCCCATCCAGGGGACATGGTCAAAAATGGGGCACCAGAGTTTGTGTGAAAGTCAGTCCCCATTCTCCACTCAACGGTGGATCTACTGAGCCAGCTTATATGTCCAAGTATACTTAAAGTCCAAGAAAGTAATTTGGTTGATATGCTGAGCAAGGTGCTGCCAGCTCTAAGAAGCAGAAACAGGATTGCTGCAATTTTGAGGCCAGGCTAGCCTACCTAGTATGTTCTGGCCCACGCAATGCTGTATAATAAGACCCAGTCTCCAAAACTAACAAAGAATTTGGCTGAAGAAGTTAGGGCTGGCAGCCCAGCTGAGGCTGATGGTGAAACGACTTGGTTGAATAACTTCTCCAGATAATAGCCATGAGATTTATCCATCCTACATTTTTTTTTAGCATATGAATATAAACACAAAAGGCCCAGGAGTGACACTGGATGGAATGCTGGAGGCAGGCAGGAGGGAAGGGCGAATTGGGAACTCTGGCTTGGGGTGAGGTTGGCCGTCTATACATAAATATGTCACAAAGTACATGCTCAAACAAGCCCAAAGGGCAAAATGTTGGTTAAGAGAGCCAGCTGTCAAATGGGCCACAAGGCACAGCAGTCTTTGACAAGACCAGTAGTGAGTGAGTACGGCCTTAGCAATCGGTGCCATTTTCTGGAGACAGCTTTCCGTAAAGTACTTCCCACCCAAGCCTGAGGACCTGAGCTCCGGTCCCTAGAACCCATGTGAAACCCGGATGTGGTGCACACACCTGTAATCTCTAGCACTAGGGAGGCAGAGACTAGGAGATCGTGGAGTTCACTGCTCAGCCGGCCTGCTGGTCAGCAAGTTCGGAGTTTGCTGAGTTTCTCTCCTCGGTAAATTGAAGATAGATAGACTTACCGCTGGCCGCTGACCTTCACCTGTACATGCTCTCCCTCTTCCTCCCCCTCTCCTCCCCTCTCCCCTCTCCCCTCTTCCCTCTCCCTCTCCCTCTCCCCCCTCCCTCTCCCTCTCCCCCCTCCCTCTCCCTCTCCCCCTCCCTCTCCCCCCCTCCCTCTCCCTCTCCCCCCTCCCTCTCCCTCTCCCCCCCTCCCTCTCCCCCTCCCTCTCCCCCCCTCCCTCTCCCCCTCCCTCTCCCCCCCTCCCTCTCCCCCTCCCTCTCCCCCCCTCCCTCTCCCCCTCCCTCTCCCCCCTCCCCCTCCCTCTCCCCCCTCCCCCTCCCTCCCCCCCTCCCCCTCCCTCTCTCCCTCTCTCCCTCACTCTCCCTCTCCCTCTCCCCCTCCCTCTCCCCCCTCCCCCTCCCTCTCCCCCCTCCCCCTCCCTCTCCCCCTCCCTCTCCCCCCTCCCCCTCCCTCTCCCCCCTCCCCCTCCCTCTCCCCCCTCCCCCTCCCCCCTCTCCCTCCCTCTCCCTCCCCTCCCCCTCCCCCTCCCCCCTCTCCCTCCCTCTCCCTCCCCCTCCCCTCTCCCCCCTCCCCCTCCCTCTCCCCCCTCCCCCTCCTCCCCCTCCCTCTCCCCCCTCCCCCTCCCTCTCCCCTCCCCCTCCCTCTCCCCCCTCCCCTCCCTCTCCCCCCTCCCTCTCCCCTCCCTCTCCCCCTCCCCCTCCCTCTCCCCCCTCCCTCTCCCTCTCCCTCTCCCCCCTCCCTCTCCCTCCTCCCTCTCCCCCTCCCTCTCCCTCTCCCTCCTCCCTCTCCCTTCTCCCCTCCCTCTCCTTCCTCCCTCTCCCTCCCTCCCCTCTCTCCCTCCCCTCTCTCCCTCTCTTCCCCCTCTCTCCCCCCTTCTCTGTCTCTCTCTCTCCCCCTCTCTCTCTCCCTCCCCCTCTCTCTCTCCCTCCCCCATTCCCCTCTCCCTCCCTCCCTCTCTCTTTCCTTTTCTATCCTTCTCTATTTTCCTCTCCCCCTTTTTATTTTCCTCCCTCTTTCTCCTTCTCTCTCTCCTCTTTCTATCTCCCTCTCCCCCCCTTTTTCCCTCTTCCCCTCTCTCCCTTTTTCTCCATCCCTCTTTCTTCCTCCTCTACCTTCCCTCCCTCCCTCCCTTCCTCTCTGTCTCTCTCTCCCTCCCTTTGCCCTCCCCTCTCTTCCTCTTCTCTCTCCTTCCCCCCCCCCCACTAGAGCACATCCACACGCACACTTCACTACTGCTCCCATCAGACTTGGATTTTTACCAACTGATCTTTCACAGGCAAAATGGGAATTCTCTGCCGCTATTTAAATGCTTGCATACTCTTTTCCTCAACAGGGACTTTGCCTTGACTTTTGTCCATCACTGTGCCTCAGACAGATTTCTGTGCATTTTAGGACTTTTACGCGTGTGGGTTCATGTGTGTGAGAGCATGTGTGCCTGTGGTTCGTGTGCCTATGTGTGCCTGTACGTGTGGAAGTCAAAAGATAAGTCTGGTAAGAGGACCCAGAACGGTTATCCATCTTGGCATTTAGGATGTTGTTTTGTGTTTGAGACAGGGTCTCGCTGTGTAGTCCTGCCTGGCCTCCATTCAGGCTGGCCTCGAGCTCACAGAGATCCACCTGCAGGGCTGAAGATGTCTGAGACCACGCCTGGCCCATACTGGATTTTGTTTTGTTTTGTCTCTATTTTAGATATATATATTTGTCTTTATTTTATATGTATGAATGTTTGCCTGAATGTATGTCTATATACCACTTGTTTATAACGCCCATGGAGGCCAGAAGGAGGGCATCAGACCTTCTGGGACTAGAGTTACAAATGATTGTGAGCTGCCATGTAGATGCTGGGAATCAAAACCAAGTCCTCTGGAAGAGCAACCAGTGCTCTTGACTGACTTGTCTCTCCAGCTTCGAAGCCTGGCTTTTCAGTGGGGGTTGAAAGCAGCCCCTCATGCTTGTACGGCAATCCTCCATAAACTGAGCTATCTCCTTTGTCCTTTTTTTTAAACAATTATGTTTATTGTTGAAAAACATCTATTATAGTGTCTTTTCATGACACTGCTTCCCTCCAGATCTTCTTATGATCTTCCAACATGTCTCTCCCCCAACTTTGTCCTATTTTTTAATTATTAATTTAATAACCCACTGCCTCCAACTAGTGCGACTCATATGCACACGGGTATGGGGTCAGCCACTAGGCTGTGACCCCCGGTGGCCACATCCCCTAAGAAAGGTGATGCTCCCTCCCTCTTCCTTTAGGGCCATGGCCTTGGAAGCCCCTCCCCCAGCCCTTTTAATCTACAGAGGATGCACTACCGTCACTGAGAGTTCTCAAATAGGTTTGTAGGTCCTTGATCTGCCTTCCAGGACATCTGAGAAAGGGAAGATGTCAAAGATTGGTCCTAGCATGACATAGCCCCCCTTTCTTCCCAGCCTGTGGAAACAGCAGTACTATGCCGAGGTGAGAAGGCAACTGGAGGAAGTGCAGTTTTCCAAGCCCCACATGCTCATTGTTGGCGACTGGTACTCCTTTGATGAAGAGGACCGTTACTGGTGGAAAAGTTGAAGATACGAGTCCCCGCTTCCCTTCAGGGGAGGTTCTAGGGGCCTCAGCATCTGAAAAGTCTCTCACCTCGGAGGATGTAGCCAGAATAAAATAAACACATAGCATTTGAAAGAGCATCTGGTGGTGGTGGTGGTAATCAGTGGGGGAGGGGGGGTATATGATGCAAAGGCATCGATCGGATGGGGAGATGGCTCAGTTGGGAAAGGGCTCATCACAGAAGATTGAGGACCTGACTTCTGAGACACAGAATCTATGTGAAACGCCAGGTGTGTTTGGCATATGCTTGTAATCCCAGCACTGGGAGATGGAGAAAGAACATAATCAGACAAAAATCACCTGAGGTGAGAAATGGTTGGTTTGGGCTAGTGGTTCAAGAAGGGGAAAGAAGGGAAGGCGTGTCCGTATCACATCTGCACTCGGAAAATAGAGATGAATACACCCCGCTGCCTGAGTTCCGTTTGCCCGTTCACACCATCAGGGAATGGTACCCCCTACAGTGGATGACTCTTCCCACCTGCCGTATGTAGCTGGCTCTCTGTTGACTTGATAAAACAGTGACCAGAATCAATGTGGGGAGAAGGGTTTGTTTGACTTAATGTTCCTATTTCACAGACCCCCATGACTAAGGAAAGTCAGGGCTGGAACCTGGAGGTGGGAACTGGAGCAAAAGCCATGGAGAAATGCTTTTACTAGCTTGTTCTCCATGGCATGTTCAGTTTGATTTCTTATACAGCCCAGGACCCACATGCCTTAGGGGTGTCGCTACCCACAGTAGGCTGGGCCTTTCTACATCATCCACCAGTCAAGACAAGTGTCCCATAGACTTGCCCAACTGAGTTTTCCTCTTCCCAGGTAATCCTTGTGCCAGGCCGAGAACTGATATGAGCACACAGACTCTAATATATCGTTAATACAGTCCCAAGAGGCTGGATGCCAGGCGATTTCAGGTTCTGCCAAGTTGATAACACTAACCATCACAAGGAGGAGACAGAATCCCAAGGGGCTTACTGGCTGGCCAGCCTAGACCATTTGAGGAATTCCAGAGCAATGAGATACTGTGTTTCAATATGTACATGCATACATACATATACATATATATACACACATATATAAACATATATATAGGTGGATGGCAACAGAGGTTCCCTCAGGTGGTCCTCTGTCCCCTAGCCTCCTACACACACACACACATATATATAAAGGTAGACAGCAACTGAGGTTCCCTGAGGTGGTCCTCTGTCCCCTAGCCCCCTACACACACACACACACACACACACACACACATATAAAGGTAGACAGCAACTGAGGTTCCCTGAGATTGTCCTCTGTCCCCTAGCCCCCTACACACATTCGAAGCTGAGGTAGAGGATCGAAGGCCTCCCATCTTGGCCTCCATTTTCAGATACCACAGGTGCTGCTCAAAGCACCATGTGCACATTCACACACTTGCTGAGGGTGGTGAGATCATCACTCGGATGTGTGAGCCAGACACACAGCATAAGCTTGACGGTCAGTGTCACAGACCTGCCCTGCCACAGATGGGAGCTGCTGGGTGTCATCCTGACACACTCAAATGAATGAGGCTGTTTACCGTTAGAGTTCATCCGTGAATCTTTTTCCAACTGGCTGATGTTCCAAAGCCAAGAGCAGCCACTGGCTGGCATGCAGAAACACGTTTACCCTCAAGTTGCCTTGTACCCATTGGCTAGATTTAAGTCTGTTTCGATAGCTCCTTGTTACCAGGGATATAGAACAAAAATACTGACTTTAAGAGGGCTGGGGAGGAGCTGGAGAGATGGCTCAGTGGTTAAGAGCACTGTCTGCTCTTCCAGAGGTCCTGTTCAATTCCCAGCAACCACATGGTGGCTCACAACCATCTGTGCTGGAATCTGATGCCCTCTTCTGGCCTGCAGGCGCATGTGCAGATAGAGCATTCATACATTTAAAAAAAAAAAAAAAAGGCTGGGGAAAAGCTCAGTCAGTAGAGCACTTACCTGGCATGCAGAGAGCCCTGGCTCATCCCTAGCACCACAGAAACCAATGCATAGTGGTTCGCGGTGCATGCTTTTAATTCTTGGCTCTTTTCCCTTCCCCCTCCCTCTTAAGACACTTCATCTGGGACTGGGAGGATGGCTCAGCACTCGAGCTTTGCCATGCATTCGTGAAAACCGGGATGAAGGGCTATGCATGCTGGCCATCCAACCTCCAGAGCTTGGAGGCAAGGGGTCCCCAGAGAAAGCCACTTAGCAAAACTGTCCGCATCCATGAGCTCTGGGCTTGACCGAGAGGCCCTGACTCAGTAAGGTGGGAGAGAGCAATGGAATATGATTTCACAAAATCAACCTCTGGCCTCCATGTGCACAGTCACACACAATCATGGGGACCCCCATACATGTACACGCGTTCCAAAAAACGTGCATATACATGCATATACACCACAAGTGAAGATGACCTTTCTGTCCCCCTAGACCATCTCCCTGAGTCTCTCCTGTGATACATAAACTTCATGTATCTCTAGACCTTCATGGCACCTAAGATATAATCTCCCTTGGGGGCTGGAGAGATGGCTCAGTGGTTAAGAGCGCTGCCTGCTCTTCCAGAGGTCCTGAGTTCAATTCCCAGCAACCACAGGGTGGCTCACAACCATCTACAATGAGGTCTGGTGCCCTCTTCTGGCGGCCATGCGCACATGCAGGCAGTGTGTTGTATACATAATAAATAGAATAAATCTTTAAAAAATAAAATAAAAAGTAGCTTCTCCCTATCTTACAGATAGGAAATTTGAGGCACGGGATGCCTGAGCATTCTCATGGAATAGGTGGGAAAGCCGTCACGCAAGGCCAGTAAATCAACTCCTGGGTGCCCTTGCCACACCTGCAGCATCGGGGAAGCTTTTTCTGCCTCTTCCATGTGCTCCAAACTGCTTTTTTTTTTTTGTAGCCTCATAATTCAAATAGCATTACTGAAGCCTGACAACGTTCTAGGAGCGTTCCTTGTAAAAGCGCAAAAGTTGCCCAGTGTAGTGGCACACGCCTTTAATCCCAGTACTTTGGAGGCAGAGGCAGGTGGGACCTGTGAGTTCAAGGACAGCCAGCCTGGTCTACAAAGTGAGTTCCGGAACAACAGAGCCTACATAATGAGATCTTATCTTGAAATTTAAAATATATATAATTACAGCTACAGGGGCAGATGCCAAAAAACCTTCAGGGGCTACAAAAGACGGCTCAGTGGTTAAGAGCACTGGCTGCTCTTCTAACGGACCTGAGTTCGAATCCCAGTGGTGAGTCATAATGGCTCACGGGGTTCCAGCATTCAAGCAGCTTCCGCCCCTGTCTGTAGAGAGCAGGGAGGGGTCAGCAAGAGATCCCAGAAGCTCAGGCTGCTGGCCTCTGGCTACTGCTGAGGCTTGGAAACCAAAACCACCCTCACAGGGGCTCCCCCTCAAGACAGAAAAACAAACAAACCCTGAAATGTTGGCGGTTCTCAGGCAACTGATTGGAGGTCATACTCAGATTAGGCCCCCCGAATGTCGACTTCCTGTTTTTCACATTTGCTCTTTGCAAAGGGAGAGCCACGGAGGACTCTGGGATTGGGGGTGCAGGGGGCGACACAGGGAGGGAGTGTTTCCATACCCCATTCTCTGCATTTTACTGTAAAACTAAGCTTAGATTGCTTTTCTTATCTCTGCCTTCCTGGCTACATCTGCAGGTTTCTGTCGTAGTGTGTGTGGCTAAAGCCACTGAGAAGTTTCCTGCAGCATTCTCGGAGTCCTTGAGTAGAGCGTTCCTGGTTCCCTTTAGACCCCCGTATGCTTTTGAGCTCTTGATGGTCTCTCTTTGCACGTTAGGTGGCAGTAGAGCGCCATATCTCGGGAGGCGAGGGGGAAAGTTCTCGTTTGTAATCTGACACTGGGCCTTCTTACTTCTCTGTTAAGGGACTTCCTGTACACTGGGATGCAGGAAAGCGTGCCTGGCTTCAACAGAACACGTGCCAGAAAGACTTGCCTACCCCAGAAGCAGCAATCAGAATAGTCACTAGATGTTGCTGGGGCCACAATCTCCCTAGCCTGGGGTGTAGTGTAAATACAGTAGCACCCAACGGCTCTCCCTTTAACCTTGCAAAGTACTGATTCAGACACGTCTGTGCCCTGCGGGATCTGCTCATTTCTGATTCTGTCATGAGGATGTAACAGCCCTTTAGGATTGTCTGTCCTTTGCAAGGCTGTCTTTAGTTATCAGTTGTATCGTGTTTTCACTCCCTTTGATGCAATATTCTATTGTGTAAAGATAGACCACCCCTCTGGGAAGGGCTGACTCAGTGATAATATGTAAGCAGGGCTTTTTTTCAAACATCTTTGGGGGTTATTAAACAATATGTAGGAAGGACTATTTTCAAACATCTTTGGGGTTTATTAAACAATATGTAGGCAGGACTTTTTTTTTCAAACATCTTTGGGGTTTATTAGGATTGGGGGAACACTAGTCACATAGAGGCACTCATCTCTGTGAGTTCGCGGCCAGCCTGGTCTACAGAGAGAGTTCCAGGACAGACAGGGCTTCACAGAGAAACCCTGTCTTGAACAGAGAGACAGACAGACAGACAGACAGACAGACACAGACACACAGACACAGAGATCCAGAGAACGGAAGGAAGAAAAAGAAAGTGAGAGGAGTAGTTTTGTTCATGAGCTCTCTCTTTCCACCATGCAGGGCCTGGAGATGGAACAGTTGAATTGTCAGGTTTGGAGACAGGCACCTTTACCTACTGAACAACCTTGTGGGCCCCAGTCAGGTCTTTAGATATGGAAAAAAAAAACCTGTTAGCAGAGGCTAGCTTTACTGTGCCACCTCAAAAGCCTCTAAAAAGTCTCTGAATTCTCTGAGCCCACTTTCTCCATCTGTTAAGGAACAGAGAATCCACAGTGGTCCAAGCACATAGCTGGTGTACATTAGACTCCCTCCTCCTAGAACCAGGAAAAAAAATCTCAGGCAAAATCCACCATAATAACTAGAGAAGGGGGCTGGAGAGATGGCTCAGTGGTTAAGAGCACTGCCTGCTCTTCCAAAGGACCCAGGTTCAATTCCCAGCACCCACATGGCAGCTCACAACTGTCTGTAACTCCAAGCTCTGACACCCTCACACCAATACACATAAATTAAAATTAAATAAAATATTAAAAAATAATAACTAGAGAAGGTGGAGAGTGGGGGTGAGCAGCTACTATGTGCACTGCTGAAGGGTCCAGTAAATCAGTTTTATCTCTCAGGAGTGAAATAGCTTTATCTGTCAGAATCAAGCAAACACACACATTCATGCACACACACACACACACACACACACACACACACACACACACACACACCATCCACAGACATGGATTCCTGCAGAATCATTGGTAAGCAGCAGGGGGCCAGAAACAAACTGACTGTGCTTCCACCAAGAATTAACTGAACACCTTAAGTCCACACCGTGAAATGTCTGGGCGCCATTAAAAGAAACCACTGGTTTAGTTGGTAGAGTACTCGCCTAGCATGCGTGAAGCTCTGGATTCTATCCCTGGCGCCACTTAAGTCCCATCTTGGTGGAATGTGCTTGTGATCCCAGAACTCCGGAGGGGGCAGGCAGGATGAACAGAAGCTCAAGGTTACCCTCAGCTATGTAAGCGGGTTTGAGGCCAGGTTGGGATGGGGAAGGGGGGAGGGTAAAAGCGGGAGAGGGGAGAGGGAGGGAGGGGGAGATAGAGGGTAAAGAGGTGGTGGAAAGAAGGGATGGGAGGAAAATTTGAGATGTGTACTGGCCCCTCTAGATGATCATACATAAGTGCATAGTTGATGGAGACGTAGATGATGATAAAGATAGAAGATGACGTAAGCGGTGACTGAGGATCTGGCTGAATGGAGAGTGCTTGCCTCATGTGCACAGGCCCTGAGTTAGAGCCCTAGTAATGAGGGGGGGGAGGTACAACAAAGTGGGGTAATGTAGTTGGAGATATGTACTTCATATGTTGACGAGAGACAACATATTAACCATAGATGACTGATAGATGTGTACATGAAGGATGGTATGTAAGGCATGCTCATACTGAAAGAGTAAGTTTGTTACTGCGTGTGGGCGTGTAGGGACAGGCACAGCCACGTGTGCGCCACAGCACACATGTGGGGGTCAGCAGACACTGTTTAGGAGGCAGTGCTCCTCCCACCTTGTAAATCCCAGGGAGTAAACTCACGTTGCCAGGCTTGCTTGGCAAACACTATCACCACCACCACCACCCCGAGTTTTCGCTGGCCCTGAAAAGGCGATTCTGTAAACCCTTGAGTGTGCATTCTCCACTATGCAGAAACCAGTTGTGTTTCTGTGAATGCACACCATGAAAAGCAGAAAGGGACTATTGCAGAACCACAGGAACTGATGAGAGAGGCAGAAGGAAGAGTGGAGGAAGGGGAAAGACAGATGAGCAAAATATAAATATATTTGTCATTGTGAAATGTTTAAAATTGTGTGTGTATGTGCATGTGTGTGTGTATATGCATGTGTTTGTGTGTGCATGTGTGTGTGCACATGTGCGCGCGTGTGTGCATGTGTGTGCACATGTGTGCATGTGTGTGCGCACGTGTGCGTATGTGTGCATGTCTGTGCACATGTGTGCGTGTGTGTGCATGTGTGTGCACATGTTCATGTGTGTGTGCACATGTGCATGTGTGCGTGCATGCGCATGCATGAGCATGCCTACAGAGACCATAATAGGGTATCAGATACCCAGGAGCTGGAGTTACAAGCGATTGGAAGTGCTGGGAACTGAACTCAGGTCCTCTGCAGAGCAGGAAGGTTCTTTTAAACACTGAGCCATCTCCTGGCCTCAGAAACATATTGTCTTTAGCTGGGTGAGGCAACTCCTCTCTGCAATCTCAGCACTGGGAGGCAGAGGCAGGGGAAGCAGTTGAAGGTCACTTTCAACCACACATGGGGTTCCGGGTTGGCCTGCACTACGTGACACATGTCTCAAAAAATGCATACATATTTTAATTTTCTACACTAACTTAAAAAGTAATCCCTGTTTTTGTACTATGTACGCCAACGGATGGTACATTAAGGACTCTGAACGCTACTACAGGAGAGACTTGGTAGCATTTCCTCCAAGTATCCAACTGTGACCAAGCATCACTTCTTTGCCCAAATTCTCCCAGCATAGCTCCCACCAGCCCAAATAATTATATTAATCAAAGCATCTACATGGGTGGATGAGACGGCTCAGTGGGTAAAAGCACCTGCCTCCAAGCCTGATTAACTGAGTGTGATGCCCAGAATCCACATGGCGGACATGGAGAAATGACTCCTGCAAGTTGTTCTCTGTGCACAATCAGTAAGTGAATTTTTAAGTCAATTCACTCTGTGGGCTGGTTTCAATGAAACATGGTATATGGACTTAAGGGTCTAATGGTTAATATCTGCTATTCATGGACTGAGCAAACCTAGGCACGGCACTTGGCCTCCACTAACTTCTGTTTCCTTAGCTGGAATATAGAACGCTGTTCGCATAGTGGGGGATAAGATGGGTAAGAGACTAGGATGGCTGTGGACTGAGCTGGGGGCCCTGTTGGAAGAGACCTAGGGCAGGGCTTCTCTGTCCATGGTGCTGACGGGCAAGGTTCCAGCATCACATGGTGATGGAATTTAGCACACCAGCCCCAAGAGGCTCTATGAGTGGAAGGTTGCATGACCAAACAAGATCAGAAAACATTGAATGCTGTATCTCAGCTGTTGCTGCTCCTGTTTTTCATCCTTCTCCCAAAGTCTCCTTCATCACTGGACAGCAGCATCTCATCCCATACAGCCTGCTCTGCAGAGAATGTGGCTGCATGGCACTAGCTAGGTTTAGGGAGAGGTGTGCCATTTTCAAGTCTTCCAAGAGGTGCAAGGGTAGGGGGAGGGTAACTTGGCATCGCAAAATGTGTCAGGCCCTGTTCTGTGTGTTTAAAAAAACTTGAATCTGGCATGTTCCCAAGGTATTTGAGCACAGGATACAGTTTTCTCCACACATCAATATTCCCTCAAAACATCCTCCAGGGCACAATGATCCTGGATGCACACTGCACCCCGACAGGGATGGAAAGAGGGTGAGGGGGGGCTCTTTCCTTCTCTGCCATGTCAGTTCTGCACTCCCTGCAGCCCCTCTCTAAGCCACTATACCTTGCTGGTATGTCTCCCTTTGCCCCAGTGGACAAGCTTCACAAGGGCACAGGTTGGCTGGCTGTCAAGGTCACTACCATGTTCCTGGAACTCAGCTGAGCCTCTGGTGTATAGAGCGCATGCTCAGTAAACAGAACCAAGCGGGACTTAGCTGAGGGGAGTGCGAGCTTGGGGGTGTGGATTGGCAGGGGAGGCGGGTTTTCTGCTTCACGCTGGGATGGGAGTCCGACTGTCTTGTCTCCCTGCTGGCTGTAGCAGCAGCAGCTCCACATGAAAAGTACACAGAGTTGGGACGGCAAGACTGCTGGCTGCCAAGCCTGCCACACCAGATTCCAATCCTGGGACTCAAGTGGTAGAAGAACTAACTCTTCTAGCTTGTAGCTTGTCCTCCATATATGTACCATGCGCGTGCGCGCGCACACACACACACACACACACACACTGTAAAAAAAAAATAGAGAAGGGCTGGAGAGATGGCTCAGTGGTTAAGAGTGCCGCCTGTTATTCCAAAGGTCCCTGAGTTCAATTCCCAGCAACCACATGGTGGTTCCCAACCATGTATAATGAGATCTGGTGCCCTCTTCTGGTGTGCAGGTGTACATGCAGGCAGAACACTGTATACATAATAATAAATCTTTTTTAAAAATAGAGAAATCCATAACATCATGGACATAGAACCACTAAATGTGTGGTGTGCATAAACGCTGGCCCCAAATGATGTCTTCACAAAATGGAGGTTGTCCAGCCTCATCTGTCCTCCATCTGTCCACCTGTACACTGAGACAGCAGGCAGGGGACTAGGTAGGGAGTCTCAAGGGACACGTGCCTTCTTCCTTGTCCCAAGCACCCAATGCAAGGTCTTACAAGATTGAGGTTGGCCTGGGACTGGGGGGTGGCGGAGACTCTGGCCTAAGTGCATAGACACGTTGGCTTAGTAAATTCTCCATTAAATGACTTACACTGAGTAGCTGAGGCCCAAACGGGTAGCAGGATTTAAGCACCAGCTCCCTGCCTGCCATGGGATTCAGCTCCTGCGTTGTAGAGGTGCGCAACCCTGTGATCACACGTTGGGCTCAGATCACCTACAAACGCTCATGATTCAGGGCAGCTCTTCCTTCTACAGGGGACAGAGCCAGATCAAGGACTAGAGAGGTTGACTCACCTGCCCAGGGTAACACAGCCTAGACGAGGCAAGGGAGGAAACTGATCTTCAGCTACATCATCTCCTGATGGCGTTCTCTGACTTACCTCCAGCAATGCCCAAGGTCAGCAGCATTTTGGCAGAAAGAACCAAAGGGTTTTAAGCAACATTTCTGCAATCTTTACTAACCTGTGCCAGATAAGCTAGACCAGTGCCACTCACCCAAGGCCACTGTGACCTTCCCTTCTGACACTCTCCTTTAGATAGGACAAGTGGGCATAGAGGGGCACACTCGGGACCCGTACTTCCTCCCACAACGCCCACTAACAAGAAGCCTCACCACTCCTTGGGGTGGTTGGGAGAAACCTACAGCTCACCCCTCTCATCCCCGGACTGGGCTGAAAATACTCCCTGGCAGTCAACAGTACAAGACCAAGGAACAGGCAGCACTAAGCTGGGGGCTGTGGACCCAGGAAACTACACCTAACACTGAGGCCCTTTCTCATCCTGCAGCTGCAAGGGCTCTGCGGGATGCACTGGCCCGGTGCTGAGCAGCGCCTGAGACAGAGCATGGCATGGTTACTGCCAACATCCTGTCCACGTTAGGTTGCTGGATCCAGGGACACTATCCACCCCACGCTTACCCTCCTCCTCTGATAACTCCTTCACTGGACAGCAGCAGCCACCAAGACTCAGCCTGCTCTGCGGGGAATGCAGATACATGGCTACCCAGTAACCAGAACTTGGACCAGGGAACAGTGTCCCGTTTCCGTGTCCTCTGGGAGCCGACCTTTTCTGAACAGTGGCCCTACTCCAGGTCAGCAAGAGGCTCCTCAGCAAGTAGGCCTCCTTTCTGGAACCTGGTGATGACACTTTGGGCCCAGCATGGTCATGCCTTGTCTGGCTCTTGTCACTTGTGGAAACAGCTCCATTTAACCTCTTTCCCTTCTCCATCCCAAACTCAAGAACCAGGCAGTTCTGGGACAATTGAATAGTGCCATTTATTGCCCCTACCTCCCTTCTCCCACCGCCAGGACGGGGAGCAAGAGGCTACTTCTTCACTCCCCTGCTACGGCAAATCCAAGAGAGGGAGGAACGACTTGGGCTAGAAAATCGACAAGGACCCATGGGGCAGAAAAATTAATGGATGGGAGGGGTCAAAAAGGTATGATTAAAAGAAAACTCTAGAAGGGAAGGGAGACCCTCTCGATGCACAAGGCCCGGATTCCTGTTCCTTGCGACCCCACACCTGTAGTGGAGGATGACCTCTCCCTTAAGGGTCTCGTGTTCATCTACACAGTTCTCACACACGTCTCTGGTTCCCAGGCTGGGAACCTATTGAGGGCCAGTCCGCCAGGCGGTAGGGCGGGTCAGTGGAGAGGATGTGGGCAGTCCTGAGAACCTGCCCAGATGGTTGTGGGTCCCCTCACACCCGGGACAGCACGGGGCAAGGAAAGAGGGAGCCACCGCTGCTCCTTTCAGTCTGGCTCTTCCCTGGGCCTCGCGGTCTTGCTCGCTGGTAATTCCCACTGAGCCCGAGGGGCCCTGCCCACCCCCCGGGCACCTCCGTCCCTACCGGGCCTCCCCACCCCGACACTCGGCACACCGCCCACCAGTCGACTGGTCCTCGCCATCGTCCTCCCCACCTGCCCGATAGAAACTCTGTCCGCAGCTGCTGCAGACCGAAGGTGCCCCAACTGCGTGGATCTTCTTGTGTCTCCGTAGCGCGGCACCCTGCACGAAGCCCTCACCACACTCCACGCAGATGTGTGCGGGCTCCTCGCCACCCGCTGTTCCCAACCCATCCCCGTGCTGCGCGCGCTGGTGGGCCAGCAGCCCGGCCCCATGCCCAAAGCCCTTCCCACACTCCATGCACACATATGGCTTGGGCGCTGGCGCCCGCCGTGACCGCGGCCCCGCTGCCCGCGTCCCCACCCCAGCCAGGGCTGCGGCCGCTGCAGCGCCATCCCCTGGCGCGCCCACCACTATGATGCCCTCGCCGTCGCCCACTGGGATGGCAATCTCGCCGTCCGCCGCCGCAGCCTCCTCGGGTGCCTTGGCGCGCCGCACGCTAGCCGCCAGCACCTTGGCTGCAACACCCGGCCCGGACAGCTCTGGGTGCAGCCGCAGGTGGCGCGCCAGGCTCTTGGGCTGGCTGAAGCCGCGGCCGCAGCGAGGGCACACGAAGGGCTTGAGACCACTGTGGGAGCGCCGATGCTTGGCCAGGCTCTTGCTCTGTGTGAAGCTGCGGCCGCAGTCGGGGCAGGTGTAAGGCTTCTCGCCTGTGTGGATGCGCTGGTGCTGCATGAGGTTGGAGCTCCAGCTAAATCGCTTGCCGCACTCAGAACAGGCATACGGCTTCTCGCCCGTGTGGATGCGCCGGTGCTGCACCAGGTGTGAGCTCTGCGAGAAGGTCTTGCCGCAGTCGCTACAGGCATTGGGCCGCTCGCCTGTGTGCGTGCGCTGGTGCCGCGTCAGCTTCGACCAGTGGCTGAAGCTCTTGCCACATTCGTTGCAGATGTAGGGTGCAGGCGGCCGCGGCCGGGGTGGAGGCCCAGGAGGAGGCGCAGACTGGGGTGGGGACAGCTTAGTCGGGGGCCAGCTGGGGACGTCGTCATCATCCATGATGAGGATGCCCACTGCAAAGCAAGAGGGAAGGAGGAAGCAAGTCAGAGGTGGCGGGCCGACAAGGACCATCCACATGCAGGCTGCCGATGTATTCCAGGTTAGTAAGTGGCACAGAACAGCTCATTAGGGCCAAGGGTAACAGTGCTAGAAGAGGCTCCAGCACAAAAGGCACCTGAAATCCAACAGGGATAGGAGGGCCAGGCCTGCACACTGTGAAGTAATGATGTCACATTTGGGCAATCCTGACCTAAGGGTGGAAAAAAGAAAAGGGAGAGCAATTGGACAAATGGGATGGGCCACCAGGTTAGCCCCACTATCTGGGCATGCAAGCCTCACATAAAATGAGCCTCTATTACAAATTAACTTGGACTACCACCTCCCCGCCACCAAAGACAACTACAGTGAGGGGCCTTAGGTCTGGACAACTGAAAACCTGAAAAGGTCTGGGCTTTCAGGATAGCCCAGAGTCTTTCTACATGTGCCTCCTGGTCAAGCCGAGCTTGTCCTGCACCTTCCCTGACCATCTGCTCTCCAGGGGCCTGCCCACTCCTCAAACTCCACCTTGCCATTTCACAACAGAACCAAGGCCACAGTCACATGCCAGGGCCTTACCAGGTCCGTCGTGCCAACCAACACAGGTAGCACCCTGGGTTTCAGTCAGGCTCTCATAGGCCTTTGGAAGCTTGCTTCCTCTCTCACCAGCTCCAAGAACTTGTGGGGCTGTGCCCTGGCTACACTCCTTTCCATGGAAGGGATGTTCCTAGTTCCACAAACTGTGAACTAACAAGCTCATGGTGATGGAACCAGACATCAGCCGAGCCAAGATCTGAATGGGCAACTGGATCTACCAAGCAGCCGCATCAGCAGTCACTGGCACAAGATACCTGCAGCAGTTCCAATCTCAGAGCGGCCAGGGAGAACCTCCCAGTGAAGCCAACTCCAGGGCCACTATCACAAGCCCAGCCAGGTCCATCTCCATGCCCAAGGCTGAGATGCACTAGTCTAAGGCAAAGAGCATCACCATCACCCAAGTAGAAGGCAAGTGCTGGCCCAAGGTGGGTGGAGATACTTGTACGACCATGTTTACTGCTGCACTAATCACAACAGCCAAGAATGAAGCCAGCCCAGAAACCCTTCCCCAGAAGAATGGATAAAGGAATGGCATGCATACATACATACATACATACATACATACATACATACAGTGCAATTGTATTCAGTGGTAAAGAATGAAATCTACAGAAAAAAAAAGGTGAAACTGGAGATTATGTTAAGTGACACAAGCCAGTTTCCAACAAATATCACTTTTCCTCTCATGTTGGAGGGTGTGGCTCAAAGGGTAAAAGTACTTTCTATGAAAGTAGGGGGTCCCAAGCTCAAATCCCGAGCACCCACATAAAAGCCAGGCATGGCGGTGCAGGCCTGACTCTCCAATGCTGGCCAGTGGGTAGAGAGCAATGGATTCTGGGAGTTCCCTGGCAAGGTGACCTAACTGATACATGGAGCTTCACCAAACTACTAGGTGAAGAGCAATTAAACCATCTACATCTACCACCAGCCTACAGGCATACGTGTCTATCTGTCTCTATCTCACACACACAAATCACATGTGGGAGAGAAAAATAGAAAGGGTGCGGGGACCGGAGACAGCGGTGGGAAGAGGTCCAAAAGGCACAGGTGAACAGGAAATGAATAGAATACCTGAGAAAAAGCAGGAGGGACTGACTGTTTAAGACGGGGAAGCAGACCAGTCCCAAGGGTGGTGGGGAAATACAGTGATACGTGTGTGTTCACGTGTCATAATGGAGCCGAGGAGATGGCTCAGCAGGTAAATGTGCTTGCTCTACACCTGACAATCTGAATTCAATCACAGTACCCACGTGACAGAAGAACACCAACTCCCTCACGCTGTCCTCTGGTTTCCATGCTCGCCCTACACTCTCCCATGCACACACAAAACATAACTTAAAGCGTTTTTAAGCTTAAGAATTCAGAATGCCAGCGTACTGTGGCTTTGAACAAATCTTTGAACAGTATTTGCAGTCATGACATAGAATCTGCACGTTGAACAGAACAAGACATGGGGACCAGCGGGGGGGGGGGGGCGGCGTGTGAAGGGGAACCCAATGCTAGGTGACAATCTGGAGCTAAGACCTGGAGAGGGCAGGCTGTCAAGAGCAGGGAGCGCACTGGTCAGGCACGTTCCTTTCTTAGTCTCTGACTTTTCCTAAGGTGTCTGGTTATTCAGCTTAGTGTACCTGTTTTGGAAATAAGTAGGCATTAAAGGACAGAAGGCCTAATTACTTAAAAGGTGGAGTTCCCTTTTAGCAGATGCCTGGGCTCCACAGGGACAGCTGGTTCTGAAGGGCGATGGGGTTTGCAAGTGGTACTCTTGAGTTTAGCAGGGGGCTGCAGGGTCAGTTTAGATCAGGTTCTCAGAAAAACAGGGCCGACAACCTTTTCTACCTCAGTGTGGTCTTCAGAGATGGCTCAGTGGTTAAGGCACTTGATGCCTTTGCAGAATACTACGGTTTGATTCCCAGCACCCACATGCTGGCTTAAAACCTTATGTAACTCCAGTTCCAGAGGCTCTCACACCCTCTTCTGACCGTCACAGGCAGCAGGCAAGCACATACATGCAGGCAGGCAAAGCACAGATACACAAAATAAAAATTTTAAATATCTGAATCAAGGCCATATGGCTCTGCCGGCTTCACAGTTCACTCATGGCACCTCTGGACCAGTGGTCTGGCAGCCCAGCCTTTGTTGCCCAGCCTTACCAAAGATAGTCTTGAGATATGTCCTGCCCTCTCCCAGAAGGAAAGGCTCCCTGTATCACCTTTGGACAATGCATGGACCACCTGGACACAGGGGCAGCTATTCCACTTTGCAAACAGAACTGTGGGATAGCAGCAATGACTTCAAGACAACCCATCAGGGTCAAACTCTCGGTACTGGGCGCATCACAGGAGGTTGAATAGACAGGACACCTGCCCGGTAGTCAAGTGTAGGTTGGTTCTTTATTCTTCACCAAATGACCAAGTGAGTCTCTCCCTTCCCAGTATCGTACCAAACACAGACTCCAGGCTGGTCCTGGTGGCACAGGCCTGCAATCCCTGCTGAGACAGGAGGTTCAAAAGTTCAAGGCTTGCTGGTTTGGGCAACTTAGCAAGTCTGTCTCAGTAAGTAGAAATAGGGCTGGAAATGTAGCTCTCAAGTAGGGTTCTTATCTAGACTGTCCAAGACTACAGGTTGGATCCCTAGTACCACAGCAGAGACAAATGCTGAGTTCACTCGGGGTAAAACTGTTCATCCTCAGTGAGTGGGTGCCTCCTCAAAGCTTGCTGGCCTCCCTGGGTCCAGGTCTCAACAGCGTCCCATTTGTCTTACACGCTGCTTGCCCCTGACCTGCCAAGGACAGCTTTCCAAAGCACCCCTAAAATCAGGAAGTGCTTATTTTGGGTTTTGTTTTCAAATAAAAACACATGAATCCACACTGGTAACTGCCATATGAATTCTCAGTAGCCAAAAACGTTTTTATTCAAACTATTTAGTACCCTTCTCTTCTCCAGTGTGGGTGATGACACAATCAGAACACAGGTGTCACTTGCTGCTTTGACCCCCGCTGCCTTCTAGGGACAGCCACACTATGGGCCCTAAGAAGTCCCTTTCCGTTTTCACAGCTGTCTCCATAGGCAGATGTCTGGGGAGCCAGCTGGTCCTGTGCTCCAACTGAGCCCCTGCTCACTGCCACCCTGTCTGCCTCTCCCTGGTCACTGGGGTTGGCCAAAGCTCAATCACCATCAGATTTTCAGGAAAGGCACACACGTGAGGGACTTAACTGGGCTCTTGTTCTTTGTTGACACCCTTCAAAGTTCATCCCTCTCACCCTGAGGACTGTCATGGTCACACACTTTTGTCAGGCTTAAGTGTTGCTGAAGGGAAATCTAGCAGATGCCTTTACTTTTCCTTATAATCCATTCTTTCTGCCAGGAAGCTGGATTTTGGTTTTGCAGCAGATGGGACCAAACACTGGGCTACCACTGAGCTACATCCCAGCCATCAGCTCTCTGTAGCTGCTCTCAATGTTTGTGACTTGTTCTCTCAACATAGCTCAATTTCAGGGCTCCTCGCATGAATTGGTTTTTAGGATGTACCTGTACTTGTGTGTGCATGTGTCTGTGTCAATGCATGCCACAGTGTTTGAGTAGCTGAGAGGCAGGAGAGGGTACGGGAGTCAACGTGACACAACCCAGAATGACCTGGAGTAGTCTCGGCACAGGGTCCTCTACTCGGGCTGTCCTGTGGGCGTGTCTGTAGGGAACTACCGTAAGTTAACTCACGGGGAGGAGCCAGCCCACTGTGAGGGCACTGCTCCCCCAGTCAGGGAGGGATCTGAAACTGTCTCAAGTGGAAAGAAATCAAACTGGGCCCAAGCAAGCAAACATGCATTTATTTCTCTCTTCTCTTGGCTGTGGCTGTGCTGTGACTAGCTGTTTCAAGCTCCTGCCCCAGTGACTTCACAGCATGATGCACCTGGAATTGAAAGTTCAAATAAGCCCTTTCTCCTCTAAGTTACTTTGTACTGAATTATTTTAGCACAGCAAAAGAAAAGAAACTAGAACAGTCAGGATGTCGAGTTGTCAGGATTGTGCCAAACTTTTATTGCAACCCCACACAAATGGGTATGTGGCTGTGTACAGGTGGAGGTGACGAGACAAGCAACCTCGGGCCATGACAGCCAAGTCTAAGGAACACTGAAGCAATGTGTTGTAAGCACCAATTTATTAAAACGGGGGAAGCCAACAGCATCTGCCCCAGGAGCAGACACAACGCCCACTGGGCCTTCTCATGAGCGTTCTTGTCATCAGGCTGGGATCACCAAGGAGAGGCATGAGGGTGTTGGGCCAGGATGGGTCTTACCCAACAAACCTAGGCACCATGTAACCCACAGATGAGTTTTTTTCAACCCAATAATGCTTTATTAAACAAACAAAACACATGTTGCCAACACTTAAAAGTAAGTAATTTCATTTTTACCTAGCCCACACTTCCCAAACCTTACCAAGTGACCTCAGATTGCCCTTCCCAGTCCTTCCCTCACTCATTACAATTTCCAGACCCTGGGTTTGGGGACCCACCCCTGATGTGAGGAGCAATCAGGAAGTAGTCACGGTACTCTCTGAACCATACTCTTTGTGTATGGGGCACAGAAGGGGTGCTCAGCAACAGCCAGCTGCAGGCATGAGACAAAAGGTGACTCCAAGGATCTGGATGTTCCTATTAAAAGGACCCTTAGGGACCTAAGCACCAGCCCTTGGTTCTAAGCTGGGGGTATGAGACTCTTGAAGGGCAAGGGGCAGGAGTCCAGGCACCCCAGAGTCACAAAGGATGGTTCCCTGGCCTGGTAGGAAGGCAGTGGGGTCGGCTGAGTGAACCACCGAGGCCACCTCACCTGGGTTCTCATGACTGGCCATCTGCTGGTCCTCAGAATCCAGCGGCCCCGGAGACCAAGCTTCTTCCCGCAGCTCCATGTCTGGGTCCCTGTTGGAAGCGAACAAGACAAGAAGACAGAGATTACAGGTGTTGAGCAGGACAGAGGACTCCTCAAGGTAGGCACAGTCACCCAGCAGAAGGAGCCTACACCAACACAGCGGTGGCTCAAGCTGCAACCCCCTGACTCAGGTCAGAGATCCTCCTAGAGCCCTGCCAGCTCCACCCAGCTGGAACTTAGCGGAGGAACTCCATCTCCATGACTGAGTTTCCTCATGGGCAAGATGGAGGACAGAGGTCCATGGGTTTCAGCACAACCCTGCAGAGTGGACACTCGCTAGAAGAGGTCCCTATGCCTCCACAGCTGTAACACCCAACTGCAGGAGTCCCTAAGCCAAGGATGCTTGAGTACAACTGGGAGGAGAGAGCCGTGGCAGAAGGCTGACAATTTCTACATCAAAACAAGAGCAACAAAAAGAAATTTTAGAGGTAGAAAGTTTGCACCTCCTGTATCAAACACTGTGACTGACTAAACTCATACCCAGAGCAACTGCAGGCCGCAGGACTGGGCAAGCCCGCTCCACAAGGAAATACTAACTAACACATAAGTCTTCCAGGCCAGCCTGTGAAAAGCCTGGGCCAGGTCTAGCCCTCAGGAACACCCTGAACCACAGGTCCCCTACCAGCCTAGCCACCGGGGCCCCCTCAGTGGTGTTCCTCCTGGCTCCTGAGAGCCTTGGAACAAGTGATGACAGCTTTCCCTGCCAGACTATGTTTGGGGTCCGAGTCCCCTCCTCAGAAGACCTGTCTACCCAGCCTCTCCCCGTACCTGGCCTTTGCTCCTCCTCTAGTGCTCCCTCATGTTGTACCAAGTTAGCCTGTCCTCACACATCTATTCCTAGGTCAGCACTACCCACGGGAACCCCAACACCCACATCAGACAGGCAGCCCAAGTGCCCCAGAGAACAGTGGTACGGATACAAAGGTGAATGAAACTGGGCCAAGGAGACACTGACAAGAAGAGGATGCCTCCCAGCGCTTGGTCCTGCCCCAGACCTGGCTCAGGAAGGAGAACCACATAAAACGGACAAACAGACCCAAGTGGGCCCCAGTTGCTGGAGCCAGGTCTCAACAGCTCCGTGGATGTGCACAAGGTGGCCATGTGGCCCAAGAGCTGCATGCAAAGGCTATGGAAATCCCACATGACGACCTCCCCAGAAGCTACTGGGTAAGAAAAACCCAAAACTCTGAAGATTTTTCTTACAAGAACAGCAAGGGTTAAAGTGAGAAAGCTGGAGGGAAAACCTATGTCAGCAACCTATGGGAGCCTACTTCACACTGAGCATGTCTGTGTGGGGGTGGGATCAAAGTGTGACACCACTGGGTACCCCTGTGCACACAAGCTTTGAGTGCAAGTCTCTTACATTCTTTCCATTTTTCCTCATCTGACTATACAACAAAACAGGTGTGAGGACAAAAGCTGACAAAATGGCAGAATCCCACCAGAACACACCACCAGATAAGGGAAGATTTCAGCCCAAGGTCTGCAGGAACAGCAATGACTCCCTTTTTTCTTCCTGAAAGCCAGAGCACAGCCTCCTCTTAAGATATGCCCTCCCTGTCCTGGGGAATAAAGTGCCGTATCAGGGACGGGAGGCAAGGTCAAGGGATTTCTGCACAAACAAGCCTCCCCATCCGTTCTCCACAACCAAAACTTAGTAGCAGCACAGAAGCATCAGGCCCCCACCCACAGGGCTTTGCTTCCACATGATGCCCACACACATGAGAAGGCATGGCAACTTCCTTCTGGTCTATCTGCTTTATGTCTGCTTATTCCTCAGACTTAGCAGAGACCTCTAAGAGGGAGAAAGTTCTGTCTCCTCTCCAACACTGCCGGGCCCCCAGGAGCACACCATGAGCACACCATGAACACCAAACTCCAGAGCAAGCTAGCTGTGCTGGTGCACAACTGTTACCACCAGCACCTGCGAGGTGGAGGCGGAGGATGAGAAGCTCCAGGCCAGCCCCAGCTACACGCTGCATCCCAACCCAGCCTGGGTGACATGAGAGCTTGTCTCAAAGTGCAATGGAGAACTCCACAAGAAGAGCTTGCAAGCACACTGGGAACACGTCAGATGGCACTGTTCCAGATGCTGCTCTGGAAAACAACCTATTTCTCAAACAGTAAGCAGTTACCAAGTAACCCTACAGTCCCATTCTCAGCGTGCACCCAAAGAAAAAACACATCTGCACAACATCATGAGTGAACAGGCATGTAGGGCTGTGTTGGCAGCTGAAAAGCTAGGGAAAGAAACAAAAGCTAAGCCTATTAGTCTATGTGCACGGACTTCCCAAGGTCAAAGCCCAGAGCCAGGAAGTATATGATCCCACGGGAAGGAACTGCCCAAGGTCATTAAGCCCAGGGCTCCATGTGCCATGTGAACTGTCCAACATCACAAAGCCCAGAGTCAAATAAAGCCAGGGCCTGGTAGTATAAGATTCTATGTGCATGAACTACTCAAGGTCAGAGTCCAGAGCCACATGGCATCAGATTCCATGGGTGCAGACTCTCTGGACAAGCTCACAGACAAGCACAAGCAGCACATGCGTGGCTGTGGTGCTAGGACAGGAGCAGCCATGAACAGGTATGGGCTTCCTGACAGGTAATGAGAACATTCTGGACTAGACAGCAGTGACAGCTGTGAAACTCTGAATACGGTAAGTCGCCCAATTGTGCAGCACACACGCCTTAAATCCCAACACTCGGGCATCAGAAGCAGGCAGCCTGGTCTCAACGCCAGCCTGGTCTACGGGAGTCGGTTCCAGGACACCCAGGGCTGTTACATAGAGAAACCCTGTCTCAAAAAAGCAAAACTCCAGCATATTTTCGGCACACAAATATCTTACTAGAAAGTAAACTTCTTTTAAAAAATCTATGCGTGATTATATAACCATCAACATTACAAGTACCTAAGGAAAGAAAACAGGACTTGAGCTGCAGGCACTGCCCAGGCGCTACCAGGGGTCAGAGGTAAGAAGAGCTTGTGAACAGCAGCTGCCAAGAGTGATACTGTGTTCATACTTAAACAAGAAACCCGGCGCTGGAGAGGTGGCTCGGTGGTTAAGAGCACTATCTGCTCTTCAAGGAGTCCTGAGTTCAATTCTCAGAAACCACATGGTGGCTCACAACCATCTATAATGTGATCTGATGCCTTCTTCTGGTGTGCAGGCATTCATGCAGGCAGAATATAAATAATAAATAAATAAATCTTTTTTTTTTTATTTAAAAAAAAAAGAAAGAAACGAAACCCAGATCTCAAACAGCCAGGAAGGCCCAGCTCCAGCTACTTCCTAGCAGGAGGAAGGCCCAGCTATAGGCAGAGAGGAGACAGGACAGCCCTGCCTGCTTTCTACTCACCTCACCCCTGCAGCATGCCCTCGGTGGTCAGAGGGGCAGCCTCTACTTGGCAAAAAACAGGAAGCCTTACTATTCTGACCAGGCTGAAGCCCAAAAGATTTGACAAGGTGAAAGGCAATGACACAGAGCCTACCCTGTGCTGGCTGGAAACCGTTTGTTAAGACTGGTCAAGCTCTTCCTACTGACACCATGGTATCTCCCTTCAATGGTCACATTTCAAATGTTCTGAGTCACCCATATGAATGACAATTTTGGTTTGCACTGTGATCCATAAAGCCTGAAATTTTCAGTATCTGGTCAATTATAGGAAAAGATTGGTTGACTCCTAATTTTAAAGAGCAAGAGACTAAAAACAAACAAATAAACAAACAAACTACAGGCAGCTCCACAGGCAGCAGGAGACAGCCTAGCTTGTGCTCCAGGCCACCTGCTGCTGCTGTTACTGTCTGCCAGGTTCCCCTGAACCAAGGGAGCACACAAGTCCACAGCACTGGTGGGCCCAGGGTGTATGGAGGGTTGGCTCCTATCGCATGGATAAAATACCACATAAATTGTCCTGGTTAGGGACCGGGGAGATGGCAAGCTCAGTCTGGAGATGCCTGCCACACAAGCAGAAAGACTCAAATTCAGTCCCCAGGACCCATGGCAGTACACCTGTACCCCACTGCTGGGAAAGTAGACACAAGAATTCCTGAGGCCTGCTGGCTAGCAAACTGGAGAGTTCCAGGCTCAAAGACAGTTTTAAAAATTAGGAAAATGACTGGGAAAGACTTGCCATTAATGTCTGGCCTACACACCTATACAAAATGCCCTGAAAAGTTTAGACCTCAGAAGAAAGAGGAAGGCATTCTGTTCCTCTGACCTTGCTGCAGAGCCTTTTGCTTTGCCCCAGGCCCCTGCTGGCAAGCTGGCCAAAAGGTGCAGCAGGCCACACAACACAGGAGCCTGGGTGCATTTGTGGGGTGGAGACAGATCTTCACCAAGCCTCAGAGGTGGCCCTTTTATGTCCTGTCTCTAGGAGCAGAGCAGCAGGGCTGCCTAGGCGGCTGCCTACAGCAGGACAGAGTGCACTACAGGAGCTGACAACACCTGCCCTTTTAAGCAAACAAGCAAAGAGCAGACCTGATACCAGACAGGGGCACACACCTCTCTCCAGCTGGAAAATCCCAGCCTGAAAGCTCAACCCAAGTGTTACCACAGCTGCACACTGGGACCCTGAGCAACTACGAGCTCTCAGGGCCTCAGCTGTCCTTGCAGGACAGGTGTTTGACAGGGCTGTGTGGAGCCGCCCGTGGAGGCAAGCTCGTAGGGATGAGTCAGGGAGTCTTCTTACTCTTGCAAAGGGTTTAGGAAGGGTACCCAGTCCTCCTCCTCTTCCATGCATTCTTTCACCCGCTCATGAGGGCAACTGCTGGCTGCCCTCCTGTTCAAGCCCTTAAGGTGTGGAGCCCACAGAGAGCTCACAGCCTGGGGTGTGGGGTGTTTGCTCTGCAGAGGAGACACAGAGGAACCAGGGCAATCTTAGGAGCCACAATCCAGCCCTGAAGTCTCAGGACAGCTCCCTGGAGAAGGGCCCCAACCTGAGCACAAGGAAACTAACTCCAAGATGTACACGGGTGTTCAGTGGCAGAGCTCATGACTGGCGTGTGACGGAGGCCCTAGGGTTGATCCTCTAGGTTCAGTCTCCAGAAGCTCCGCAGAAGTAAAGAACAGTCCAGGCAATGCGATGCTAGGCACCTTCTGAACAGGAACCCTGGAGGGGCAGGCCACCCTCACCTTTCCTCCTCCTCCTCAGCCAGCACCTCTGCACACGCTCACCTTGCTCTGACCTCCACCTTGCAGAGGTAGAAGAAAGGGCACCCCCTAGCCCCCACCCCTCCCAGCAGGGCCCTTAAGCAATCCAATTAGCACATGGATCTGAACCGACTATTAAGCCCAGACAAATTATTGTTATTATTGTTGTTATTAGGTCCCACCCACCCCCTCTGGATGCCTGCCCACCAATTATCCCCTTGCTTTCTTCTGCTGCCAATCTTGCCTCCTTCTCCACCTGCTTCTAGGCCTGGTGCAGAAGCAGCCCCTCCCGCCTCTCATCCCTCGTCCACCTGTGCCTGCCCCTCCCTCTCCTCCCACCAGCAGGCACCTCCTCTCTCGCCTGCCAGTCATCTCCAAACCGCCTGTCCTCTTCCAGGTTTCATTAGCAAACACCCTAACTTCTGTCACCAAGGGCCCCTATCTACTTCTGAGTCTCAAGCACCCACCCCACACCCCACACCCCTGGGTCACAAGCAAGGACATCCACACCGGTTCTCAAAGGCCCCAACCAAGCCAGTGCCTCCTCTGGTCTTTTCCTTTCCTCCCTGCATGTGCCCACCCCAGGACCTGCTTCTGGGTGCCTTCCCTCACTGGCACCCCAGTTCTGGATCCATCCTGAGTCTCTCAAGACCCCTCTCACTCCGTGACCTTAATCTTTGTAAAAAGTTAGTCAACTCAAATAACCCAAGTAAAAAGTGGGCAAACAAGCGTGAGGACCAAGTACACAACCCCAGAACCCATATAAACACACTAGGTATAGCAGTACACACTTGGAACCCCAACACTGGGAAGGAGAGCCGGGCCAGTTTGCAGAGGGGAGTTTGTAAAGCCAATTAAATAATCCTCCCAAAATGGTGAGCCCCTGGCTCAATGAGATCCCCTTTCTCAAAAAAAACAAAAAACAAAAACAAAAGCAAACAACAACAACAACAACAAAAACCCACAGGGTGAAGAGGCTGGAGAGATGCTCAGTGGAGGAGGGCGTAGGTCTGATTCTTAGCACCCACCTGGCAGTTCACAACTGCCTGAAAGTCCAGTTCCAGAGGAGCCAACGCTCTCTGCTGGCCTCGAGTGCTTGCATACACATGGCACACATAACAGATACATACGCATACATGTTAAATAAGTAGGTAAATATATCTTTAAGACAGAAGTGACAAGTCAACTTCCACATGTGCTCACACCCATAAGCATCTGCACACATGTGCAGACACACAGACCACACACAAACCTTACCCCTTGGCAAAAGGTCTGAAAAGCCTTCCCTTCAAAGAGCTACAGCTGGCCAGTGAGCACATGAAATGATGCTGCTACAGGGAAACTCAAGCACACACACGAAGAGGCTGCACCTCACAGGCCACTGTCATGGAAGCGTGGTGAGGTTGTCCAGAAAGGAAGCCTTGGGCTTGGCTGGTGAGAGGGCAAAGCGGTGCACCTGCTTCAGAAAACACCTGGCAGTCCCTCAAGGTTACACAATCAATCACCACCAACCCGGCAACTGCACTAGTCTACACCCTCGAGTCGTGGAAGGAAAGATGACCCCACCACATGGAAATCTAGATGTGAACATTCAGGGAAGTAATAATCACCAAGGCCAGAAAGAGCCAACGCAAATGCCACCATGTGAAACATGGCACTCAGCCACAACAGGAGTAGGCACGGACACACACAACAAAGCTGAACTCAAAGGCTTTCTGCTTGTAAAGCAAGCCACCTTTGGGAAAGCACTGACTGCTCAACTCTGTGAGATACCTAGAGTAAGCAAACCCACAGATGCATATAGTTAACCTGTTGGGGGTGGCATATCAGACATCCTGCATATCAGATATTTACAACCCATAACAGTAGCAAAATTAGTTATGAAGTGCAACGAAAATAACCTCCTGGTTGGGGGGTCACGGCATTAGGAAGGTTAAGGACCCTTGCCATAAAGGAAGAAAGTACAATGGCTCCAAGGCTGGGGCAGGTGGAAGGAGTGACTGCTGAAGAATCAGCTTCTGTTTTAACAAGGAAAATTTCTAAAATCTCTTCTGGTGATAGACACACAGTGCAGTACATATGCTGAAAGCCAGAAGTGTGCACTTTCAATGGGTGAATTGTACATTATGGAAGGGGTCCCCTAATTCAGTAAAACTGCCACAGACAAGAAACACTACCCTGCCAAAACCAAAATTCACCCAGATCCCAACCTGGCCTACGCTCTCCCATCTTCCAGTCCCCCAATATACACATACTGTGCCCCTCTGTCAAATCCTGCGCCTGACTTTCTAGCAGCCTGCTCCTCCTCCCCTCTCAAGGGCTGACTCAAGTATCTCCTCCTCCTCCTGTGCCCAGGCCCCACCTCCTATCATATGCCAGGCTTGTTATTATCACAATCATCTTTCTGGGATCCCTGAGGGCAAGTACTAAGCACGCCAGGTGCCTACTGTTCTAGAATGGTACATAGATGGCCATCAGCTGGCCTCTCAGCCCACTGTCCTTTACTAAGGGGCTCCCGTAGAGCAAATTCTCTGGTTTCCCCAGATCTATTCTGCCACGCCATGTCTGTGGGTGGCCTCTCCCCTCATTCCCCTTGGGGGCCCTTGGACCCCCTCTTTAACCCAGCCCTGCATTCAGCACCAAACCAAAGCTAAGTCTTCATTTTCTCAGCCCTAGGGCAAGGACTGACCCTCCAGTTGATGCATCCCAGTGCTTGCCCCCACTGGGCTCTGACACATGTTCTGCAGGGGTGAGCTCCTGGGGACTGCTCCATCTCGTCTAGTTTTGGTAGTCAGCCGCACTCTGAGAACAGCATCTGCACCTCATCCAGATCTGAGAGTGTATTTAGACACAGCACGGAGTTAATTCCTGGTCCTCCTGGTCTCTCCTCCAGTGTTTCCGCTGATAAGATGTCTCTGCCTCCTAACTGGTCCAGCACACCCACTTGATGTAGTCTCTTGTCCCTTAGCAGAGCATGATCATTGTGTGTGTGTCTCTGTCTCTGTCTCTCTCTCTCTCTCCCTCTCTCTCTCTCTCTCTCTCTCTCTCTCTCTCACACACACACACACACACACACACACACACACACAAGGTCTGAAGTAAACATGGTCAGGATAGAGAAAGGCCTTGGCCCCACCTACCCCAGGAGAGCCTTCTAAATCCATAATCCTCTGTAAAGCTGTGACACACCTGGCACTCAGCTGGGGCAGTCCCTGAGGGGCACCCTCTTCCTCCCTGGCCAACTGCAGCCAGAAACAGAAGCCAAGACAGCTCTTATGTGTCCGCAGGCCTTCAGGGTCACTCCTGGGCACCCGAATTCTTAACCACTGGCAAGTAACTGAAAAGTGCTACAAGCAGGACTCTCTTCAGGAGTACACGGTACATGCTGGGTGATTACAATGTCTGACAGATTTACCAGTAACACCAAGCTACAGGGGATGGCGCTGGAGTAGGATATCAGTAGTGCGGAGCCTGGGACTGGTGGGAGTGGCATAAGGGAAGCCATCCTACTCAACTTTTCTGTGAACCTTAATCTCTCTAAAAAACATTTTGCATTACAGACAGACAAAGAACTCATGGGCCATCTCACTCACCCTCTGGGCAGGGCTGTTTTCTAGGTATGCAGATGGCACCTGGCCTTATGCCTCTCTAGATCTGCTGAGGTAACACGCCTAGGTGCCAAGACCCAGCATCAAAAGTTCCTCCCTTGGGAAGCCTTCCCAACTCCTCCCCTCCCTCTGCTGCAACTGTCCTGCTTGGCCAACAGTACAGGTCACATTCATCAAGTGCAGATTAAACCCCAAGCTGATCCCCTCAACTGCTAGGGAGAGAGAGAGAGAGGCCAGAGGACAATTCCTACAGGCAAGCTGCCAGGGTCACAATCTACCCTTCTGATGACCAACCATGTGGCCTAGACAGAGGTGTCTCATCTCATCCCATCCAGTGGCAAATCATGACACATGCCCAGCATTGAACAAGAAACCCGCAAGCACCTTATACCAACAGACAGGTGAGGAACCATCACTGTTATACCTCTTTCAGAGATGAGAAAGCCAAGGTCTAGACAGCTCATTGGCTAATACAGTGTCATACAGCCACACAGTAAATGCCGTGTCAAACCCAGGCCGGCCAGACTTCCTCTCAGGACACTGGCATTGCTCCCAATTAACGTCTGTTCCCACTGGCTGAGTCCTCAGGCCTCTGGGAGAGATTCCTATCTTAAGCCTAAAGTTCCTATGGGTTTCCCTCCCCCCAAAAAAACACAGGGAATATGCAGCAGACTGAGTCCTCAAAGGAGAGCAGGAACCACACTCAGCACTGACCAACCGACTCTGCACACAAACCCAAGCCCGTGGTATGAGCCGCTTTGCCCTTAGCTTTGAGACTGAGGTGGTACTGATGTGTGTCTGGTCCCCAGCATTATCCTCTGCAGGGCAGGCACTCCCTCAGGGAACTAGGCAGAACTCCCCAATGGGCACAGGAGAGAAGCCACTGTTCTGGGAGCCCAAAGGGAGAGACCAAGAGGCCAAGGCAGAGACAGAGGAGGAAAAGCATGGAGGCAACCGGGTCACCCAGCCCACCTGGACAGGGGCTGGCATGTTCTCTGTACAGCCCTCCGCACTCCACCTCAAGGCCATCCGCATTAGGACCATGGCCCCTCAGTTTCCTACCCACCCTCCTGGCTAGTGAGGCCTTCACCACGGTTGGCATGGATCTCAAATCTCACCACCTCTGCTTGTGCTATAGGTCCTCTATAATGACAAGCCAGGTCTCAACAGTCTTCCAGCCAGCAGCCCCGTATGCAGGAGTACTCCTGACATTTTACCCAACAATCGAGACCCAGGACCCCCCAACACAATCACTAGCACCGAAGAGCAGGCCTGTAACCCCAAATCCAGCCTTACCCAAAAGAACTGTTCCAACAGAAGGAACGACACTACAACCATGCGCCTACACGTACTATATCCTCAAGCTGCTTTAGGGCCTAGCATGCATGAGCACCAACACAAGCATCTGTCCTATCTTGCCAAAACCAAGGTGACCACCTCTGTCCCAGGGCCTCAGAGAACTTAGTACCAGGAGCCTGCCAAGCTCTCAGAGCAAATCAACCACGTTCAGTCTCTTCTAAATATGGATGCCCAACACCTGGCGCAGTCCTGGTTAGTCAAGAGGATAACAATAGGGTTTCGGAAAGTCTGGGAAGTGTGTCTGGGCACCCCCAAGAGCTATGGGTGCCCATCAGGGACTACACAGTTGATGGCTTTGAGCTATGCATCCTGTCAGCTCTCCTAAGTCCTGCAATCTCCCTGGAGGCCCCAGAACTCTCACAGCCATGCTAACATGGCCTGAGCAACTGCAAATAGGAACTACAAGATCCTTGTCAAGTTGGGTGTCCCTACTAGAGCAATTCACTGTCCTAGGATTAGCTGTGTTTGTAGTCTTGAAGGACTGGGCTTATTCAGGGAACAGTGACAGTGTTCCCCACTTAAAGAAACTGATGAGAAAACAGCCTGGGAAAGGGAAGGTGACACATCCAAGGTCACAGAGCTGTCAAAGAGCCAAGCCTGGGACTCAGGAACACTGACTGGCTCCAGAGAGCTTTTGAGTAACTCTTGCCTGAAAGGAAAGTATGACAACCCGTGCTCTGGAGAAAATACTGGCATTGCCTCCATTGTGTCTTCACGGGAACAAGCGAAGTTTCTCGTCTATGGCTGTGTAAGGTAGGAAGCTGAAAGATGTGAGCTTCAGAGTCGTGAGGAATAGTCCCAGCGGCTGAAATGCATTCTTGAATTTCACTATGGACCAAGCCCGAGGATATGCCCTTCCCAATCCATTCTCAGCTCATCTGAGCTGGGCCAAGTCAGAATCTGATGTGAAACTTCTCTGGGCTGGGGCAGCCCAGCACTCAGCGACTCCAGAGAGGAAGGCTGCACTTGACCGGAGAGGCTTACAGCCCACTTGTGCTTTCCCCAGAGCTGAGGCCAGAGCTCAGCTAGGTCCTCAACAATGCCCAACACAGAACCTGGACCAGAAACTACGTGGGGGGTTGGAGGAGACCCCACCACCACCACCACATCGTTGCCTTTTTAAATAATGCCCTGAGCAATTCTCTTGGACTGTGATGGGTCAGGTCTCACCTTCTGCTTTACACCTCTACTTCGTGCCCACCTTCCTATCCCGGTGCCCAATCCGGGCCTGGCACTAAGGTGTCGTCAGTTCACTCTCCACTTGGCGCGTCTGTGGATCACTTTTCCGACTGACCTTCGCAACTGCTGGGACACTCATGCCTGGGATTTGGGGGGGGGGGGGTCACCCTATGGTCAAATCTTATGCAGACTGGGAGGGCTGGAGGGCTGTTGAGGGGTGGGGCTGAGTCTGCCCTAGGAAGGAAGGCAACTGTCCAGACTGGGCTGTACGGCCCACGCCGCGCTGACCTTGGCCTGGGGCTTTCCCCTCCCGGGACTTGTTTCCTGTCGCCCGTCAGCACGCGCGGGGGGAAATAGATGAATGGGCCTCTGGCCGCCCTGTATCCCCGTAATTACCCGCGGGATCAAAGCCCAGTGTATGGCGCCCGGGGCAGCAACGGACCAGGCCGACTTTGAAACGGGGAAAGACGGGGGGTACTTAGGAGGACTGGGGCCTACACTATTCCTGGGCCGCCGTTTCCGGTCAGCCCGGTCCAGGCGGCGGGGCCCCTTCCCCCCAATCAGACCTCTCCACACCCCCCCCAAAAAAGTCCCCGGCATTTCCGGCCATGGCCGGCGGCTAGTAAGGTGCGGGGAGGCCGGGACTCCGCTGCCCGCGTTAGCCGAGGTGCCAGCGAGCAGCCCCGCACACAGCGGCTCGAGTCGCGCACGCGCACTACCCCCAAGGCTGGGGCGCCAATCCCACCCCCACCCCTACCCCCCGCCCCCCAACACACAGCGCGCGCGCGCGCAAACTCACCGGCCGCGCGCTCGCTCACGCCCACCCACCCCCCAACCCCTACCACGACGCGCACGCGCACACGCCCGCTCTGCCGCGCTCGCCCTCCCGCCTCCCCACCCACCCACCCCGTCCGAAGCCTGGCTTCCCGACGCGCGCCCACCCCAGCCCCTCGGCGCACGCCCCCCTGAGCCCGCAGCCGCCCTCACCTCCTCGGCCCCGGGGCCGCCGCGCCGCACTCTTCCTCCTCTCGCCTGCCTCGCGGATGGTGGCAGCGGCGGCAGCGGCGACTCAGACCCTGGGGTCAGGGGGACGGGCGCCCAGGCCGGAAGTGACCTTCCCGGCCGCTTCCGCTCGCGCCTCTCCCTCTCCTCTTTCCCCCACTCCCCCCCCCCCTCCTCCCGCCCGGACCGCCACCGCTTCCTCGCCGCTCTAGGCAGACGAGCTCGGCGACCCCTGACCGCCACCCTCCTCCAGCTCTATGGTACCGAGAGGCGCCTCAGGTCGCCACTTCCGGATTTATCTAGGACCCGGGTCCTCCGTCCTGCTCTATGGCTCCCCGCTCCGAGGGGCTCCGGCCCCGCCCCCTCCCCCGGACAGAAGGCCCGGCTCGACCCGTTAGGCGCACACTTCCGGGTGTCGGGGCGGCCCCCCAACCCAGCTTCGCCGCTCGCGCCTGCGCGGTGAGCTGCCCGCGGGGACGCTCCCGCCACTCCGGTCCTCCAGGCGTCTCTATCATCATAACCCCTTCCGCCCCGGGGCGCCTCCCGACCAACGGTCTCTTGAAAAATTCGGTTCCCTCGGATCTCCTGGACTGCGGGTTGCATTTTAGGACAACCTCATCTTGGGGTCTGCCTTGCGTTTTGCGGAGAACCAGAGGTCGCATCACCTTATTAAGTGACACAGCAAGGATGACGCAGCCTGGGCTCGAACCTTCAAAGTCAGGCTCCAAATTAAGTGTTTCTCTATGACTTAAACACTGCCTCATGGAAGAAAGGTCCATCACGGCTCTCTGATGATAAAGAAAAGGAATGAAAGGACCCTCTGCAACTATCTGTCTCCAAGACACGATTTGTACCATGAATGTCAAAGTTAGCTTCCCTTGAGACATCAGTGGTCCATAACTACCTTTTAAAAAGCAGACGTCTGGGTCAGGTGCTGCCCATATTTGGACTACATACATGAGGGATGGATCTTCTTTGCGACCAACTCCTCCGTCACCAGAGAAAGTCCTGTACAGCCTAAAGAAGCAAAGCCTAAAGGCAAAAAGGCCTGACACCTGAGGACAAGATTCAGACGATATAAGCCCCAGAAGCACCGGCCAAATCTTTGCTGCTAGGGCCATTACGGTGGGTAGAGATGTAGGAACTTCAAGAGGAGGCCTAATGCTGAGCCCTATAATGGAACATGGCCAAGCTGCCTGCAATTCGCATTCAAGCGCTGGACTTATGTGGCCAGATTAAAGATAAACCAGGCAGGACCTTTCGGTGAATGATAAAGATCGCAGGCCGCTTGTAACGGATCGAAAGGCTGAAGGTTGAACTGATGGCAGGAGCTTTCCAGTGGCCCCAAAGCAAAAGAGTCAGTGGAAAACAGTAGAAATAATTAACTCTTTCTTCCTGGCTCAAAGCTAACAAAACTACAAGGCAAGCTCGCAGCAGTAAACACAGCTCCATTATCCCATCCTGTGTCTGAAGCCACACACGGGAATTTTTTTTTCCCCTTTTTTCAGGCAAGTTTTTTCTTTTTTTTTTTTAATTTTTTATTAATTTATTCTTGTTACATCTCAATGGTTATCCCATCCCTTGTATCCTCCCATTCTTCCCTCCCTCCCATTTTCCCCTTATTCCCCTCCCCTATGACCGTTCCTGAGGGGGATTACCTCCCCCTGTATATGCTCATAACACATGGGAATTCTTAACTGTGAGACCAAGCAATATGAAGGTTAAATGTTTCCTCCACAGTGAGCTTCAGAGGGTGAGCGGATACACACTCACCTAACACCCATGAAACCCTGAGTGGTACACCTTTGTGCCCCTCTTTAATAGCAACCACAAGGAACAAAGACTCTTAAGCACCCCAAGCTTTCTCTTATCTTTCCAAACTATATCTTATGTTAGTCTAGTAAGTGTCCAAGTCTGCCTGCCTCCCTCCCATCTCATTTTCCACTACACCTCCACCCACCCTGACTCCACTCCCTACCACCAACCAACTATTCTCAAATTACTTTTTGTATCTGGGGTGTGTGTGTGTGTGTGTGTGTGTGTGTGTGTGTGTGTGTATACAGTCAGAGAACAACTGTCAGGAGCTGGTTGGTTCTCTTCTTCTATCATGCGGGGCCTGGGGGCGGGGGGGGGGGGGGGGGGGGTCTAACCCAGGCTGCCACGCTTGGCAGCAAGCACACTCTACCAGCTGAGCCGTTTTTCCTGGCTGGAGCGGTTGAAAAGTGCAACTGTCTGAGTTGCACAAACCATATGAGTGTTATGACCTTGCTGACTCTTCCTGATTTCAATTCAAAGGAAGTTTAGACAGCACCCCCCCCCTCCCCACCCCACCCCCAGCTCATCCTAGGATGTTTCTGAAATAGTTAGTTCTCTCTTTGGTGTGACATAATACCTAACCAACGCAACTTAAGGGAGAAGGGGTTTGCTTGAACTCACAGTTTTTCCGTGGAATTGTGTCAGACTGGCCTCAGGGTGTCTCTTCCTACCCAAGGATCCCACTTCTTTAAGGCATCTGAATGTGACCTTATGTGTGGTTCTCACCAGTAAGGTGGAGCAGATACGTCATAGGCCACTTCCCAGGCCAAGGCACTTAGGGAACAAATATGCCTGCCCGATTTGCAACCCTTTGCCTTTGGCTGTATCTACCGTGGGCCAGAGAAACCTGGGTTTGTGATGGGTGCCTTATGGAGACAACATCTCCAGCCAGCCCCTCCTAAAATCGGTCCATGATCAAGAAATGAACATCTTGGGGATGGAGGGATGGCTTAGAGGTTAAGAGTGCTTTCTGCTCTTCTGGAGTCCCCAAGTTTGGTTCCTAGCACCCACATAGTGGGGCTCTCAACCACCTGTAACTCCAGCTCCAGGGGATCCAACTGCCTCTTCCGGCCTCTGCGGGCACCTGTACTGACATGCATACAGACACAGATAGACAGATAATTAACAATTAAATCTTTACTGTAAAGCCACAAAACTGAATAAGATATAGCATGAGGGGAAAGAGTGTAAGTGAAGAAAGAACAAACTGCTCTGGCGTGGAACTGTCATCTGACCCAAACTGGCCAATCGGTGGCCTTCCCTGGCATTCTCTGGGTCCCCGAGGTAACTGAGGATGACAAGCTCTGGAGCTGGGGACAGTCCTGTCTCTCACGTTGTGGAGTGAGCCTATCTGTAGAAGAAACATGAGGTTGTGCAGAGAAGAAACAGACACAGGGAGGCCCAGCCCTTCCCAGGTGCATTCCTGGCTCCCTGGTATTCCTGTCTGCTTGTCTCGCTCGTCTCCCCCTGAGCCATGTCTTCAGATTCCCACAAAAAAAAGTATGCCGGCCTTGAGCGGCTTCTGCCTGCCTGGGGTTCTATCACCAGACATCTCAATCCCGGTTCCATGTTCAGCAGCAGGCAGTTCACCTCAGCCTCCAGAGTCACGGTGCTCGCAGAGATTGGCAGTCCCCACCATAAGGCCCTGTGCAAACTTCCATCCTCCAGGGGATTCCCTGTTCCCATAGTGATGGAAAGAGCTGCCGGTAGCAGAGGGGTTGCACCTGTTCAAGGACAGTCCCTTTAAGTGTCCGCTGGTTATGCACGCTCACGTGAACACACACATACACACACACACACACACACACACACATACACCCTGCTTGCCCTTTGCAAGTTATTACTAAAATTAGCAACCTTTTTTTTTTTAACGTCTTTATCAGGAGCTTCAATATGTCATTTTTAAATCTTTCCTTCTCTTCCCATGAGGGAGTGTGGGCCCTTATCTCAAGGTGGGTGCATCAAGCAGGCAGTATTAGCATCACCCAAAAGCCTATGAGAAATGTGGAGTCCCAGATTCCTTTTTAGACTGACTAGGTCAGATCTGTTTTTTTTTTTTTTTTTAAGATTCGTTTTTTTATTTTTTTTGTTTATGTGTATGTGTGAGTGTCCACTGGCTCCTGAGTGAATACCATGTATGTACCCACAGAGGCCAGAAGAGGACACTAGCTCCCTTAGAGCTGCAGTCGCTAGGTGGTTGTGAGCCTTCTAAAACATGGGCGGTAGGAACTGAATGTGGGTCCTCTGGAAAAGCAGCAAACCCTCTTAACTTCTGAGCCTTCTCCACAGACCCCAGAATCTGCATTTGAACCCTGACCCCTGAGGGAACCTCCCACCCTGCATCCTGGAAGCTAGTACAAGGTCTTGTTCAAGCTCAGAGTGGCCAGTAAGGAGGACCAGGTACAATTGCATTGTCTGTGCCCTTCACTTTCTCTTCTCTGAAAGATTGCATTGATGACCCAACTGATGGCTCCGTCAATATAGGTGCCTGCCACCAAGCCTGACGACGTGAGTTCAGTCTCCAGGATCCAAGTGGCAAAAAGGAGAGAGCCAACGCCCATACGCTGTATACACACCACAGCATGTGTGTCCTTCACCTAAAAAAATTAAAATTGTACACGGGGACTAGCGCGATGACTCAGTGGATACAGGCATTTGCCACCAAGCCTAACACCCTGAGTTCCACTCCCAGACTGCAAAAGTGAAATGGAACCCTCCAGACTGAAGATGGCAGTGCTAAATGATCCCTTGACCTAGCACTTCTTCCTTGGATTCAAGCCCTGATAGCTATAAAGCGTACTTTTCCTCAATAAGGAAATGGCGAGCCTTTAGATTTCTGTTGGGTTGAGGCGAACCGTGCTTCCTCAGTGATAAAAAGTGGACACAAAGGTAGCGAGATGTAAAGCAACAAACTGTAAAACCTGGTAAATTCTCCCTTTCTGGGAGTGGACTGATCTTGGAACCTAGAGAGGTTTTTTTTTTTTATCTGCATGTTCTAAATGGTTCTGGAAAATGCTTCCATCCTTTTCCTGTAGCAGTAGGTGTTATTTATCCGAGGCGTGTGTTCCTGATGACATAACACTGTGTCACACAATATAAAATGTTCCTGTTGGGAATTCAGTCTGATGCTGCTCTTGCGCGGTTGCAGCTTGTGAGGCAGTGCAGATCTTCACAAAGGTGAGGTGGCCAGGCCTTTACTCTCCAGTCCTTCTGGATGTGGTGGTGGGGTGGAGTAGAAGGGCCCAGAGAGGGGGGTGGCCACCACTGAGTCCTTCAGGGTGATGCAAGATAGGAGGCACAGGAGGTTACTGACACCCTTGAGAATGTCCTTTGTTCGGTTGATAGAACACTTGCCTAGTGCGCACAGAGTCCTGGGTCAGATCCCCAGCATCAGGCATGGTGCATGCCTGTAATCCCAGAGCCCTAGGGGTGGAGGGAGGAGGATCAGAAAGCCACGGTCATCCTTGGCTCTATATTGAGTTCAAGGACACACTATATACTGAGTTCATGGGTCTGCCAAATAGTTACCTTAATGTCTGGTTAGAACTCTTTCCTGATAAAGTTAACAGAATTTCTTTTTGCTTGTTAAGAGTTTTTGTTGTTGTTGTTGTTCTTAATGTTTTAATTTTTTTTGTTAATTTTTTATTGTTATGTAGATGAGTATCTGCCTGAATGTATGTATTTATGTACCCTATGTATACCGTGTACATGCCTGGTGACTGGAGAAGCCAGAAGTGGGTGTTACCACCCTTGGAACTGGAGTCACATGTGGTGCCTGCATTCACATGTGCATACCTCCACACAAACATGTGCACAAAAGGTTTTGAAAATTAAAATAAGTCCTTTTTCTTTTTCTTGGTTTTTCGAGGCAGGGCTTCTCTGTGAAGCCTTGGCTGTCCTGGACTCCCTTTGTAGACCAGGCTGGCCTCGAACTCACAAAGATCCACCAGCCTCTGCCTCCCGAGTGCTGGGATTACAGGAGTGCGCCACAGCACTGGCCAATAAATCCTTTTTTAAAAAAACAAAGAAAGAAAAGAAAAGAAAAATAAGTTTATCTTCAATTGTATAGTGAGTTCTCAATCAGCCTGGAACTCATAAGACCCTGTCTCATGCCAGGTGTGGTGGCGCACACCTTTAATCCCAGCACTTGGGAGGCAGAGGCAGGTGGATCGCTGTGAGTTCGAGGCCAGGCTGGTCTACAAAGCGAGTCCAGGACAGCTAAGGCTACACAGAGAAACCCTGTCTCAAAAAACAAAACAAACAAACAAACAAAAACAAAAAAATAAAGACTTTGTCTCCAAAAAAAAGTAGGTTTGTGCTCCAGGTTACCTGTAGACTCTATACTAGTGAAAATATCCACTTGCTAACATGGATTGTAACCCCCAGAATGGATGCTTAGTGTGTTCACTGTTTCCCCCTGACTCACAGACAAGCACAGGACTGTAAGACTCCTAAGATGTCCACGGTGTACGCTGCCCTTTATAGACTGAATTTAAAAACGATTCCCTACAGTTTTCCAAGGAGGCCAGAAGAGTGAATTCTGGGCCCTGGATTTGGACTTACAGGTGGTTGTGAGCCATCTGAGGTGGGTGCTGGTAACTAAACTTGAGTCCTCTGCAAAATCAGGAGGCACTTTTAACCGCTGAGATACACCTCCCACCCCGGTTTTTAAAGATTTTTTTTTTTTTGGTATTGTATTTGTGCGTGCATGTGTCTGTCTGTGTCTGTGTGTCTTCCTTTGTGTGGGTGCCCACAAAGCAGAAAGTTGTGTCAGATCTCTTTGGTCACACATGTTGGGATTGCAGGCTTTCACCCACCGCACCCAGTTTATATGGCGCTGCAGATTGGATTCCGGGCTTTGTGCTTGCTAGGCAAGCATTCTACCAGCCGAGCTTACCCTTCAGCCCCTCGTTTAATTGTCCTTTCTCAAACGTCTCCGGGAACCTGGAGATCAAAAGATAGCATGCACTCAGATCTCACCCCGAGAGCTCAGGCTGTGAGGCGCAGCGCGGCAGGTGCGCCCCTAGCTCTCACTGCTCTTTCGCGGCCCCCTTTCCCTCCCGAGCTCACCTGCTCTGCTCATCCATCATCCATTTGTCCAATAAATATAATCTGAGCCTCCCAGTGCCAGGGGCCGGAGACCCAGAGATGAACCAAACCGCATCCCTGCCCCGAAGGATCTCACCGCTTCAAAGCGCCATACAAAGAGAAAATGGTAATTATTATTTTGAGTAGTAATTATAGTAGTGCTACAAAGAAGCCGGGGAGCTTTAAGAAGGTATGACCCATATTTACTGCCAAAGGAATTCTCACCCTGGGGCCTGAGAAGTCAGAAAGGAACCTCTTTCCTTGAGTGTTTACCTCTTTCCTTCGAAGGGCAGGCCCCACCTAGGATCAGGGGACTGATCCCAGCATCAGCAGTGGTGTCCCTGAGAGAGCCACTTGCCTGGGGGGGCTGATTAGGACAGTGACTTGTACATTATATTGGCAAATTGCCATGTGCTGTTTGCGTTCGCTGAAAAGCTGTCCCAGGAAAGTGGGGCTCCCCTTCCCCCATTTCAGAACCATGTCTGTCTGTCTCCAAGTGTCCTCCAAAGTCTGAGGACAGGCTGTCCCGTCCCCGTCCCCCGCCCCCCCCCCCCCCCCCGCCCTGCAGTGCTGTGATAATGAGGGAAGAGGGCAGCACAACCACCCAAGAGTAAAAACCCAAGTGTCCTTGGGAGAGAGTAAAGCATCTGCAACAGACAGTGCTATCCTTTCTCTCACTGTATAAACGGCGTCTACAGTGGGAAAGAAACTGTAGCGGTAGGTTGAGCCATGGGAATTAAGCCATGGATGGAAAGCTTAGCCGTGGAGAGAAAGCTCCTGGGGCTAAAGAAACGGGCCAGTGGTTAAGTAAATGTAACTTACGTTTTGTTTTTATGAAAAAAAAAATAGTTTGGCTAAAAATGGCTGAGGTGGGGGGGGCAGGCGTGGTGGCACGCGTGTCTTAATTCTAGCACTCTGGAGGAAAAAGTAGGAGGATGGAGTTTATGACCAACCTGAGCTTCCCAGAAGGATCAAGGCCAGCCTGGATTTCAAAGCAAGAACTTACCCAGAAAGGGGAGGGGCGACATGACTGTGAAAGCACCATAGCTAATGTAGTTCAGTCATCATCCCACAGCGGACTCAGGGTCCTCCCTCCCCTCCCCTCCCCTCCCTTTCCCTCCCCTTCCCTCCCCTCCCCTCCCCTCCCCTCCCCTTCCCTCCCCTCCCCTCCGATATCCTCTGTGGAGGTCCCCAGATGGCTCCCACAGAGTGTATATGTGTGCACTCATCGCCTGTGTTTGTGGGGGGTTGGGGGAAGGTGTCCATGGATGCCAGAAGAGGGTGCGGGGTGTTCTGGAACTGAAGTTATAGGTAGTTATGAGCAGCCTGATATAGGTGCTAGGAATTAAACTTGGGCCCTCTGCAACAGCACACAGCACACAGCAGTTTCACTCTTGGGCTGTTGTTGGGGGACAGTCTGCCCTCAGAACTTGGAGCACTCTCTTTCCTTTCCTTCCTTCCTTCCTTCCTTCCTTCCTTTGTTTCTTTCTGTGCTAGATAGTTTTATGTCAGCTTCACAGAAGCTAAAGTCACCTGAAAGGAGGGAACCTCACTTAAGAAACTGTCCCCAGAGCCAGGTGTGGTCGCGCATACCTTTAGTCCCAGCGCTCAGGAGGCAGGGGCAGGCGGGTGAATTCGAGGCCAGCCTGGTCTCCAAAGTGAGTCCAGGACAGCCAAGGCTACACAGAGAGACCCTGTCTCAAAAAACCAAAAAAAAAAAAAAAAGAAAAAAAAAAGAAAAGGAAGGAAGGAAGGAAGGAACTGTCTCCACAAGATAAGGCTGCAAGCAATCCTGTCAAGTGTTTTCTTAGATTGATGGGGGAGGGCCCAGCCCATGGTGGGTGGTGCCATTCCTGTGCTGGTGGTTCTGGGTTCTATAAGAAAGCAGGCTGAAGCCGGGCTGTGGTGGTGCACACCTTTAATGCCAGCACTGGGGAGGCAGAGGCAAGTGGATCTCTGTGAGTTCCAGGCCAGCCTGGTATACAAAGTGAGTCTAGGAAAGTCAAGGCTACACAGAGAAACCTTGTCTCAAAAAAAAAAAAAGAAAAAAGAAAGAAAGAAAGAAAGAAAGAAAGAGAAAGAAAGAAAGCTGAGTAAGCCATGAGAAACAAGCCTGTAAGCACTGCCTCTCCACAGCCTCTGCATCAGCTCCTGCCTCCAGGTTCCCGCCCTGTTTGAGTTCCTGTCCTGACTTCCTCCAATGAGGGACTACAACGCACAAGTGTAACCCAAATAAACTCTTTCCTCCTCAGCTTGCTTTTCTGCCACGGTGTTTTGTCGCAGCAGTGGAAACCCTCACTAAGTCAAGCACTGTATGTTCTTAAACCTTGAGCCATCGCTCCAGCTCCACAGCTGGCCAGCCTCTAGTGTCACCTACAGACCAGACGGCTGGGCAACACTTTCTCTCTGGCGATCTCACTTTCAGAGTGGAAGAAACACTCCCAGAAGTCCCACTAGCCACCTTCACATTTCTTTGGCTAAAGCACCCAAACCTTTAAGCCTCAGCCAATCTCTAGCGAGGACTCCGGAGTATAGGGATTGTTTTCAGACCACGAGCATCCACCCTTATTGGGCCCTTTCCTTTTTCATGGCTCTTTTCAATTTATTGCATGAAGGCAGGATACTAGACCAAGTTAAAAAGTAGACCCCTAGGTACTGAAGAGAGGGCTCACTGGTTAAGAGCTCTGCAGAGGACTGGGGTTCAGTTCCCTGTATCCGCATCACGATGGCTCACAGGCATCTGTTACTCCGGTCCTAGGGGACCCCCACACCTTCCTCTGACTCCCTCTAGCACAGACATGCCTATACTAAAATAAATAATTCTAAACACACACACACACACACACACACACACACACACACACACACACACACACGGCTACGTTATCCGGGTTGTGAGGCTTTTAAATCTGGGATGAAGGACAGAAGGGAAGTTTTTTGCTCATTGCAAGGAAAGCCTCACTTGAGCTTCAGAGCCCATGCACCGTTAGCTAGTAGCTGGTTCTTAGCCAGTACAGGCTCTGTCAGGAACTGGTACCTGTTCTCACGCTGGTCCTCCTGTAACGGAATCACTTCTTAATCCTATATGTTCAACCAGAGGACCACTGCAGGCAAATGGCTGCTTAAACACCTGAATGCGGTTTTTGTTTGTTTGTTTGTTTGTTTGTTTGTTTTAAATCACAATCGTCAGTGATCCTCTGGACAGTGGTAAAGGTCTTCCCGCTTTTCCTCTGATGGGAATACATGGATGTACAGACGCCTCGGTGGCAGCAGAAAGCATGTTACCATCGTTAGTTGCAGAAAAGGTGGGGACTCTGGATAACGGACAAAAGCCGTGATAACTTTGCTTCAGTGGGAACAGCCTGTGGAAAGCAGGCGGATGCTGAAAGTCTGGAGTAGTACCGGCAACAGAGTATCAGGAAGCGAGGGAGCTAGAGGAGGAAGCAGCAGAGTCCGCAGCCATGGCTCAGTGACAGGAACTGGGTCTCTTTCTTTTTTTCTTCTTCCTCTTGACTATTGGGAACTGATTATGGGGTTGCATGTTACGCAGAGGGTCTACCACTGAGCCAGGCCCCCAGCCAGGCCCCTAGGCAGGTGCTCTACCACTGAACCACACTCCTAGCTCTTCAGTGGTACATGCCAGACAAATGTTCTACTGCTGAGCTATACCCCGTGCCCTTTTTTTTTTACTTGTGTTGTATGGTGTATGTATGTGTTTGTGTGGTATATGTATGTGTGTCATGTTCAGAGGTAGGGGTCCAGTATCTTCCAGTTTCTGCCCACCTTATTCATTTTAAAGGTTTGTCTTTTACATTTAATTACAAGTCTGAGCATTCATATATGCATTCGAGTTTCAGGTGCCAGAGGTCAGAGGTCAGAGGTCAGTCAGATCCACTAGAATTGTAGTTACAGATGGTTGTGTTACCTGAAATGGGTGCGGACACCTGGACTCAGTCTTCTGCAAGAACTGTGCATGCTTTTAACTGCTCTGCCACCTCTCCAGATCCAGGAAACTTGTTTTTTTTGTTTTTTTGTTTTTTTGTTTTGTTTTGTTTTGTTTGAGATAAGGTCTCTCACTAAACCTAGAGCAGCTCAGCTGGCGGGGCATGAGGCAGGGATGCACCTGTCTCTCTAGCTCTGGGATTGCGCTCACTGTGAGCTGCTTTCTCATGAGTGCTGGGGACCCGGGCTCACATCCTCACGCTTGTGAGGCGAATACTTCACTGGCAGAGCCGGTGTGGTCTGTCTCCAAGATCATCTTTTAACGCCTCACGTTTGTTGGCCGAGACACAATCTTATTTTACTTTTTTTTATCGGGAGACAAGGTCTCAAGTAACTTGCCCATGCTGGCCTTGAATTCACTGTGTAGCTCAGGTTGACCTTGACGTTTTGATCCTCCTGCTTCAGCATCCCAAATAAGCAGGATGTCAGGCTTGGCCCACCAGCCCTAGCTTCTTTGTTAGGTCTTTATTAATCTCCAACTTAGTCCTCTGCGTGCTATAATTATCAACATCTCAGATGAAAATGATGGTGAAAGGCCAGCTATGAGGCTCACTGGGCATAGGTACTTCCTGCTAAGTCTGACTGAGCTCCATCCCCAAGACTCACATGGTGGAAGGAAAGAATGTTCCAGGTCAACTTGGGTTACCTGATGAGTTCTTGGCCAACCTGGGCTACATGTGACTCTGTTTTTAAAAAAAAAAATATCCCCTTGAAGCAAATTGCTGCATGTATCACCAGAGTTTCTGAATCAGTGGATCTGAGGTCTGGGCCGAGTTTTCTATATCTGATAAACTCCACATGATGCTCCGGCACTAGTCTGAGCATCAGATTTTGAAAGACCACAAATGAGGAGAGCACACAGGCCACTCTCGCTGCGAGAAGCCCACACCCGGGCTTTGGATCGTCTTATTTTCTTCTCAGCTAAGGTATTTGTTTTTCTCCCAACTGTTATGCTTAAGCCTGTCTTAAGATAATCTTTCTTAAAGACTAACTCTGGAGAGGGGTGGGTGGGAGAGAACATGAATGTATGTATGCAGGTGGCGAGTGCATTAGATCAGTGAGGGAGTGGGAAAAGAGGTGCAGGGCTGCCGGCCTCTGTGGACCTTGTACCCAGCCGCCAGGCACCTGGCCAAGCGGGAAGTGGAGGCTGAACTCTTCCTCCTGCTCTATTTGCTCTGTCCCCGGGGGCCGCCGTGGCCCAGGCCTGCAGCTTCTGAGGACTGCCTCTTTCTGCTGACGTGAACAAAGATCCTATATTGGTAACAGGAACTTGGATCTGAAAGAGTCAGACATGTGAGTGACAGGATGGGAGAAACTCGGAATGTACGCTGGAAGGGTTTAAGCAAGAGAGAAAATTCTTTCTGTGTGTAAGGGAACTTTCTTATGCATGGATAGGCAAAATGGTGCATATTCATTTAGTCCTGTTCTTGGTGGTATTGGGACGCAGAGTCTTCTTTTTTTTTTTTTTTTAAAGACTTGTTTATTTATTATCTGTACATTAATTTGCCCATATGTGTGCCTGCCCACCAGAAGAGGGAACAAGATCTCATTATAGATGTGTGTGAGCTACCATGTGGTTACTGGGAATTGAACTCAGGACCTTTGGATGAACAGACAAATGTTCTTAACCTCTGAGCCATCTCTCCAGCCCCTGGGACTCAGGGTCTTAAACATGTTAGGCAAGATCTCTGGCATTAAGCCATGTTCCCAGACTTTGTTGTTGTTGTTGTTGTTTTTAATTGGGTGGCTGGAGATATGGTTCAGCAGGTAAGAGTGCTTGCTGCTCTTACAGATGGCACCCATATACATATCCATAAATTAATTTTTTAACAAATATATATGTATACACACATACATATATATACATATATATGTATATATATGTTGTGTGTGCATGCACATGCCTATAGGTCAGAGGACAACTTGTGTCAGTTCTTTTCTTCTTCCAGAATCAAAGCTTGTCATGCTTGGCAGCAAGCACTTTTACTAGCTGAGCCATCTCATTGTTTTTCAAGACAGAGACCAAGCTGACCTCAAACTCACTGGATAGCCAAGAAGGAAATCTTGACCTCCTGATCTTCCTGTACCCACCTCCCAAGAGCTGAGATTACAATTTTCAGTTTTACAAAGGAAGGAAATTGGGCCATTGTGATGGCTCAGTGGGTAAAGGCGCCTGCGGTCAACCCTGATGTCCTGATATATAGCTCACCATGCATTCTGGCATTCTAGACGTGGAGACAGAGGATCGTCCTTAGCTACATAGTGAGTTTGAGACTATCCTGGGCTACAAGAGACTCCGTCTCAAAAACATTTAAAAATATATATGAAACGAGTACACCTGGCATGTGAAAGGCGCCATATAGGAAAGGAATGTGGCATCACAGGCTCTAGAACTAGAAAAGCAGTTTGTGTGACTGGCACACTTGGCAGGATGAAGGACACAGGGGGCGGAGTGGTGGGACAGGGTTACGTTTGATGGCCATGGGGGTAGAAGGTCGGTCTCCGAGTTCTAAATTAGCTAGTAAGTAGCTGTAGAAACTAGGGCAAAGCTGTAGAAGCCACCCGAGTTTGGTAAGGACAATAGCCAACTTCTGCTTCACGTATGCATGCCTTTATCCGCCCCTGTCTCCTTTTTCCAAAGCCCAGGGAGGACGGGGAGGGTCTCTAATCTGTCTGGCCCACTTGCTTGTAGTAAGAGCCATCCACCACAGGAACTCAAACAACCTCTCCTAACCTTCTTGCGGGGGCGGGGGCGGGGGTGGGGCTGGAGAGATGGCAAAAAGGTTAAGAACAGAGCACAGGCTGCTACTTCTCCGCTGGAGAACCTGGATTAAATTTCCAGCACCCGCATGGTGGCTCACAAACGGCTGTAACTACAGTTCTAAGGGATCCCACAGAGTCTTCTGGCCTCCGTGGCACTGCACGCACGTAGTGCACAGGTTTACACGGAAGAGGCAAAACACCCATACACATGACAGAGAAACAAAACCAAACCTTCTTCCCACTTCTTTCCCATGAGGGAGGAAAACACGGCTGTAGTTTGTCCGACGGGGGCTAAACAAGGGCTGTTTGACCGGTAGTATTCTCCTCCCTGCTCACAAGAGGGGAAACTGAGGTCAGAGTGGGCAGGACCTTCATCAGCCTCAACCTTCCTTTAATCTAGTACTGGAGAGAGCGGGAGAAACTGCAACGGTTGTCAAGGATCTCCCACTGCTGCTTGGAGGAGAACTCTGACCAGGCCGTCTCGACCTCCACTACTAGCGCTGGAAGGTCTGGAAAGCGAGCTGCCTCCCGCCGGTTTCCACGACAACGAAACCACCGATCCCTCCCGGAGCCGCCAACACCCCCCTCCCGACACATCTGCGCATGCCTGGGGTCTGCCTGCCGGGCGTTTTGCTGTGAAGCGGGTGGCGGGGAGTATACCACATGAACTCTGGGAAATGTAGTCCAAAACCAGAAACGCTCTGTTTGCGCCGGTAGGGGCCAATAGGAAGCGGGGTCGGCTTCTTTACGGCTCGAGAATTGTAATTTTCGTGCTAGCATGGGACGCACGGACGTATGGTGGGAGTCATCACAGTGAGGGCCAATGGAAAGCAGTTTTTTGTCGCGATGCTTTTTGGGAGATGTAGTTTCCAGATGACCGAGGAGGAACGGGGGGGGGGAGGTGTTTGGGTAGAATTGGCGAGTCCGAGTGTAGGGGGTGAGGGGGACGTGGGGGCGGGGAGGGACGGGTGAGCTTGGCGCAAAGCCTGCTGGGGCATGGAGTCCTAGTGAGCTTTGTGCGCATGTGCGGGAAGGTGAGGGTGTTTGGGGGGCCTCGCCCTGGAGAGTGAGGTGAGCTAGGGGGGAAAGGGAAGGAGGGACTGGGGGTGGGGATGTCGGGTGTACCGGGAACGGGCGGGCCTCGGGGAGGGGTACCCAGGTCTGGAGGAGGGAGAGAGGGAGGTATGGAGAGGCTTTGGGGGAGGGGGATGATAAAGAGGCTGGGGGAGGGTGTGCCAGGGGCGGGCGGCGGAGCGGGAGATGCAGAGCGGGAGAGTTGGAGGCCAGGGGAGGCTTGGCAGCGACAGGGGGCCTGGGATGGTCGTGGTGGAGCCCTGGGGTGCTTGGAAACTGAGGGTGGGGTGGGAAGTCCAACCCGGCCGAGGAAGCTGGGTCGCCGGGGACCTCCCACCCCCCTTCGAAAAGGATTGCGGGAAGGGGTTCATTCTGGGGCACCGAGCCGTATAGCAGGGTAGATGGGTGCAGGTTGGCTAGTCGTGTGCGCTGTTCGCAAGTTCACGTGCACTTCTGTCGAGTTGAGATTCTGGAGGATTAAGTATTTCTTTATTTAAAAGGATAAGTATTTCTTCATTAACTTGTCGCGAGGCGAAATTCGTTAATGTGCAGAAGGGGTTTTGGAGACAGGAACAGAATCAAATGAACTTACTGTCTTGGTTATGGTCCTCTTGGCCCAGCCTCTCAAGTGCTGAAATTACAAGCGTTGGCGCAGTTTTTTGTTTTGTTTTGTTTTAGACAGGGTCTCGTGTAGCCCTTAATCACACTTGCTTACTAGCCGAGCCAGCCAAGCATTGAACTCCTTGCTCTTCTTGTCTTCACTCCGAGAAGGTGCTTGAAGGCGTCTTCATCCCTTTTTTTATGTCCTATTTTAACACCTGTTCCAGTTTATAATTTAATCTTGGGCGCTTGCTTCACAAGAAGCTTGAGTTTGTTTGTTGTTCGGTGCTGTTCTAGGTACTTTTTTTTTAAAAACATGCATTGGTGTTTTGCCTGCATGTGTGTCTGTTGAATCCCCTGGAACAGGAGTGACAGATAATTGCGACCTGCCGTGTGGGTGGTGCTGGGAATTGAACCCAGGTCCTCTGGAAGAGCAGCAGTCAGTGCACTTAACCACCTGAGCCATCTCTCCAACCGCATACTTTTGTGCTCTTTAGTTTACTTGCCTCTCCCGGCCTGGATTGTTGGCCTCATTTTATAGCCAAGGACGTGGAAATAGTGTGTGAAAGGTGCGGTTGTTCTTTGGCCAAGGACACATTGCTGGTAGGCAGCTGGAATTTGCTTCGGCTCCAAAGCTCTTGTCCTCTGAGCAAATATTTGGCTAGTTGGGTTTTTGTGGTTTTGTTGTTGTTTGTTTGTTTTTGTTTTTGTTTTGAGACAGGGTCTCTCTGTGTACCCTTGGCTGTCCTGGACACACTTTGTAAGCCAGGCTGGCCTTGAACTCAAAGAGATCCTCCTGCCTCTGGCGCCGCCCCGCCCCCAGTGGTGGGATTACAGGTGTGCACCATCACACCTGCCTGTATTTGGCCAGTTGTGTAGCTGAGGGCACAGAGTCAGTCCCCGGTGCAGAGTCCTGGCCCAGTGAGGGACCTTTGATGGAGTTAGAGAGAGTGAACATCAGGGTAGAGGTGTAGGGGAGTGAGGTAGAGGAAGAGGAAACTCAAAGTTACACACATAATAGAATAGAAGTAAAAAGCCAAACAAACCAAAAGCAGATGCTGTGGAGATGGCTCTGTGTGTAAAGCACAAGCCTAGGACCTGAGTTTGGAGCAGTACTCAGGTAAAGGTACAAGGAGGGGGAGCAGGGGGGGAGGAGGAGGCACCTCAATGTGTGCTCACTGCCTTGTCATCGTGGGTGAACCAGCAAGCTTTCAGGTTCAGTGAGAGACTTTAAAAAAAAAAAAAGTTAGAGACACCTAACCTCAACTTCAGGCTTGTACAGGCAGTATGCAGAGAGTGTGCATGCCCCCCCACCCCCCACCCCTCCAAATCAACATCCTGAAGAAGTTGCAGAGAAGAAAAAAAACAAAAAACAAAAAACAGAAACCGGCCTGAGTTTATTGAAGGGGGAAACAGAACTCCTAAGCTCTCAATGGCGTTGACCTTGGGCAAGAAATCAGGTGCCCATCCTTTGGAGCCAACCAAGGAGGAAATACTTGTTAACCTTCGTAGCATTTGGTTTAACCAATTTGGTAGCTATTCCCCTCCACAGCCTGGCACTCAGGATGTGTCGCCTAGAAAGACTAGTTAACTAGCATTGCTAATTTACGTTTTAGTTTTGCGGGCTCCATGGAGTGGGGGGAGGGGGCGGGGAAGGAACAGCTAGCTAGCTGTTTGTCCTGTGGAGCCGGCTTTGGTCCTGCAGTCAGTTACAAGCAGCCTGTGATCTTATTCACCCACTTCGGGGCCAGTGCTGAGGTTATTTTTGATCTAGGCCCTGAAGGCCAGGGCCTGAACATGAGCTCCAGGCAGCTGGGAGCCTTTCCATCTTAACCTTTGACCTGGCCTTCCTTTTGAATTTTCTATACTCCACCCCCACCCCCACCAACTTTACAAGGCCCAGCTGGGAGGGTCCGCGGGCTACTGTCCAGGGTACCAATTCTGGGGCATGTGAGGTACATAGCTCCCTGTTATTTCCATTTTCTTCAAAATATTTATTTATTTATTTATTTATTCATTCATTCATTCATTGTATGTGAGTGCTTTATCTGCAGAAGAGGGCACCAGATCACATTTATAGATGGTTCTGAGCCACCATGTGGTTGCTGGGAATTGAACTCAGGACCTCTGGAAGAGCAGGCGGTGCTCTTAACCACTGAGCCATCTCTCCAGCCCCTATTTGCATTTTCTTACCTCGTCTACAGGTTTGTCATCTTTCTCCATCTGGCTTGAGGCTGGCCACTTCCGGTCATAAAACAGGATTTTCTCCTTATTGCAGGAATTGGGTCTTGTCTAAAAGGAAGTCCACTTTCACTTGATCCAGACATGAGAGACGTCTGCTGTGGACTTTTTTTGTTTTGTTTTGTTTTTGTTTTTGTTTTTCGAGACAGGGTTTCTCTGTGTAGCCTTGGCTGTCCTGGACTCATTTTGTAGACCAGGCTGGCCTCGAACTCACAGAGATCCGCCTGCCTCTGCCTCACGAGTGCTGGGATTAAAGGTGTGCGCCACCACGCCTGGCTTTGCTGTGGACTTTTACAAGGGGGTTGGGGGTTTCTGACTGCTCACATCATTTGTCAGAGGAAACCAATGTACTGAAAGGCTTGTGTCTCCCGGGGCTTCTGGGAAGAAGAGGGCTGGAAGGAGCCCTCTCCCATTTTTCCTGCCTCGCGTGCATATTACAGTGGTGCGCCATCAGGGCTAGGTATCCGTTTTCTCTTTCCATCATCTGTGTGCTCTATGGCAAGTTCTACCTCCAGATGGTAAATGATGTGGTCAAATTCAGCCTTGGAGACAAGCATGCTGAGGGGCTGGCCACATGGCTTAGCAGAAGCTCTTGTTGATGATCAGGATTTTTTTTTTAAATACATGCTTTTATTTTATGTGCATTGATGTTTTGCTGGCACGTATGTCTATGTGAGGGCGTCAGGAGCCCTGGAATTGGAGTTGCAGGCAGGTGTGAGCTGCTGCTGTGTGGTTGCTGGGAATTGCACCCAGATCGTTTGGAAAGAACGGCCAGTGTGCCCATAACCACTGAGCCATCTTTCCAGCCCAGGCCTGACGACCAGGGTTCTAATCCCATCACCCATAGAGTGATTAAAAATAGTCTGTAACTCCAGTTTAAAAAAAAAATAGATGAGTATGCTGGGAAAGGCTTGCTCTTTTTTTTTTATATTTATTTTTTAATATTTACTTATATGGGACAGAGGAGCGCTTGAAGGACTCAGTTCTTTCCTGTTATGGTGGGAGTTCTGGGAGTCAAACTCAGGTCCTTAGGCATGGAAATAAGGGCCTTTACCCACTGAGCCATCTTGCTTGCCCCCGGGATGTTCTTATTCTTTGTAGGAGTCCCTTCTTTACAATGCTAGGTACCCAGGCTCTGTCTCTTGGAGTGATTTCAGCTGCCAAATCACCAACAGTAATAGGGAGTAGTGTTTTTTTTTTTCTTTAATGTGTATCATCAATTAATCAAGTTGTAGTCAGTTAACTTAGCTCTCAGCAACCCTTTATTAAAAATTAAAAGCCAGGTGGTGGTGGCTAACAGCTTTAATTCCAGCCCTTGGGAGGCAGAGGCAGCCGGATCTCGTAGGTCTGAAGCCATCCTGGTGTACAGAGCAAGTTCTAGAACAGCCAAGGCTACACAGAGAAACCCTGTCTCAAACCCACCCCACCCCCCCAAAAAATTAAAATATAATTACATTATTTCCCTTCCTCCTTACCCCCTCCCCCCAACTCCTTGCATATTTCCCCACACCCCCTCCTACATTGTTCTCCTGTCACTCCCACTGGTCCCCTAACTCTTCACAATTTGTTTTCCCTTTTTTGTGTCTTCCCCCCCCCCCCCAGCCCTATGAATTTAATTAGGTTACTTACCTGAGCATGGGTGAGGGGTTGTTTATAGGAGTGTAGACAGTGTAGAAGTGGCTACACCACTGAAGACAATGCTAACTACTTATGGATCCACAGGGAGGGGCGGACCTGGCGAGCCCCTCCTTTGTATCAACTGTTAACTGCCTGTAATTCCTCACGGAGGCTCGGGGTCTCTTGCCCTTCCCCCCCCCCCAACCCCATAGAGAATAGAATGTTGATGGGCCAAGACTTGAGGGTAATCCCAGCTGCTGAGGGAGAGTTTGGGAGTGCAAGTGGCTTGTGTACGCAACACTCCACCCCTTTCTCTGTCTCTTACATTCTTTTTGTTTATTTGTTTGTTTGTTTGTTTTAATTTTATTTTATTAATTTATTCATATTACATCTAAGTTGTTAGCCCATCCCTTGTATCCTCCCATTCCTCCCTCCCTCCTGCTTTCCCCCTACTCTCCTCCCCTATGACTGTGACTGAGGGGGACCTCCTCTTCCTGTATATGCTCATAGGGTATCAAGTCTCTTCTTGGTAGCCTGCTATCCTTCCTCTGAGTGCCACCAGGCCTCCCCATCCAGGGGACGTGGTCAGAAATGGGGCACTGGCGTTCATGTGACAGTCAGATCTCACTCTCCACTCAACGGTGGAGAATGTCCTGTCCATTAGCTAGGTCTGGGTAGGGGTTCGAAGTTTACTGCATATATTTTCCTTGGCTGGTGCCATAGTTTGAGCAGGACCCCAGGACCCAGATCCGCCCATCATAATGTTCTTCTTGTAGGTTTCCAGGACCTTCTAGATCCTTCTATTTCCCCATTCTCCCATGCTTCTCTCACCTAAAGTCCCAATAGGATGTCCTCCTCTCTGACCCACTTTCCTGGTAAGTAAAGTTTTTCATGGGACATGCCCCTTGTACTAGTGTCTCGATATAAGTGAGTATATACCGTTTGTCTCTTTTTGCTTCTGGGTGAACTCACTCATGATAATTTCTAGTTCAATCCATTTGTCCACAAATTTCGGGAATTCCTTGTTTTTAATAGCTGAGTAGTCTTCCATAGTGTGAATGTACCACAGTTTCTTTATCCATTCTTCTACTGAGGGATACTTAGGCTATTTCCATGTTCTGGCGATTATGAATAAGGCAGCTATGAACATGGTTGAGCATATGTCCCTGTTGTGTGCTGGAGCATCTTCTGTCTCTTACATTCTTTCCTGCCTCTCCAGCTCACTACACTCAAGCTTGGAGGGAGTGATACAGATGTCCCCCTTAGGGCTGAACTACTTATCCTTAGCACTCTGACCAGCTATGAGTCTCTGTGCTAATGGCTCACTGCAGAATAGAAGCTTCTGGGACCAAAGGTGACAGCAGCACCAAGCAGTATGGGCAGACGCCTAAATACACAGAAGGCAGTTTGACATATATGCCTGTGTAAGAAAGCAACAGCAGTAGCTTCCTCACTAGGGGGCCTTTCCACTCACGGGGTTTTGATTGCGTTTGGAGGAGGAGGAGTGAGTTCCCTCCTGTGTGGTGGCCTTCAAATCCAATCAGAAACCCTGGGAGGCCGACTTTATATTGGTTTCTGGAGGTTGGGAACGGAGGCCGAGTTTTCCAGGGTGGGGACTGATGGGGTCCTCCCCAACTTCCCTCCCATCCCAGTCCACACTCTTTCTGTCACATTAGAAAGCAAACCGGCATCTAAGGCATAGTAATAAAATAAGATAAAACAGGCTAGACATCGTGGCAGACATCCCAGCACTCGGGAGGCAGAGGCAGGTGGATTGCTGTGAGTTCGAGGCCAGCCTGGTCTACAAAGCAAGTCCAGGACAGCCAAGGCTGCACAGAGAAACCCTGTCTCGAAAACCAAAACAAGGGCTGGAGAGATGGCTCAGCGGTTAAGAGCACTGACTGCTCTTCCAGAGGTCATGAGTTCAATTCCCAGCAACCACATGGTGGCTCACAACCATCTATAATGTGATCTGATGTGCATTGTATACATAATAAATAAATAAATCTTTAAAAAAAGAAAAGAAAAACAGTTTAAAAAAAAAAAAAAAGAAAACCAAAACAAAAAAGATAAAAAACAAACTAGAACAAGACAAAACAAAAAGAAGAAAAAGAACCAAAGAAATAGCACAAGAAAAGCACAGGAATCTCATAAAAATTGGAAGTCGTAATATATATGAAAATAATAATAAAATAAAAACGTAATTAACTTAAAATTCCCCGATTAAACATTATGAGCAAAGAATCTCCCAAAACGCCGGTAAGCTCATGTTCTGTTGCCGGACATGGGTACCCTGCCCTTAAGACTGGTTTGTTTACCCAGTGAGACTGTGAGAAAACCAGTTTTTAATTTGCAAGTGCTCATCAGTTGGAGGTACCTTCTGGGTTAGGGATGGAGGCGTGACTCCATTTTTCCCTTTCAGCTCCGGGACTCCATCTGGCGCAGACTCATGCAAACCCCGTGCACAGTGTCAGAGGGCCTATCTATGTCAGGCCCGTGTGTCTGGAAGAAACTATTTCCTTGGTGGCCTCCATCCCCTTTGGCTCCTACAGTCTTCTGCAAAATTCCTTGGGCCCCGAGGGGAGGGATTTGGTGGGGACATCCTACTTAGGACTGAGTGTTGCAAGGTTTCTCACGGTGCACATTGCCCGGATGTGCCTCTCTGGTTTTATTCCTGTCTACTGTGTGAGGAAGCTTCTGGAATAATGGCTGAGCAAGGTACAGGTGTAGCAAAGTGCCATTGGAAGTCATGTTCTTGCTGTGTTCTTCAATCTAGTATTTGGTTTTCCCCCCAGGTCCCTGGCATATCTAGTCTCAGCTTCTTGGCCACCGGAGCGGTGTCAGGAATAGGTCCCATCTCACGCAGTAGACCTGAAGTCCAGCCAGCCAGCAGCAGGTGACTCCCACAACCTTTGTGCCACTGACGGCCGTGCGTCTTGCAGCCGGGTCACAGAGTAGATGGAAGGCTTTGTAGCTGGACTGAGGGTCATCTTTCTCACTTGGCACTGTGCAGAGTTTCTAACAGTCTCATGAAAACTAGTTAGTCCTGGGGTGAAGGCTCTAGGTAGGCACCAGCTCAGCCGGTCTACCGTGTTCAATGAGTTAGGTGTTGTTAGGCTTAAGCAATAGGACTTTAATCTCAGTTTGTGGAGAGCAATCAATAACCTTGGTAATAGCCTAGATTGTTTGGGGGTTCCCATGGCAAACAATTTGATTAGATTTAAGCCATTCCCAGCACTGGGAGTACTACTTGGTGCTCTTTCTCCCCTGTTACTTGATTTCATTTAAGTTGGCCCTCCACCCCAAGCTCCCCATAAATACACACGCATACACGCACGCGCATGCGCAGAAGCGTCTCTCTATTAGGTTTCCATATGATCCCAAAAGGGATCGTTCCAACCAGCTTTTCTTCAGCACGGATCACAAGAACTTGCTCCAGTGGCCTGGCTTCTCTGGTTGGAGAGGCAAGCAGACATACTTTCATTTTGCAGAACAGGAAATCGAAGCCCAAAAGACTGCTGAGAAGTGGACAAGCCGCTAAGGCCGATCTCCACTTGGCTTCAGGCCAGTTCTCTTGCCCACGTAGGAGGCGGCCATATGTCTGCGCACTGCCGAGCTGGACCCTCCCATTACTCACTGTTCCTCTCTACAGGTGCTGGTGACTTGAACCCAGGTGGCCCCATGGAGTCGCCAACGCCCCAGCCTGTGAAGCAGGAGAATCTGGCCGTGGAGACCCTGACGCTCGACTCCCCGTGGCACCGCTTCCGTCACTTCCACCTGGGTGACGCGGCAGGGCCACGGGAGGCCCTGGGGCTGCTCCGCGCCTTGTGCCGGGACTGGCTCCAGCCGGAAGTGCACACGAAGGAGCAGATGCTGGAGCTGCTGGTGCTGGAGCAGTTCCTGAGCGCCCTCCCTCCAGACACTCAGGCGTGGGTGTGCAGCCGCCGGCCCCAGAGCGGAGAGGAGGCTGTGGCGCTGCTGGAGGAGCTCTGGGTGAGCAGGAGTCAGTAGTGGCTGTGGGGCGGGGGGTGGGGGGGGTGGGGGGGAAGAGACTGCACTGGACTCTGCTTCTCCGTATGTGGCTCGCATCACATATAAGCAAAAGCATCCTGAAAATGAAGGTGTGGTCGGAGGCTGGGGCCAGTGTTGCAGTTGCACTTCCGAAGGTGCAAGAGTGCCCCTCCAATGTCACCTGTGCATCGGTGGGTCCCCGATTCCTCCCTCACATAATAAGTAGTTGGTTGGAAGGCCTAGCTGGAGCCTACCTTGCCCAGGATTCCCACTAATGCTGAGAAAGGACACCAGCTAAAGGAAGCCCCAGGAGGCAATGTGGGGCATCCTCTACTGAAGATGCTGAGGGCAGGACCAAGGGGTCTTAGTAAGAGCAGGGAGGCTGAGGCAGAAGGGTCATGGGGAGTTCAAGGCCAGTCTGTAACAAGACAAGACCCTCCCTCTTTAAAAAGAGACAAAGCTCGAGACAGAACACAAAAGCAGGGGGCGCTGCCAATGAGGACACCTAAGGCCTTAGGGGTTTTCCATAGCCTCAAGCTTGACAACATGGCAGATGGCCCGTGTGGATGACAGTTGTATGCTTTTCTGTCTGGTCCCGTGCCCAAGCAGAGACCCTCTTCTCACGTGTGACACTTTAAGGCTCACATACGACCTCCTAGAAGCCAGAGCAACAGCCAGCCTTCTGACAGACCGTTAATTTTCCTCATACGACATTTGGGTGGTGTTAGTGGTGGGCAGGGGGTCATGCGCATCCCACTTGGCACGAGTGGAGGTCAGAGGGCAACTGCAGGAGTTGGTTCTCCCCTTCCACCATGGGGCTTAGGACATCAGGCTTGGCAATAAGCACCTTTACCTGCTAGGCCACTTCTATGGCCCATCCTCTGTTTCTTTTAGCCAAGGATGGTAAAAGTGGTTGCTTTTAGTGTATATACTTAGCAGGATGATGATGATGATGTCGTCGTCCCTCTAAAGACACGCACGGTGATACACACACCTATGCCTTCATCATTGGGAATTAGGTTGGGAGGACTTTGAATTTGAGGCCAGCCTGGGCAACAGAGTGAGACCACATCTGAAAATTCACAGTTGTAAGAAACAGCACTTTTATTGGCTAGGTGGTAGGGGGCCTCATGATCCAGAAAATCTCCACGTGTGGAAGTCACTGGGCTCTGGCTCTGATGACTGCTCAACTCCTTGGGCTGCCGGAGTTCAGGGGTGTAGGGAAATGCCTTCCAGGCATGGCCTTGGTGCCTATGGCTCCTGTCATGGCTTTGATAAAGTACCCTGCCGCAAGCCACTTAAGGGAGAAAGTTTCTTCAGGCTCATGGTTGAGGGTACAGTCGTGGGTGGAGAAGACATGGCACTAGGAGCTAGAGGCGGCTCATCAGTGACCTGGGGAGGAGGTGCAGAGCAGTGAACACTACTGCTCAGCTCTTCTTAATTTAATTTAATTTAATTTTAAGATGTATTTATTATTTATAGAATGTTCTGTCTGCATGTACACCTACACGCCAGAAGAGGGCACCAGATCTCATTATAGATGGTTGTGAGCCACCATGTGGTTGCTGGGAATTGAATTCAAGACTTTTGACAGCCAAGGCTACACAGAGAAACCCTGTCTCAAAAAAAAACATAAAAAATAAAAATAAAATAAAATAAAAAATAAAGACCTTTGGAAGAGCAGCCAGTGCTCTTAATCTCTGAGCCATCTCTCCAGCCTCTTAATTTTATTTTATCTGTTTGTTTTTCAAGTCAGGGTTTCTCCGTGTAGCCCTGGCTGTCCTGAAACTGGATCTCTAGACCAGGCTGGCCTCGAACTCAAGAGATCGCTTGCCTCTGCTTCCCAAGTGCTGGGACTAAAGACCTACCACACCTGGTTCTCAGCTCTTCTCCAGATTCAGTCAGGGACCCTGCCCACAGAATGGCCACACAGTTAGGGCATGCCTTCCCCCACAAAGGCACGCTCAGAGGCTCCTTCCTAGGTGATGTTGGTCCTGCTGAGGTTACAATATCAACCATCACAGTACACATGTCATTCTTCAGTGCTGTTCATGGTCCAGGCTGCATTGGAGACTCAGCCCTCTTCAGGTAGGAGCCTTGTCCTTCAGGTAGGAGCCTTCATCCATGTGTCCTTGGTTGGAACAGGCCGTGGCATTAATGAATGCTAAGTAAATGCTTGTTTTGGCAGTGATGAGGAACACTGCCCTGCCTTGGAGTTTCACACCAGAAAGCTAGGGTGTATTCTGCTTGGTCATTTCTCCTGAGACAGGCTCCGACCTGCTCCACATCCATAGAATGACCTGCCTATAGTTATCCAGCCTCTGGTCTCGCTATACAAATAGCCACAGGAGTGTTTGACATCCTGGGAGCAAGGTGTCTGCCAGCCCAAGGAACCTAAACGAAGGCTGGTGGCTGGACTATGAAACTGGGGAGAGGCCGCTCCAGCCAGTGCCTGTGGTTAACACCACAGGAAGTGTCAAACCAGTTGTCTCCGATTGGAATTAAGGGAAGCCTTAGAGCCCCAGAGGCAGCCAAGAGCAAGGAAAATCAGCCCAAATACTGGTTGTGTGATGACAAGAGAAGAGATAAATAAATAATAAATAAATACTCCAAGGCATGTGGACTGATAGAGCTCCGAACTCCACCTGTGAAAAGCATCAGGCGGTACCACAAGCCTTCTGTAGCAAGTTGCCCAGGAACAAAAGGAAAGACAAGATAAGCGCCAGAAGCAGAAAAAAAACAAAAACAAACAAACAAACAAAAAACAGAGCAGTATCGGGCAGTGAGCAGATGAGCAGTGCTGAAGCTGGAGCAACTTGAACAAGTTGAAAACCTAGAGGGAATGGACTTTGGGCTGGGAGTGGGGAGGAGGGGACAGTGGGAGGATTCAAATTGCCCAGGTAGTCTTATGAAGAAGCAACCAATCTGAATCCTGAAAACCAGGGGCCAGAGGGATCAAAACAGTGGCCAAAGACTTTACACACACAAAAAGAGGCACCAGGTCCTAGCGGTTTTATGTGTTGAAGTGCTGCCAAATCTCTACAGAGAGGATCACTCTAAAACATTTTACAAACCGCTTTAGGCTTGAAGCGGGGTGTTGGTACCCAGCTCGTTTCCATAGACTGCCAACCCCCTGCCCCACAGCCCGACCAAGCCTTTACAAGGTCAGCCTGAAAAAGCAAGCCCAGGCCAATAGCAAGGAAAATCGATCCAAGAATCTCAACTAGAGTATTGTCTGCTTGAATCCAGCCACGGATTGATGTGTTGTAGTGTTGGACCCTAGAGTCCACTCGTGTGGGGGGTCGTCGCGAGAGACCACTCGAGGACCACAGTGTTGATGCAAAAGCACAAGGTTTATTGCTGACGCGCGTCAGGGGACCTCAGCACTCACTTGGGAGGGAGGCACCACCGAGTCAATGTTACAGGCTACTCTTAAAGGCTAAAACCACAAAGGTTAGGAGGGACTGCATGCCCTATGTTAGGATTGGCTCTGGTGGTCGCTAAGGGTGCTTGTCTAAATGTTATTGGCTATTGCAGGGGTCGTTGGTCTTGGGGGCTATTATTGGCAGGGAGGGGTGTTGGGGAGTTTCCAGAGAATTTCCAGATGGTAATTGTTTACCTTAGTTGAAATTGTTTATCTCGGTTGGCCACCTTGATCTCAGAAACTGAAACTGGCCTTCAGTTCTTTCTGGGTCATTTTCCCAAGCTTGTCTGGGTCACGTTCCCAGGCTTAGGCTGAGAGAAAGAGAGCCTTACAGTAGCAGGTGGCCTCTATACAGATGCAAAGACTGTTGCTATCAGGAAATTTATCAATGAAGTGCAAAGGCTCTGTGGACCGAACCTGTCATTCAAGGCTGGGGCCCAGCCTGAAGTGGACCAGGTGGATTTGTGGGACTCAGCCAAGGCTAACCAACATCAACACGGAAGCAGGCAGAGTAGAGCTTGATGCTACACGCCTTTAATCCCAGCACTCAGGAGGCAGAGGTAGAGGCGAGTCCAGAGATGACTCTCAGCGTCTGTAAGGCTGGAAGCTGCCTGAGTGGTGAGGGGCTGATTCACAGTTACCCTGCTCCCACGCAGGCATATGCCTACAGACTCCACATCACTTCCTGGGAAGGCTTTGCATGCACAGCCACCCCTGCCTTTGCTAATGTGACCTGGGTCACTCAGGTCCAGTGCATTTAAAACAGAATGTGAGGAGGGCAGCCTAGCTCCTGCAGCGCTTCTTAGGAGCATGAGCGTAGGAACATACCATGCACTCTGGGTCTTACCTTTATGCGCCTCTAAGCTAAAGATTGCTTAAAGTTTGCATTGTACCCAAAGGCCAGCAGCTTAAGATTTAAGACAGATGTATGAGTTATCTTTTTTTTTTTTTGTATACAGTGTTCTGTCTGCTTGTGTTTCTGGACACCAGAAGAGGGCACCAGATCTTATTACAGGTGGTTGTGAGCCACCATGTGGTTGTTGGGAGTTGAACTCAGGACCTTTGGAAGAGCAGCCAGTGCTCTTAACCTCTGAGCCATCTCTCCAGCCTCCCCCCCACACACTTTTTTTTCAGATGTATGAGTTATCTATTGCTTTGACACAAGTAGCCCCACTGCTGTGGGTCAGAGAGTGGGACTGGCTTAGGAAAGAGGATCTGGCTCACGGTCTCTTAAGAGGCCGCAGGGTATTGGCCAGGGCTGCCATCACTTGAAGACTGACCTGAGGCTGGGGCCCCATTTCCAAGAAATGTGCTTGCACTGGTTGACAAGAGATTGCGCTTGACCACCCTCTGGCATGGCAGCCAGCTTCCCCTGGAACATGCAGTGCGCCAGCTCAGTGTCACCAAGTCCAACAAGGAGCCTCTGACCACCACACACACACACACACACATACACACACACTAAAAAGGTGGCAGGTCTTTGATTAATAGCTCTTGTTATTCCTGCAGAGGAGTGGAGTTTGGGTCCCAGTACCCATGTCAGGTGGCTCACAGCTTCCTGTAACTTGAGCTCCAGAGGATCAGCTGCTCTCTTCTGGCCTCAACATGCATGTGCGTCTGTGCACTGCCCCCCAACACACATCGAAATAAGTCTTAAGATAAAAATAAATAGTTGGGCATAGTGGTGGCACACGCCTTTAATCCTAGCACTTGGAAGGCAGAGGCAGGTAGATCCTGAGTTTGAGGCCAGCCTGGTCTACAAAGAGGGTCCAGGACTGCCAAGACTACACACACAGAAACCCTGACTCAAAAAACAACAACAAAAAATGAATGAATGAATGAATGAATGAATGCCAGGCAGTGGTGGTGCATACCTTTAATCCCAGCACTCAGGAAGCAGAGGCAGGCCGATCTCTGTGAGTTTGAGACCAGCCTGCACTACAAGGTGAATTCCAGGACAGCCAGAGAGCTACATAGAGAAACCTTGTCTTCAAAAGCAAAACACAATAAAAACTGACAGTAAGAGTTCAGAACTATGGGTAAGGTGTGGAGGGAGGAAGGTTAATACAGGCTATTAAGATTTCTCAATTTAAACCGGGCGTGGTGGCGCACGCCTGTAATCCCAGCACTTGGGAGGCAGAGGTAGGCGGATCTCTGTGAGTTCGAGGCCAGCCTGGTCTACAAAGTGACTCCAGGACAGCCAAGGCTACACAGAGAAACCCTGTCTCAAAAAACAAAACAAAACCAAAAAACAAAAACAAAAAAGATTTCTGAATTTGCCTTATGCTGTCATTTCAGGGCCCAGCAACCTCTCCAGATCGGTCCTCGGCAATGAGGGCACCTCGGGATACGACAGAAGGCTCTGGGGTCAGTGTTGGAAAGGAAGAAAGTGGGGTGATTCCTTTAGGTGAGCAGCTGGCCCCTTTCCCCACTTCTTGATGACCCCAACATCAGGAGTCCTTGTCTCCCAGGATAAGGCAGGGACTGACCTGCCATCCTTATTCGCTCAGTGAGTGCCGTAGGGAGAGCCCACACATGCCCCTGCCGTTGAGGAAGGTGGGCTCAGATGCCTGCTGTCTGTCAGATGCTGCTTTGCCAGCCCATGGAAGCCCCATAGTAACAAAAGAGATGTGGTCTTTGGAGGTAGGACCTCCCTATAGAGCCCAAGCTGGCACAGTCTCCTTCCTCGGCCTCCTGAGTGCTGAAATTACGGCACGCCACTGAGAACTGGTTATAGTGTATTTAGGTCTAAAAGAACTCACCCAAGGGTGGGTGCTGCTAAACCGGGATTGGGCCCAAGCAGCCTGCCACGGAGCCTCTGCACTCACTCCAACATGCAGGGCCCTTTCAGACCAGCTCCAGTGAGTCTGTGCTCGTCCCCTCCCAGGTGCTGTGGTGAGGTCCTGTGTCCCGGGCCCAGCCTCCGAGCTGGCCATGGATTCTGTGACGCCATGAATCTTCTTAGACAGTGGGCCACACTCCCAGCTATCCAGGAAGATACCAAATAGCTGCCGAGGGTGGCGATAGGGCAGCAAGGGGAGAAAAGTAGGCATTTCAGGCAGAAAAGGATGCCGAGTTCGTGATGGAACACTACCAGAACCAAGGTTGGGGGTGTCCCTAGGGCTCCACAGAGCAGACGAGAAACCCAGGCAGAGGGGTCATATAGTTGATCTGTTAGCCAGCTTCCTCGGTGTGTTCCGTTCAGACACCCTCAGCCTTGCACAGTGCAGTCAGCCCACCCACCGTGTACCTTTGTAATGTTCCTTCTCTTTCCACCACCGGGTTTCTCCAACCATCACCTTTGTAACTAAATCAGTGTGTACCCTCACCCATTTGTCGTTTGGACCACTCCCCCAGCACTCCTCCTCCTCCTCCTCCTCCTCCTTCTCCTCCTCCTCCTCCTCCTCCTCCGCCTCCCACTTCTAAGTCTCCTTTCTCCTTACATCAAGCAGTGTCCGGCTCCTCGCTAGGAGGCACAGAGGTGGGAAACTTGCCTCCCTCCAGGCCACCTCCCAGCCCCAAACTGTGCTGCCCACTAGCCCAGTCACAGCCCTGACCCTGTTCCTTTTCCTGCAGGAACCGGGGCCTCGGGGACAGAGGTGGCCGCAACGGGGAACGCTGGGGCCACGCGCCCCTATAAGCAGGAGCCAGGCAGCCCCCCACCAGCCCCGCTGGCACCCGTCCTCCCTGCCTTCCTGGCGGCCCCCGGCACCGTGTCGTGCCCGGAGTGCGGCAAGTCTCCCCTGAAGCCGGCTCACCTGCTGCGCCACCGGCAGAGCCACTCGGGTGAGAAGCCGCACGCGTGCCCGGAGTGCGGCAAGGCGTTCCGGCGCAAGGAGCACCTGCGGCGCCACCGTGGCACGCACCCCGGCAGCCCCGGGCCTGCGCTGCGCCCCCTGCCGGCGCGCGAGAAGCCACACGCATGCTGCGAGTGCGGCAAGACCTTCTACTGGCGCGAGCACCTGGTACGCCACCGCAAGACACACTCTGGCGCGCGGCCCTTCGCTTGCTGGGAGTGCGGCAAGGGCTTCGGTCGGCGCGAGCACGTGCTCCGCCACCAGCGTATCCACGGCCGGGCTGCCGCAGTGCAACAAGGGACCGCGGCACCCGGCCCGGAGGGGGGCGGTGCTTTCCCACCCTGGGCCCTGGGGTAGCTGTGGTTCCAAACCCCCGCTGCAGGGTATCATCCCCTTAGAGTTCCCCCCAACCCACTCATCCCCATCCCATCGCCTTTTCCCTACCCAACAGTTGCCTTCCCTTTCAGGCCCCGTGTTCACTCCTTCCTCCCTTCCGAAGTTCTTAGCTTTCACCACCCCCCCCACCCCCCGCGAAAGATCCCTTTTCTCCCTCCCTCCCTCCACCCCTTTTTGTGGAGGGGAGACCTGCCTCTTCACGTGGGGAAAGGAGCTCAGGGAAGGAGCAGGACCCCCACCCCTCCCGCCTCCCAAGGAAGGCGATTTTGATCTTGGACCCTAGGACAGAGTCGGGGAGGGGGGGCGGGCAAAGGAGAGAGGAGGCCCAGACCCGGATCTGGGTCTCCCCACAGCCCAAAGGAATGAGATGGCCAGAGGTGCCCGAGAAGCTTGTCACGGATGGCAGGTCACCAGCATCTGAGAGTAATAAAGTGACTGACTCTGTGTACAGACTGAATCTGTGACTCTCCTGTGTTACGGCATCTGAGGCACAGGGGACTTGGGTGGGCTCACCCCACTTTCACATTGCAGAAGCAAGGACTAGACTCAGGGAAGATCTGATGCCAGACACACTCCCATTCGGATTGTGCTAGCTGTGTAGACCCAGGCAGGTAGTACCAGTTCTGAGCAATAGGTTATTTAAGATTTATTTATTATGTTGTATACAGTGCAGGCCAGAAGAAGGCGTCAGATCACATTATAGATGGTTGTGAGCCACCATGTCGTTGCTGGGAATTGAACTCAGGACATCTGGAAGAGCAGTCAGTGCCCTTAACCTCTGAGCCATCTCTCCAGCCCTGGGCAATAGATTTTAAGTCCTAATCCTTGTAATGTCACCCACTACCCTTGCTGAGTTAGGCGATTGGAGGAACCCAAGATAGCCAGTGCCAGCAGGTCTGAGCATTTTTCCTAGGAAACTATTCTGGCCTTGGGAAGGCAAAGGTTGCCCCTTGTCCTCAGTTCGTCACAGTGACAGCCCAGGAGTCTAGACCTGACTTCTCTCCAGGAAGGAAACACGCGGAGCGGCCTGTGTAGCTTGGGAAGAGGTGGGACAGCCCTTGGCACCTGCTTTGAACCGCTGGGCTCGGCTTCCTCACCAGAATGCAGTATCAGCTGCACAATGTGTGTGTCTGTGTTGGGGTGGGGGGAGGTGGGAGATCCCCAATACCCATCCTAGTTACTGTTGTGTCCTGAGGCAGGGTCTTGCTGGAGCAGCCTAAGCTGACCTTGAACTCAACTGTGTAGCCAAAGGTGACCACAGATTTCTGTTTCTCTCATCTCCATCTCCCCAGTTTGGGGATTATAGGTGCACACTATGACGCCTGGGATCTTTAAAGGCGCGTGCTACAGTGTCCACGTTTTATTTTTGTTTTTGTTTTGAGACAGGTACACTATGTAGTCCTGACTGCCCCAAAACTTGCCATGTAGATCAGGCCTACCTGTTTCCTGAGTGCAGGGATTAAAGGTGTGGGGCCACCACGCCCAGTCCTTATTCTTAGCGCATACATGGAGCCTTCCCTGGAATAGATACCCAAAGAAATGGTCAAAATAGGATGCAACTATACTTTTTTAAGAAAATGAATAATAAGCGTGTGAATAAATGGCAGAATGCAGGTGGGGTTGAGGCTCTGGCAGAAATGGGTTCACTAGGAAATGTGCTTAGGAGGGTAATGCCGGAAGGAAACTAGTGCTGTCTGGCTTTGAAGCAACAGTGCCCTCTGGTGGTAAGGGCTGTTTCTGGAAGTAGGTAAGAATAGGGGATAGCCCTTTCAGCAAAGAGAATTTTCACTAGCATGTCAAGGAACTGGGTAAGCACATGAACTCCCCTTCACACCTTCAGTAGTCCTGACTGTGGCGCTCTATGCCCACCCCTAATCCCAGTTCTTGTGGCAGATGAATGGAAGACCATTTCGTTGTTTTTTAATTGTCAATACGGCCTAATGATTGTTTATTAGGATAATAATAATAATAATAATAATAATAATAATAATAATAATAATATTTTTATTATTATTTATTTATAATTATTATATACATAATTATATATATTTATATATAATTATTATAATTATTTAATAATAATAATTATTATTATAATTATTATTATTATTATAGCAGTATATTCTAACCTGCTAGCAATCAGTCAAGGCACAGACACCTGTTATATTTTTAAATAGCCTTAGTTAACCTGGGGCAGGGCAGACATTAATCCTCTAAACTATTTCCCATACCTGCCCCAATCCCATGCCATCTGTTTCTAATAGTTTCTATCAAGATACCTTCAGCCATAATCCAAAATACTTGCTAATTTTCTTCATCTGAGCTGAATCTTCCAACCATGCCGGCCACGTGCTTTTCTTCAACCTAACCCATGGCGGCCTTCCTCTCCCTCTTTTCGGGACCCTGATCTCGGGTCTCTCTTCAGGCCTCCTTCCACCTTCTTTTTTCCCAGGATCCTCTCTGTCTCAAGCCCGGGAACCTTAGCCACACCTACCTCATTTGCCCTACCCAGGTGTGTGGCTTTTTAATCGGTCAAAAGATGGGTCACAGAGACAGCAAGCAGTAATTAGCATCAAAATACATCAGACCGTCCCCCCAGCACCATTTAGTTGGATTGTCCAACCTTTTAGTGTTACTCTGTTTCAGAGACTCACAAAAGTGTGAACACGGATCCAGCAGCACCTTTGACAATGCTCCCAGTCCCAGTGCCAACCCTAACATGGCTAATGAACCCTAGTTCTGAAAACTAGACCCACACATTGCCGCAAAACGCACACGGAGCTCAGGGTCCGCACCCAGGAGGTTTCTTTCATGGTGACAGTTTCACTTGGTGTTGAGAGGCTAGCTTCGCTGTGCGAGGGGACAGGCTGGAGAAGTCACATCATCAGCTGCAGGCTGTCGAGTGACTAGGAGGACCGTGGAGCAGTGGGGAGGTTGGGGGTGCCATGCAGACTGAGGGAGTTTTCGTTTGCAATAACAGGAAATACACAGCGAAAGCCCCGTGCTGGGTGGGCTGAGACAAAGCGGGTGAGAGCACTCGCTCTATAAACACGGGACCTGAGTTCATTCCGTCAGCACCCGTAGCATTGCACTGGCATAAAAACGCACTCGTTTGCTCAGTGAAAAAGAATTGAGAACCAGCACTCCTACAGCCACTGGGCTTTGACCAAGAGGCCAACAACGCACACTGGAGAAAAGACACCATCTTCAACGAATGGCGCGGGTCATACTGGATGTCTGCATGTAGGAGAATGAACATAGAGGTGCATAACGTTCACCTCCAAACGGATCAGGGATCTCAGCATAAGGCCAGATACTCTGAATCTAATAGAAGAGAAAGTAGGGGGCTGGAGAGATGGCTCAGCGGTTAAGAGCACTGGATGCTCTTCCAGAGGTCATGAGTTCAATTCCCAGTAACCACATGGTGGCCCACAACCATTTATAATGAAATCTGATGCCCTCTTCTGGCATGCAGGGGTACATGCCGATACAACACTGTATACATAATAAATAAATAAATCTAGAAGTAGAAGAAGAAGAAGAAGAAGAAGAAGAAGAAGAAGAAGAAGAAGAGAAAGTAGGGAATAGGTTTCAACTCATTGTCTCAGGAAAGGACAGCCACCAAGACAAGTGATAAATAAATGGTACTTCATGAAGCCGAAAAACTTCGGTACAGCAGAGGACACCATCATTTGAGCAAAGTGACAGGATAGGAGAAGAAATCTTGACCAGCTACACAACTTACAGAGAGTTTGTACCTAGAATATATAAAGAACTGACGAAATTAAATATCATGGAAACAACCTGATTTTAAAAGTGAGGCATGGAAGTAAACAGAGTTCGCCAAAGATTAAAACACAAATTCCCGAGGAACATTTTCACCATCCTTGACCATCAGCGAAATGCAAATTAAAACTACTTTGAGCCCAGGGTAGTGGTGGCGGCGGCGGCGCACGTCCTTAATGCCAACACTTGAGAGGCAGAGGCAGGTGAATCTCTGTGAGTTTGAGGCCAGCTTGGTCACTAAAGCGAATTCCAGAACAGCCAGGGCTACCCAGAGAAACCCTATCTTGAAAACAAACAAACAAACAACAAATGATGTTGTTAGTGTCGGGGAAGGTGAACAGTCACTCATTGCTAGTGAGAGTACAAACTGGTGCAGCCGCTGTGGAAATCGGTGTGGAGGTTCCTCAAACAAGCAAAAACTCAAAATAGCTCTAGCTACACCATTCTCGGGGCACATACCCAAAAGAGTACTATCATACTATCGCGACGCTTGTTCATTCATGTGTATTGCTGCTCTGTTTACAGCCAGAAGCTGGAAACTGCCTAGATGCCCATCAGCCAATAAACGGATAATGAAAATACACCTTTACACGGTGGACTATTATTCAGCTGTTAAGGAAAACGAAAGCGTGAAACTCACAAGTTACATGGATGCAGCTGAAAACAACCATTCCGGGTGGTGAGGTAACCCAGTCCCAGAAAGGCAAACGTCGCACATTTTCTCTGGTTTGCGGAAGTTAGCTTTAAGTCTTCACATCTGTAGGTTTCGTTTGGAACGCCCCCGCGTCAGGGAAGGGAGGGAAGACAGAATGTGCTGATACAAGCACTCCTTTTAGAAGCAGAAGCCCAGCTCAAGTTGAGTCTGTCAGTAAAGCATCGGGATGGTTAACTTGAAGAGTAGAGATGGAGGGCCTGGGGGATGACACAGCTTTGCAGAGTCACCAAGCACCTGCCCTCCGCACATAGTGCTGGATCAGACACGGCCGGCATCTGCCCGAGTTTGGCTCCCCCTCCTGGTGACAAAGAGACACAACAGCTCCCACGGCTGGGGCATTCTTTGGGTGAGGGAGAGGGGAAAGAGAGACAGCGAGAGAGGGTGTGGAGGAGTAGGAAACGCTGGGAAGAAATGTGGAAGTGAGGCCACTGGAGAAATGGCTGAGTGAGGACCTAAGAGTGCCTGCTGCTCTTGCGGAGGACGCAAGTTCAGTTCCCAGCACCTATATCTGGTAGCTCATAACTGCCTGTAACTCCAGCTCCAGGAAGTAGCATCCTTTTCGGGGCTTCTGTGGGTATCTGCATACACACGACACATACTCTCACAGACAAATTCACACATAAATAAAATGAAAATAAAATCTCTGGGGAGGGAAGGAGGGAGGAAGGGAGAGATAGAGATAGAGAGAGAGAGAGAGAGAGAGAGAGAGAGAGAGAGGCTAATGGCGATGTCTTTGGGCTTTTCTTGACTCTTCCCCTCCTTTCCTCCCTCCCTCCCTGTGGTCTCTAGGTAACCTCCTCTAGACATCCATCCCATAACCCTCTGTCCCCCATCCTGAGGACATCATCTCTCCACCTCCCTTCTCTTCCCAGAAAAGCCATTTACACTCTCGTGTCACTTTTTTCTCCTTCCTGAGAGTCCTCCTCGTCCTCCCCCAGATATGAGGCCACTCGGGAGGAAACCTTAGAACAATGGCCTCGCTGCCTCCCTGCCCTTCTCTTTCCGCCTCTCCTGACTCTCCCTCTCCCGACTCTCCCTTTCCCAGCCAGAACAAGAAGGGGCGGGAATGGGTTCCAGAAGAAGCACCTTGGGTGTGGGGGCGTGATGTGAAGACAGAAACCTGAGAGACAAACGTGCTCCGTGGTCAGTGCCATATGTGCGAGAAAGAGGCCTCCTGGCAGAGAGGAAGAATTCGAGGAGAGTTGGATTTTCCTACCATCTCTCAGGGAGCAAAGGGGGATGCTAGGGGTTAGCTTTCTCCTCAGGTTCTGCCTCTTAAAGTTGCCTTCCATGGAGCATAAAGAGAGAGAAATGAAGAGATGGGTAATAAAAAAAAATGGGACAAGGGAGCTGGGAGATACACAATGTCTCCATCAGAGATCCAGGAAGTATTTGGTTTTTTTCTTTTAAAAATTTTTTAAATTATTTTATTTTTTTGTGCATATACATTTATATTATTACACTTATATACAATAGATTACCTATGGCAAGAAGAACTGTGACACAATCAGGAATTATATAAATGTTACATTCTTAGCGTTTTGGCTATTTGTATTTGACAGCCCTGAAGAAAACATCTTTCCTATCTTGGTGCATCTAAATTTCTGAGTGTAAGTCATTGATTGGTCAGTGAGAAAAAGTGCTTGCCATCAGGGCAGATGACCTGAGTTCGGTACCCAGGACTCATATGCTAGAAAGGAACTAATTCCTACAAGTTGTCCTCTGACGTCCTATGGCATGTACCTACCAGAAATTAAATAAGTGATGGAATTTTAGTGTGTTTACGTGTATGTATGTTATTGCATGTGTGCATGACGGACATACAAAGGCCACAAGAGGATGTCGTGTGCCCCCTTTTGCCACTCACCACCTATTCCTTTGAGGTAGCATCTCTCCCAGAACCTAGACCTCATATTTTCTTGGGTAGGCTGGAAGCCAGCCAGTCCCGGTGATCTTGTTTCTGTCTGTCCACCCTCTGCCCCTGACTGGGACTGGGACTACAGGGAGGTATAGGACATCTGGCTCCTTACATGGATGCTGGGACCCAAATTCTGGTCCTCCTGATTACATAGCAAGCACTCTTAACCTCTGAGCTGTCTCTCCAGTCCCTTATTTATTTATATTTTTTGTGGTTGTTTGAGTCAGGGTCTCATTAAAGTCCAGAGGGGCCTGAAACTGATGTTCCCCTAGCCTCAGCCCCCAAAGTGCTGGGATTACAAATGTGGGCTTTCGAGGCCACATGATGGTGGCACAGCATGCCCTTAATCCCACCCAGCACTTGGAAGGCAGAGGCAGGAAGATCTCTAAGTTTGAAGACAGCCTGGTCTATATGTGAAACCCTGTCTCAGAAAACGAAGAACGACCACAAAAAAAAAAAAAAAAAAAAAAAAAGCAAGGGTGAGCTTTTCAGCCAAGCTCCAGGAGCCATTTTAGGATGAGGCTCATGGAGAAAGGAAACCACTGAGACAGACACACAGACACACACATGATGAAAAACAAAGGAACAAACAAACAACATACATGAGAGAGAAGATATCAAGGCAGTGGGGGGAAAGCCAGAGAGCCTCAAATCAAGGACCTGTGGGGGGGGGGGGGAAGCTGCCTCACACAAGCACCTTTGTCTGACATCACAGACCAGCTAATAACCACTCAAGTGGATGAGTCTTCCTCTCTGCCTCCTTCCTTACTACCCCGCCCACCCTTGTCTCTCGCCCTCACCTCCTCTCTTTCAATTCCTCATTCTCCTCAGAAGCATAAAAGCCAGGACCCCCGGGAGCTGCTGAGCGCTGCCAAATCCACACAGGTTGGCCTGGAGGGAACGCTGGAGGCTGGAGGGGTTGATGAGTCTAGTGGAGAGCAGCAAGGGTGTGAGAGGATGGGATGGCACGAGAGATGGGGCATCGGGGAAGGGCCAGTAGGAAGGACCTGGCAGAGAGGAGGGCGTGGGAATGGAAAAATTCCATGTGATGGGTGATGGTGGGTCTGAGAAAACCATGTAAAGGTTGGGTAGAGGAAGGAGTTGACTGTTAGCTTGTTTTCTTGGTTTTTTTTTCCACCTTTATGTTCCATGGCTTGCTTACTTTGTGTATGTGCGTGCTCACATACATCCCAGAGCACGGTTGTGGAGCTCAGAGGACAATTTCTAAGGACCAGTTCTCTCCCAAGATCTTGTTGCTCTTAGGAATCGAACCCAGGTCCATTAGGCTTGGCAGCAAGCCTCCTCTACCTGCTCAGCCATCTTGCTGGCCTCTGGTTTTGTTTTTTGCTTGTTTGTTTGTTTCTGTTTTTGTTTGGTTTGGGTTTTTTGTTTGTTTTGGTTTTTTTTTTTGTTGTTGTTGTTGTTGAGACAGGGTCTCCTGAAGTCCAGGATGGCCTCAGACTTGCTGCATAGAAGACGATGACCTTGGACTTCTAATCCCCCTGCCTCCAGCTCTAGAGTGCTGGGACCACACCTGCCTCTGGTGACCATCACCTCTATCCTTTCCTGGTCTCAACATTCTACCAGTCAGCTCTCTATACCACAGTTTCCATATCCGTCGATTCAAATAATCAAAACTGAAAAAATAAGCAGGGGAGGCCAGTTGGGTGGCTGAGCTGGCAACGTGGTTGGAGCTTAACCCTTTTAGCTCCAAAGTTCGCTTCCTAGGATCTACATGGTGGAGAGTGAACTGGCCCCTGAAATTTGTCCTCTGGCCCCCTCCATACACGTATTGACGTGTTTCTTAGGTTTCCTTAAGGACGCGACGTAACAATATTTACAGAAGATTTTCTTTTTCACTGTCCTAGGCAACGTTGCCTAGAGGCGATTGAAAGTCTAGAGTAGAGGGCTGGAGCCGTGGCTCACTGGTTGAGAGCAATTGACGACCGGGGCTTGTTCTCCAGCTCCCATAGCAAGCGGCTCACAGTTGATTATAATTCCATTTCTAGGGGCTCCGACACCTGTTTCTAGGGTGGGTGCATATTGTGCATTTCATAGAAGGGACTGGAAGAATGACAAATGTGGGTATCTGCAGAGGAAGTGTCCCATGGGCACTGAAGACAGTCGTACACACTTAACTGTACATTTTCTCTCAACCAACTCTCTTCTTTTTTTTTGTGCTGCCTCTTTTTTAAAGTTATGTTTTATTAATTTATTCATATTACATCTCAATGGTTATCCCATCCCTTGTATCCTCCCATTCTTCCCTCCCTCCCATTTTCCCCTTACTCCCCTCCCCTATGACTGTTCCTGAGGGGGATTTCCTCCCCCTGTATATGCTCATAGGGTATCAAGTCTCTTCTTGGTAGCCTTCTGTCCTTCCTCTGAGTTGCCACCAGGTCTCCCCATCCAGGGGACATGGTCAAATATGGGGCACCAGAGTTCGTGTGAAAGTCATACCCCACTCTCCACTCAACTGTGGAGAATGTCCTGTCCATGGACTAGATCTGGGTAGGGGTTCGAAGTTTACTGCACGTATTGTCTGTCCTTCCAACTCTCTTCTTTACGCCCTTCCTGCCTCGCTTTGAGTGCTCCGGTGCTACACGTGTGGAGGTCAGAGGGCAACCTGGGGTGGTACCTCTTCTCCTTGTTGGGTTCAGGGGCTCCTGTTTACAGCCTTTGAGCTGTGACCACCAAAGTCACTGTCTGTAAGCTCCAGGAAACTTCCCTGTCTCTGTTGTCCATCTCCGTGTAGGACAACTGGCATTGCAGGTGCTTTGCTGGGCTTTCACGTGAGTTCTGCGACCTGAACTCCTGTCCTCAATCTTGCTAGGTGAGTGTTTTGTGTATCTATTGAGCCATCTCCCCATCGAGTGTGCCCCCCACCCCCCCACTCCCTCTCTCTCCCTCTCTCCATCTCTTACTCCCCCCTCTCTCCTTTCTGTTACAGTATCTTGTATCCGTTCAGCCTACAAAGCAAATAACTGACACAGGGAGACTAAAACGTTCTTTAAAGCTGCCAGCGCTTTGCCAGGCAGAGTCTGAACTGATCCTAATCTACTCGTAAACTAAACAAACTACTCTAAACCTTATAACACACATATATTTCAAGCACTCCCCACTATGACCCCTCGGCCGGTCCGCGTCAAGTTCCCACCGTCCTCCTCCAACCGTCCAAAGCTCTTTTCTCCCTCTCTCTCTCTACCCGGCCAACTTTTCCTCCCTCTCCAGGAAGTCCCGCCTTCAACTTCCTGTCCTTCTGCTGTTTAGCTGATTGGCTAAACAACACTTTATTGACGGTTGATACATTCATTCAGCATTCTTCCACACCTTTCCTTTCCTTTCCTTCCTTCCTTCTTCCCTTTAAGATTTATTTTATTTTGTCCTATGTGCATGTGTAGCATGTATGCTCAGGTGCCAGCAGAGATCAGAAGGTGTTACATCCCCTTCAACTGGAGTTATAAGAGCTTGTGAGCACCTGGTGTAGCTTGGACTGAACCCAGGTCTTTTGCAATAGTAGAGAGTATTTTTGTTTGTTTGCTTCTTGTTGTTGTTGTTGTTGTTGTTTTTCAAGACAGGGTTTCTCTGTGTAGCCCTGGCTGTCCTGGAACTCCCCTCGCTGTACACCAAGCTGGCCTCTAACTCACAGATCTGCCTGCCTCTGTCTCCTAAGTGCTGGGGTCAACGTGTGTGATACCACACCACCTGGCACTAGCAAGTATTCTTAACCACTGAGCCATCTCTCCAGCCTTATCATTTTTTTCCCCCGCACTCGCGCGCACGTATGTGCATGTGTGTGTATACAGAGGCCAGAAGAGCGTGTCAGACCCCCCTCAAGCTGCAATGCGCATGCGGACAACCGAACTTGGGTCCTCTGGAAGAGCAGGGACCATTTTTAACTGCTAAACCATCTCTCCAGGTTTTGCCTCTCTTTCTCTTCCTCTCGTTCTTAGCTTTCCTTTTTAGACAGTATTATGTATCCCAGGCTAGCCTCAAACCCAAGGATGACCTTGCATTCCTGATCCTTCAACCTGCACCCCTGGAGTGCTGGGATTGTAGGTGTACATCTTAGTCCTTGTTTTATTTAAACACATATTTCAAAATGAGGCTTAAAAAAAAAACCCTTAGGGGCCGGGCGGTGGTGGCGCACGCCTTTAATCCCAGCACTCGGGAGGCAGAGGCAGGTGGATAGCTGTCGGTTCGAGGCCAGCCTGGTCTACAAAGTCAGCCCAGGACAACTAAGGCTACACAGAGAAACCGTGTCTTGAAAAACCAAAAATAAAATAAAATAAACCCCTTAAACCAGATGTAGTATGTACATATAATCCCAACACTCCAGAGTGGAGGCAGGAGGATCAGGGTTTGAAGCAAGCTGTTTAAAAGGTGAGCTCTCTGTGAGTTTATCCTGTAGCGCAAGTCTGCCATCCTAAAGGAATTGGGGCAGGAGAGTCAAAAATTCCACACTAGCGTGGGCTGCACAATAAACTCAAGGCCACCCAGAGAAAATCAGATTCTACCTCAAAATAAAACAAATAAAAAAAAAACATGAGGGATATAGATAATTCAATGACAGAGCATGTGCCCGGAGACCCCCAGTGACGGGCTGGAGTGTTGTGACTCAGTGTAGGACACATGCCAAGAACCCCTCAGTGAGGAGCTGAGGTGCGGTAGTGTGGTAGACGGCATACGTATGAGAAGTCCGAAGTTCAATTTCCTTTACCACTCCCCCAACCCCTAAACACCACACCACACACACACACACACACACACACACACACACACACACACACGAGAGAGAGAGAGAAAGAGAGAGAGAGAGAGAGAGAGAGAGAGAGAGAGAGAGAGAGAGAGAGAAGAGATGCCAAAACAAGCAAACTAAAGATCAAAATGCTCATTTTACTTTTTCTGTAACACATTTAAAATAAAAAGACATGATCTACCAACCATTAGTCATAGTGATGATGTCATGTTGCATGCCTACCGCCAAACTCTTCCAGTGGTAGGTTTTTGTTTGTTTGGGTTTTTTGTTTGTTTGGTTTTGTTTTTTGTTTTTTGTTTTTGTTGTTGTGTTCTTTTTTCTTTTCTTTTGTTCTTTTCTTCTCTTTTTTTCTGAGGTAAATTCCAGTCAGTAAAGTTCTCTCCCCATCAGTGTAGCATACACCTTAGCTTTGCAGACCACCTCTCCCTCCGTCTTCGCAGCCTTCCTCACTGAGCCTTGTTCTCCCAGCTCCAGGATGGCCCGCTCCCCGCATCTAGTCCTCCTCCTCACCATCTTGCTGAGCCTGGCGGAAACACCAGAGTCTGCGCCTGCTCACAAGGTAATAACTTCCGGCAACTGCTTCCCTCTGTGGAGACATTTAAAAAAAAAAACACGTTTCCGCTTTGATCCTGAAGGACCTTAGTGGGGACAAGCTAATGTCGGGAAACCGAGAGGAATGATGGGAACTGACCTCACCAACGTGGCCCTATGAGTGAAGGAGAAGACAGGAAGGGAAAAGAAAAAAAAAAAATACAGGGTTGGAATTCAGCTTACTCAGCCCGGTGTGATGACACCTACCGGTAATCTCAGCACTCTGGAAGTAGAGACAGGAGGACTCTGAGTTCAGGGCCAGTGGCGCAGCATAGCGAGGGGAAAGGGTGATGGATGCAGCTCAGCTAGCTGGTGGAGTGCTTGCCAGCATGGGGGAAGCCCCAAGTTCCATCCCTACAGGGCATGGTGGTGTCTGCAGAGGGCGGAGAGGGTCAGGAGCGGAAGACTAACACTTGCACTACTAGTAGTAATTATAATCCACGAGCTAGCAGTATTGAGGCTAGCCTGGGCAACACGAGACCCTGTCTGAAGGAACAAATAAAATAGAGGGTTAACGAGAAAGCTCAGTGGGCAAAGCACCTACTGCGTAAGCCTGATGAGTTGAGGTCGAACAGGAGACAACTGAACTCCAAAAGTGGCGCTCAGATCTCCACAAGTATGCTGTGGCGCGCGCGCATGTGCATAAGCACCCCTCCCCCCCCAAAAAAACCCGAAATGAAAAAAGAAAAAAAATGACAGCACAGTGAGGGATGTATGCCTAAAGTCCCAGAGGCTAAGGAAAGAGTCCTACTAGACTGGGAGCAGCCACTCACTCCTCTATAGCCAGTCCTTGTCTTAAAAACAACAAACAGAAATAGACCAGGCACGGTGGCCCTTGCATTTAATCCAAGTACTGACAAGGCAAGGACAGGCTGAGCTCTGAGCGCTTGACATACGACGTAGTGGGGAGTGCCAACCGTGCTCCGGTGTATTTTTATTTTTGAGACAAGATCTCTACTCAAGAACTGGGCATGGAGCCGGGCGCGGTGGCGCACATCTTTAATCTCAGCACTCGGGAGGCAGAGGCAGGCGGATCGCTGTGAGTTCGAGGCCAGCCTGGCCTAGAAAGCAAGTCCAGGACAATCAAGGCTACACAGAGAGACTCTGTCTCGAAAAACTAAGGAAAAAACAAAACAAAACAAAACAAAAAACAAAGAACCGAGCATGGTGGTACATGTCTTTAATCCCAGCACTCTGGAGGCAGAGGCAAGAGGATCGCTATGACCTTCAAGTCCTGAACCTCCTGATTTTTACCTCCAGAGTGATGGGGTTACAGAGCGTACTATCACAGCTAGGTTTATACTGCGCTCGGGACTCAAACCCTGGGCTTCATGTGCGTTAGTTAGGCAAGCACTGTATACAACTAGGCCTAATCTGGTCAAGTTAGAACTCCGTATGAAGTTGATGGGTAGAGCTGCGCTTCGCAGGCTCCACAGCTCTCCCTTGGGCGCATTAACTAAAACCACGTGAGCAAGACAGACTCTGAACGCACGGTGACTGCAGCCAAAGGCAATGAATGCATTCTAATCTGGAAACTCACTGGGAGAATGAATGTAAAATGCTCACTGGGCCGGGCATGGTGATCTCAGCCCTTGGGAGGCAGACATAGGAAACAGCAGAAGTTTAAAATCATCCTGGACTGCGCAGCAAGTCTGAATCCCTTCTCAGCATTTTGGCTAAGATCTAGTGTAGTAAATTCAGGGCCCACCTGGGCTACAGGAGAGCCTTGTACACTGTACCTGTTGTGCTCTATGAGGAACGGGAGAGACTATAACAGTGGGCTCGTGAAACTGTTCCCACCACGTAAACAGAGTCGCTGATGGAGAGCGACTCAGGATTCTTTTTTTTTTTTTTTAAGATGCACTTATTTATCATGTATATAGTGTTGCTTGCATGTAAGGCCTGCAAGCCAGAAGAGGGCATCAGATTACATTACAGATGGTTGCGAGCCATCATGTGGTTGCTGGGAATTGAACTCAGGACCTTTGGAAAAGCAGACAGTGCTCTTAACCTCTGAGTCATCTCTCCAGCCCACGACTCAGGATTCTTGTTTTGGTCTGTGGGTCCTCAGTATGGGCGGAAGCAGGGTTTATAAGCATAAAAACCACAGGCACCGGGGCCAAGTTACAATTGTAATTTTTACCAATCAGAACTCGGATATTAAGGACTTTCCCAAGTGTTCCATCATTGTCAACTGACGCAAAAGCAAGCTTTTTGCCTAGCCAATCAAATTCGTCTGTTCTTTCTGTTATTAGGATCAGTCATCATGTTTTGGGGAGCTGTTGTTGCTTAGTGAGGGAGTTGGTCAGCTCAGGTAAAATGGAGTCTGAAGTCAAAATGACAGTGCTTAAGACAAATTTCTTAAAAAAAAAAAAAAGACTTATTATGTATACAGTATTCTGCCTGCATGTACACCTGCAGGCCAGAAGAGGGCACCAAATCTCATTATAGATGGTTGTGAGCCATCATGTGGTTGCTGGGAATTGAACTCAGGACCTTCGGAAGAGCAGCCAGTGCTCTTAACCTCTGAGCCATCTCTCCAGCTCCAAGAGAAGTTTCTTTACCTGTTACAACGCCCTATCTCAAATAATTGAAGACAAAAGAATAGTAATAACAATAAAATATCCTCACTGCACATAGTCACACAAATGATAAACACAGGAGGTAACGGATTTGTTTAGCACTGAAGCCGTCCCACAAATTGCATATTTCAATGCATGTACTGTGTGCCATAAACATTTCCATTTTTATTTCGCAATTAAAAATATGCTAAAGCCAGGGAGTTCTGGCAAGAGATCACAGCCAAAGACCTTCTAGGTCTGGGTGATCCAGCTGGAATGCAAATATTCCTTTAATCTAGGAGACAGAGGTAAACAGATCTCAGTCCAAGGCCAGAGCAAGTATCAGGTACAGAAAAGCTTAGCTCCGGGGGGGTGTGGTGATACATGCCTTTAATTCCAAACGAAGGTAAAGTTAAGTTCGTAGAAGGAAGCACCTTTAATCCCAAACAAACATAGTCTGTAGAAGGAAGGATGTCTAATTGAGTGGCAGAAAAGGCGATGAATCAGAAAATTTGATAAAATAGGATACGCCCAACTCTCACTAGAAGAGAGAGGAAAGGGAAGCTACTTAAGGGGCAGTTTTTCAGAGAGAGAGGCGGCTGTTTTTTTTTACCAGGACAGTAACAGAGAGATGGACTGCAGAGAGACAGAACAGCTGAGCTGAGCCAGCCAGCGCAGAGCTCAGAAAGAACAAGCAAGGGTGAGCTTATTCAGCAGTAAGTCTCAGAGGCTGAAAACATTCTAGGTTTAGGTTAGATTGTACAGAGACTAGAAGCTTCCAGGACTAGGCCTAGGTTAGCAGAAGGAGGCAGTTAGCCTCCCAGATAACCACTGAGCCAGGAGAGTAAAACTACTTTTACCATCTAAGTTGTGTCTACATGCTGAGTTTCATGGCCTGAGGAGTACTTTCCTCACAGAGTCAGCTGTGCTAAGTAAGGTCTGGGGTCGGGGTGGGGCTGTCACTAAGGTCCTGTCACAGTCAACTACCACCCTCACACCCCCCGCCCCGGTGTCTCCCTCCACACCTGCAACTTTCCTTCTCTTCCTGAAGCAAGGCCTTTCAAAGCTTCCCTTCCATTCCAAGCTGTTGTATTTTAAACATAGTGTTCCTTACAGTCTGTCTGGTGTGTGTGGTGTGTATGTGTGTGTGTGCGTGTGTGCATTACACAACAGTGCATTACACCAGGAGAGTCCTGGGGAATCAAAATCATACTTGGCACCAAAGCAACCTTAAATCTATTGAGCCATCTTGCCCGGGTCCTCCACTTGCTGGATTCTAGGGACGCACAGCTCTGAAATAGGGACTAAGCAAAGCTGTGTCACTGGCGAGTATCCAGGTGGCATGGTGACCTCTATCACCCTAGACTGCCGGGGTCTTGCCACTTTTCTGTCTGAGTCCTCATTTCTTTATCTCTTCCAGGGACGAGGAGGCTGGACCCTCAATAGTGCCGGTTACCTCCTGGGTCCTGGTAAGTGTGCTTTTTTTTGCCCCTCCATGTTCCCTCACTCACTCATACCTACCTGATGCCAATGGCTTTGTGACCCTGGAAAGACACAGGGTTGGTTGCTTTTGCATCACTGTGACCGAAACATCTGATGGGAAGAGTGGAAAGATTCCTTTTGGCTCACTGTTTCAGAAGGTTTAGCTCTGTCATGCTAGGTAAGTCCCGGTGGGCCAGCATGCATCATGGAAGGTGGGAGGGTGTGCAAGAAGCCAGGGGTCACTGTGAAGCCAGAACGATGGGTCAGACTACGGCCTTCAAAGCTGGTCCCTAGAGACCTATTCCCTACAGTTAGGTTCCATATCCTACAGGTTCCACAACCTGACAGAATTGTAAACGAACAAGTGTTTAGAACCTGAGATCATGGGAGACTCAAACCGTAACATCCATATCTAGATGGGTCTGAAGGGTTAGTCCAAGCAGAAAACCAGGTACAGGGCCTGTTGAGGGTGCAAGTCTCAGTTCTGCCACTTGCCTGGTGTGCAGGATTAATCGCCCTGGGCCTCCCTTTTCTGAGGACAAAGGTGGCTCCCACACTGATAAGTTGTGAGGTTTAAGTAAGTTAGATGCAGCTCAGCTGGTAGCGTTCCTGCCTCACACACTGGAAACCTTGGGTTCGGTGGCCAGAACTGTATAAAAAAAAAATTATACGTATCACAGACCTGTCATCTCAGCACTTGAGAGGCAGAGGCAGGTGGGTCGGGAGTTCAAGGTCATCTTGAGCTACTTAGGGAATTTGAAGGCAGCCTGAGCAACCTGAGACGCTGTCCTAAAAACAGAACAAAACAAGAGGTCTGGCAAGATGGCCCAGGGGGTAAAAGCATTTGCCTCCAAGCCTGATGAGCTGAGATCCAGCCTCCAGCATCTACATGGTAGACGGAGGGACCAGTTCCTACAGGATGTATTCCGTTCCCTACAGGGATGAAGTGGCATGGGGGAACCTATACACAGAATCACAGACACAATAAGCACCCAGATAAATGTAATTTTTAGCAAATGAGTTAAGCAACGCTGCCACTCAGTGGGTACCATAGTCTCTGCTCACATCGGGCACCATATCGGGATTTAGACGCCATGTTTTCCTCATTTTCTTCTTTCCTAAATGAATTTTCTTAGGAGCGCGTGTGCCATGCTCAGTTCCCACCAAATTCAGCATGCACCCACGTTCCCAACTACGTCAGAGGCTAGGCTCAGTTTGTTAGACATAAAATTGAGTCAGGTGTGGTGGGGGCACACCTTTAACCCCAGCACTCAGGAGGCAGAGAGGCATGCGAGTCTCTGTGAGTTCGAGGCCAATCTAGTCTACAAAGTGAGCTCCAAGCCAGCCAGAACGACATGGCGAGAGTCTGTCTCAAAATTTAAAGGAGGTGGGCAGAGGCCCGTGTGTCAGGGTTTATATAAACTGTTCTCAGTGCTTAGTCAACAGAAGAGTTCTCCGCACTTAGTCAGTCAGCACTCCTGACACCCAAGGCTGATGTCTGACTTTGCAAATTCATAAACCAAACTCCTTCACTTTTCCTATCCTAAGTCTCCAGGACTTTCATTATGAAGTGAGAAACTTTGTTGCTTTCTCAGGCTTTACTCAGAGGTCTGTGAATCCTCGGGCTGGATAGCTCAGTGGGTAGGGGTGCTTCTTGGCAAGCCTAAGAAACCGAGTTCAGTCCCCAGAAGGAGCCCAAACTGACTGCCATAAGTGGTCCTCTGACCCTCATACATGTGCCCATCCCATGTGTGCTGCCCCCACATGTCTCTCTTTCTGTCTCTTGTGAGAGCCAAAGTTACAATGTTAATTACTGTGCCTAAGAGAGTCCCATGAAACAACAAATGCCTCTAGCTTGCCCAAGGACAGATGCTTCCTGAAATGCTCCAGGCAACACAGGTTTTCACTCCCCTAAGCAAGTTTGTTTGACCCAATTTCATTAGATGCATTTGATCACATGTAAGTGTGAGGTAGGCAATACATTAGGATATATGCTTTTTCCTGATTGGACCTGATGGGGAAAACAGTGGCCTTATGGGGTTGCCTTTTAAAGCCTCTGCTGTTAGATCCAACAATAGCTACACAAACCACTGACTCTGGTCTCAGTCAGGTATGGATGGTTTATTGAACGCACACCCCAAGACTAATTGAGATTAGGGACACAGTGGACTTTGGAGCCAAATTGTTACATTGACCTGTTTTGTTTGTTTGTTTGTTTGGGTGTTGGTTTTTTGAGACAAGGTTTCTCTATGTAGCCCTGGCTGTCCTGGACTCTCTTTGTAGACCAGGCTGGCCACGAACTCACAGCGACCCGCCTGCCTTTGCCTCCTGAGTGCTGGGATTAAAGGCGTGCGCCACCATGCCCGGCCTAAGCCCTGCTTTTTATAAGAAAAACTCTATCCAGGTAACAACCAGGTAACCATGTGAGAAGCAAGGGGGGAGGACAGAATTACATCACTTTGATTAGGTAAACATAAGAAAAATTGATTTCCTTCTGAGCATAATGTACCCAGGTGGCTAGGCAAAGCATTTTAAGCTGACCGGCTAGGATATAGGCTTGGGGACTTTTCAGTTCCCTACCATCCCAGGAGAAAGGAAGGTAGCAGGGTATTTTGGTTTTGTTTAAGTAGAACATAAATCATCCGTTTAAGCAGAATGCTCAACAAGTATTGTACTCTTAAGTAAAAGGCTATTCAAGCTCCCAGGCAGATGAACCCTGGGAACCTAAATTTAATTTTACCTTATGATCAAAATGGAGCCTTGGAGGCAAAATGGCTTCTGACATGCTAAGAGTGGTAGCTGGTATTAAACAGAGGAAGCCACAGTTATGCTAGGAACTGAAGAAGGTGTCAAGGGAGGGGCTATAGAGTTTAAGTTTACGACATATTCTCTCTCTCTCTCTCTCTCTCTCTCTCTCTCTCTCTCTCTCTCTGTCTCTCTCTCTCTCTCTCTCTCTCTCTCTCTCTCTCTCTCTCTCACACACACACACACACACACACACCCCTAACAACTAAATAAATGGAAACAAAGAAAGTAAGAAAAGCCCATGTTGCCATGATAACCTGACAGAAAGAACTGAAAACATGAGATCTCTGCCCAGACATAGGCGTGTTTCCACCCTAGTCCACGCCATGTGAATTAGGCATGGCCGATGCGCCTGTGTAATGTCATTCTGCTTAACAGCTCTCCTGCTGTCTCCCATCCCTCCCCTAGTCTTTCACCTTTCCTCAAAAGCAGACCAGGGAAGGAAGAGGGACTCAGCTCTTGAGATCCTGGACCTGTGGAAGGCCATCGGTGAGTAGTCATACTCCCCCCAATCCCACCCCCCACCCCCCCACCCCCTCCCATCTCCAGCATCCTCCTCCTCCACCTACTTATAGCTGGCTTTGGAAACTGGTGGGTGTGGGCTCCACCCCTCACTCTGTCACTTCCTAGGGTAGAAGGACATGGGAAAACAACGTGAATCTATCATGTTTTTAATTTCTCCACAGGTAAAAATCATAGCCTCTATCTCATTGGGCATGGTGGTGCATGGCTGTACTATTTCACTTGGGATATGGAGCTAGGAGCATTGGGAGTTTGTCACCTACGGCTACACAGTGATTTCTAAGCCAGTCTAGGCTACATGATACCCTTCTCAACACTGTCCTCCCCAAGGGAAAAAAAAATAGATCCAGCAAGATAGTTAGTTCAGTGGTCTGGGAATGGTGGCGTACACCTTTAATCCCAGTACTCAGGGAGGCAGAGGCAGGCAGATTGCTGTGAGTTCGAGGCCAGCCTGGTCCACAAAGCAAGTCCAGGACAGCCAAGGCTACACAGAGAAACTCTGTCTCAACAAAAGAAAAAAAGAAAAGAAAAGAAAAAGATGCCTCAATGGGTAAAGGCACTTGCTGCCTAGCCTGGCCACTGAGTTCCATCCCCAGGACCTATGAAACAGAAGGAGAGAACTGACTCCCGTAAGTTGTCCTCTGATCTACATCTCTGTGCAACACACACACACACACACACACACACACACACACTTGCACATACACAGGTGTAACAACAAAAACAACAATAATAAAATAGGCTAGACCTGGGAAGATAGTTCAGTCAATAAAGCGTTTGTTGTACAAGTATGGAGACCCAAGTTCAGAGCCTACATGAGAAAGTTGGGCAAGGCAATGCGTCTGTAATCCCAGTGGTAGGGAGACAGAGACAGGTCATCTTGGGCTTGCTGGCTGTTTGGAGCATAGCACAAAGGTCCTGGTGCCCACAGCCCTCCAAAGAAACCAGAAATGGTAAGCACACAGGATTGTCTACCTTTCCAAATGAGAAAGATGGCAGAAAAAAAAAAAAACCAACCCATCCATGTTCTTCCATCCAGAAAGCAGAGAACTGGAAGTGATTGATATCCCGGTGATCTGTGTTATCTGTTGGCTTAGGCCTTATCAAGCTCCTCCAACCGGGACTGGAGGTGGCTTAGTAATCTAAATGACCCTCATAGCCAGGGGCTCCCCAAACTCCCACAACCAGGACCAGTGGTGGCTAATAGCCCAGATGGTCTCTATGGTACTTGTATGACCCAACATCAGGCCAGAGCCTTTCATAGACCCTTACGCTAGTACAGGTAGCCTATCTTTAGAACCCATCTTCTTGGGGAAAAATTACATGTAGCCTGGGTTGAGTTTCCATGTAATTATACTGCTTTGTGCACTGTCAGTTGAGTTATGCTGGGAGACTCCCCCGCCCCTGCCCAACCCCACCAATAACTCTGGGTTTAAACATGCTAGAAATGAACCACCTGATTTCAGACTCTTTATTTACTTATTTTACATATATGAGTACTATATCTGGACGTCACCTGCAGGCCAGAAGAGGGCATCAGATCACATCATAGATGTGCTCTTAACCACTGAGCCATCTCTCCAGCCCCTGATTTCAGACTCTATAAGTTTTGATTCAGGTTGATGAAGTCAATCTGAACCAAGTTTTCATTCTCATAGCTTCACGGTTCTCATCTCTCTCTGTCTGACATCTTCAGAGATCCCATCACTGGCCAGCCAGCCTAGCCAAATTGATCAGCTCCAGGATCAGTGATCTATCCTGTCTCTAAAAACTAAAGCGGGAAACAACGGAGGAAAAAGCCTGATGTTGGCCAAATGATGGTGGCTCATGCCTTTAATACCGGCACTAGGGAGGCAGAGGCAGAGGCAGAAGCAGGCGGATCCCTGTGAGTTCGAGGCCAGCCTGGTCCACAGAGCAAATTCCGGGACAACCAGGCCTACACAGAGAAGCCTTGTCTCAAAAATACAAAAGTACAAACAAATGAACCAAAGAATCTAATGCTGACCTTTGGTTTCCACAAACATATTAATTTATTTATTCATTTTTGCATCCGAGTCATAGCCCTCAATCCCTCCTCAACTGCCAGTCCCACCCTCCCTCCCTTTTCCCCCACCCCTTCCTCTATTCCTCAGATAAGGGGATTCCCCCCTTCTCATACATGCCAGCTCATCAAGTCGCTGTCATCAGTGTCCTCTTCCCCTGTGGCCCAGGAAGGCAGTCCTGCCAGGGGGAAGTGATCAAAAAGCTGGCAAAAAGAGGACAGCATCTACTCCTCTTACTAGAGGTCCCACATGAAGCCTGAGCTGCCCATGGATGTAGGGGGCTAAGGTCCAGTCTGTGCATGGTCCTTGGTCGGTGTTTCAATCTCAGCAAGCCCCACTGGGCCCTGGTTAGTTGGCTATGTTCGCCTTCTTGTGGAGCTCATGTCATCTTTAAGTCCCTTTCTCCTTCCCCGAGCTTTTCCACAGATTCTCTACCCATCACCCACTGTTCGGCTGTGAGTCTCCGCATCTGTTTTGAACCGCTGCTGGGTGGAGCCTCTCAGAGGAGAACTGTGCTAGGCTCCTGTGTACAAGCACAGCAGAGTATCGTTAATAGTGTCAAGGGTTGGCTCTCTTCCACGGGGTTGGTCATGGATTGGGCCAGGCGTGGCCAACCTGGGTTTTATTGATATTTGGAGCTGGGCACTTCTTGGCTGCTGGGGACCAATCCCAGATGGGCAGTGCAGCATACCTTGTTTCTACCCACTCAATGACGAGAGTACTACTCCCTTCCCTCTCAGTCATGGCAATGCAAAACTTCTCCAGACAAAGGATTCCATGTCTCTCACAAGGGCACAGTCATGATTTGAGAGCCACCAGGTACTCAGAGATTCCAAGGAAATAAAGTGAAGCCACGTTACATGTATAAACAGTGAATGTCACGGAGCCTCTGCATTTATTTATGTACCTATTTATCTACTTATTTACTGTGTGTGTGTGTGTGTGTGCACGTGCCACAGCTTGCTGAGGAGATGAGAGAACAACTTATGGGGAGGTCAGTTCTACGTTCTCTCCTCCTATCATTGGGCCTCAGGAATGAAACCTAGTTTATCCAGCCTAAGTGTCCCTCAGTAGAAGAATGGATAAAGAAACTGTGGTACATTTACACTATGGAATACTACTCACCTATTAAAAACAAGGAATTCCCGAAATTTGTGGACAAATGGATTGAACTAAAAATGATCATAATGAGTGAGCTAACCCAGAAGCAGAGAGACTCAAATGGTATATACTCACTTATATCTGCACACTAGCCCAAGGGGCAGGTCCCATGAAAGTCTTCACTTACCAGGAAAGTGGGACAGAGGGGAGGACATCCTATTGAGACTCTAGGTGAGAAAAATATAGGAGAATGGGGAAATAGATGGATCCAGAGGGTGCTAGAAACCTACAAGAAGAACACTATGATGGGTGGATCTGAGCCCAGGGGTTCTGCTCCATCTAAGGCACCAACCAAGGACAATACGTGCAGTCATCATCAAACCCCTACCCAGATCTAGCCAAGGGACAGAACATTCTCCACAGTTAAGTGGAGACTGGGGACTGACTTTCACACGATCTCTGGTGCCCTGTATTTGGCCATGTCCCCTTGTTGGGGAGGCCCAATGGCACTCGGAGGAAGGATAGCAGACTACCAAGAAAAGACTTGATACCCTAGCATCATATTCAAGGGGAGGAGGTCCCCCCAGTCACAGTCATAGGGAAGGAGAATGGGGTGAAAGCAGGAGGGAGGGAGGGAAGAAGGAATGGGAGGATGCAGGGGATGGGATAGCAAATGAGATGTAATATGAATTATTTTATTTTTCAATAAAATGTGTTTTAAAAAAAAGAAACCTAGTTTATCAGGCTTGGCAGCAAGTGCCTTTACTCTCTGAGCTGTCTCTTCGGCCCTTTCTTGGTATTTCCGCTGGTCGTGATGTCTTGTTCCTTTTCCTAGACGGACTCCCTTATTCCCGCTCTCCAAGGATGATCAAAAGGACACTGATTGAAACGTTTTTCAAACCAGAAATTGGAGGTAAAGATGGGGAATGTAGAAAAGAGAGGGGAAGTGGGAGGATGAGTTGAGTGGTAGAAGGTTGGGGAGGAAGCTGCAACCAGCCAAGAGCATCCCTCAGCAAGTTTCTGAGCATCTCTCCACATGCCCTGACTCCCACTTCCCATCCTGCCTCCGATCAATAGCATCCCTTCACCTCAGACTCTGCCTCACTTCCAGCTCCAACTCCCCAAGGGGGTCCCAAGATCTTACCATTGAGCACTTTTCCATGTAAGACCCTAGACCAGAGCCTGATGTCCCCTCTGTGCCTACAGCTTTGCATGGCCAAGAAGCCCTTCAGAAACCAGTTGAGTGGTCACTTCTTTTTAGGGACTTCTCCTGACTACCATTTTTTAAAAAGTTACTCATATTAACTTTTTTTTTGAAGGGGGGGGGGCTGTCCTGGACTCACTTTGTAGACCAGGCTGGACTTGAACTCACAGAGACCCTATTAACTTTTTTTAAAGTAATTTATTCAGATTACATCTCAATTGCTATCCCCTCATTTGTATCTTCCCATTTCCCCCTCCCTCCCTCTGATACCTCCTGTAGCAGAAGATTCTAAGTGCCTATTGTGGGTGCTGGGAACTGAACTCTGGTCCTTTGCAAGATCAGGATGCATTCCTAGCTACTGAGTCATCTTTTCAGCATATATCTATTTGTTTATTTCACTTGGCTTGTGCACGTGTGTGTGTGTGTGTGTGTGTGTGTGTGTGTGTGTGTGTGTGTGTAACCTCCACAGTGTGCATGTGGAGGTCGGGTCTGGAGGACCTGCAGGAGTTGGTTCTCTCCTCCACCCTGTGGATGCCAAGGGGATTGAACTCCAGGTATCAGGCTTGGTGGCCCTGTACCGTTACCCATCGAGCCATTTCCATGGCTTCTATGTTTTTTCTCCCCCCCCCCACCGCCCCCCTCTCTCTGGTATTTTGAGACAGGGCTTCTCTGTGTAATATCACTGGCTGTCCTGGAACTCACTCTCTAGGCCAGGCTGGCCTTAAACTCACAGAGAGCCACCTGCCTCTGCTTCCACAGTGCTGGGATTATGGGTTTGTGCTATCCACCACCCAGCTTATGTTTCTTCTTTGGCTCAAGAATTTATCTGTTAAGTCAAACCCAACGTAATGGTACACACATAAAATCTGAGCCGTTAGGAGATGGAAGCAGGAGGATCAAGAGTTCAAAGTCAATCTCAAGTGCACGGAGGACTCAAAGTCAACCTGGGACAAGATGAGACTCTGGATATAAAGTAAAACACATGCAGCAAGTGGTGGTTGCGGTGGCGCACGCCTTTAATTCCAGCACTCAGGAAGCAGAAGCAGGTGGATCTCTGTGAGTTCGAGGCCAGTTTGGCCTACAGAGTGAGTTCCGGGATAGCCAAAAGCTACACAGCAAAACCCTGTGTGTGTGTGTGTGTGTGTGTGTGTGTGTGTGTGTGTGTGTGTGTGAGAGAGAGAGAGAGAGAGAGAGAGAGAGAGAGAGAGAGAGAGACAAAGTAACACACATCCAACATAAGCTCCATGTGCATAGAGGCCATTTCTGTGTATTGCCTGCTGTCTAGTACAATGCGTGGTGTACACTAGGTACTTGGCTGGGTTTGGTGGCACACGCCTTTAGTCCTAGCACTTGAGAGGCAGAGGCAGGTGGATCTTTGTGAGTTTGAGGCTAGGCTGGCCTACATAATGAATCCAAAACAGCTAGGACTACACAGAAAGAACTTGTCTCAAAAAGCCAATATACAATTTTTTTTTTTTTTGGTTTTTTGAGACAGGATTTCTCTGTGTAGCCTTGGCCATCCTGGACTCACTTTGTAGACCAGGCCGGCCTCGAACTCACAGCGATCCACCTGCCTCTGCCTCCCGAGTGCTGGGTTTTTTTTTTTTTAAAAAAAAAGATTTATTTACTTATTATGTACACAATGTTCTGTCTGCCAGAAGAGGGCACCAAATCTCATTATAGATGGTTGTGAGCCACCATGTGGTTTCTGGGAATTGAACTCAGGACCTTTGGAAGAGCAGCCAGTGCTCTTAACCTCTGAGCCATCTCTGCAGCCATAAATATGTTTTTAAAAGGATAATTTTAATTATCCAATGTGGGCTACACATCACCCTCACTCCTCCTCTTTCGCCTCAAGACCCAGTTTCTCTGTGTAGCCATTGCTGTCCTACAACTGACTCTGTACACCAGGCTGGCCCCGAACTCAGAGAGCTTCCTGCCTCAGCCTCCTGAGTGCTGGAATTTAAAGGTCTGCACCACCCAGCACACACCACCCTTTCTGACCAACAAGGCCCTCGGTGTGTGCTCACACCTCAGCTCGGCCTGCTTCCTCTGTTGGAACTTCACCTAATATCCCTATGTCTTTCTTGGATCTCAGTATTTTTTTTCTGTCCAAGTGAACACTCACTCCTCCTCCAGTCTCAGCCTCATTATTGGAATCTGATACCCCATGGTTTTACTCCAACTGTACAGCTCCTTTACAAAACATATGTTGGGGCTGGGGAGAACGGCTCAGGTGGTCCCAGCTCTTGCAAGCACGATGACCTCAGCTCAGATCCCCAGTACTACCTTTATGAAAAATGTCATGTGTTAGCCTATAATCCCAGCCCTGTGAGGAAGAGGAGGCGGAGGCAGAGAATCACTGGCACTTGCCAACTTCCGGCCTTCCTCCAGATTCCATGAGAGACTCTGTCTCCAATAACTCGGAGGTGGATACAGCAGGATGTCCAACATTTGGTGAATGGTATACCCATGCACACACACCATAGGCAGGCACGAATGCGCGCGCACGCACGCACACAGACACACCCACACCCCCCCCCCACACACACACCCACACACACCACAACACACATACATCTGGGCAAAACCCATCAACATAAAATAATTTAAAAAAAATTAAAAATATTTAAAGCCGGTACGCCTGTGGTCCACACCACTCCTCCTGCAGGAGAATCAGAGTAAATTAATTTATAAGGCATCCAAGGCCTCTGCATCATTAGTGGAGCAGAACTATTCAAAATCCACCCGCTGGGACCAGCGATATGGCTCAGAGGGTAAAGCGTTCGCCAAGAAACAGGGTAACGGGCTTGACTGCCACAACCCAGGTAAAAAGTGAGAGAACTGATTCCACGAAGTTGAACTTTGACCTCCAAACATGCATCACGACACACGCTTGTACCCCCTACACACCACCACCACCACCACCATCACACATGCCACACATACAGTGCTAACAAATAAAATTAATTAAAGATTAACGCACCTGTTGTTCTCCTGTTGCAGACCCGCACATACTGGACAAGAACGTTCCTGGGGAAGAAGCCACCCTGACGTCATAGAGAATTACCCACACCTCCTCCTCAGTCTTGACCCCACCCCCTGCCCGTGAAGCTCTCCCAACACCCTTTGCTGAGACTAAGACAGTTATATCCGTAAATGTCACTGAGATTTGCTGTAGTATGTAAAGAATCATGCTGACGTAACTCTGGAGTGTCTCTGGTTATTGGCTGAGATGGCTTGGTGGCTAAGAGCCACTTTTGCTCTTCCAGAGGATGTAAGTCACACAGAGGATGACAGCACACACGCTGCCAAGCTCATAACCGCCTGTAACTCTTAGCACCAGCGGCTCTGTCGTCTCTGGGCTCCAAGGGCACCTGCTACCTGCGCTCAGGTGCGCAGGCTACTTGCAGACACACAAAGAAGATGGTGTGTGTGTGTGTATGTGTGTGTGTGTGTGTGTGTGTGTGTGTGTGTGTGCACGGGCGTGCTAAAGACCTTGGGTTCATTTCATCCTTTATATTGTGGTTTTGATCACACACACACACACATGTGAAAGTCAGAAGACGCCTCTGGGGAGTTTACTCACCCCCCCCCTCCCATTCTGTGAATTCCAGGAAACTCCAGTTCATGAGGTTGGCGACAAATGCCTTGGATTGCTGAGCCATCTCACCGGTCCAAACTGATAGCTCTCTTGTAGGACAGTTCTTTGGAATCCCAGTCACAGCTCATTCCCTGGCTGAGATTCTTTGATGTCATGAAAAGGCTATCTGAGGTCATCTTTCTGTCTTCCTACGCCTCAGGTCAGAGGAGGCTATTTTGTACCAGATCTTCTCCCCTCCCCCCCCAGCTTTGCTCAAGGACAAGGCGCTGGTGGACCCCAGGGCCAGCCTCAGTACTTGGATCAGCTATGCCTGGTGCCAGCATCCGCCCAGCCCCAACCCACCCACCTGTTCCTACAGCCAACGGTTCCTTTTCCAAACTTACCAAAGCACCAGCTTGGCCTGGGTGGGGATGTGATTCGGGGAGAGGGTCCAACTTCTCTGCAGACACCATCTCCTGGACCTCCATCTTCCGCTTGAGGAAAAGCTCTGCCAGGTTAAGGTGCTGGTGGATCTGACGGGAGGTGAAAGCAAGGAGATACAGAGAGTGAAATCTGAGGCGAAAGAAGAGAGAGGAGCTTCTCATTTTGGAAACCAGGTAATATTAGTCCCAACCAGAGAAGAGATCTCTTCTGCTGTGGTGGGCCTAGGAGGCTTGTCAGAGCCGCTAAAGCCCAACTAAGGGGTGGGGAAACCAATCCAGCAGATGCTCAAATGCCCTGGGCTGGGCATTTAAGGAAAAGAACCAAGAGAAGGCAAGAGAGACAGAGACCCACTGGTTTGCACACCGGGGAATCCCGTACAAACATTTCATTGGAAGCCATAATGTATACACATGGGTTTGTAAGCCTTCTGTTGTTTGTTTCTCAGCTTTACTCTGTGAGGGTCCGATAGGATGCAGGATGCTTTTTCATTCCGTCCTGTATCTCTTGAGACTTGATTGTGTAGAGAAAGTTCTAACGTAGTTCCGAGAAAACAGTACATTCTTTTTTTTTTTTTTCTCCGAGACAGGGTTGCTCAGTGACAGGGTTTCTCCGTGTAGCCTTGGCTGTCCCGTTCTCGCTTTGTAGACCAGGCTGGCCTCAAACTCACAGCGGTCCGCCTGCCTCTGCCTCCCGAGTGCTGGGATTAAAGGCGTGCGCCACCACCGCCCGGCAAACGGTACATTCTTTTGTGTGGAAATTATTTTTATAAAAAACAGTGTTTGTTTCTTTCAGCTTCTTTCTTAACCCGGCTGTCACACAAATAATTAAGACTATCTTATAATACAAAGTTTCACAACACAATCTGAGCAGTTTAAGTCTCTTCTTAACCTTTTATGCTATTTTGTTTTCCTCCCAGCAAACACGCCAGCCATACTTGCACTTTGTTAGCTTTCCTGGGCTCCAACTAACTTCCTCCTCTTCCTGGGACTTCTCCTGGTTGCCCACTCCTCTGGCTCCTCTCCCTGACTCCGCCTCCTCTGGCTGGCAGGAAGTCCAGCCCTATTCTCTCCCCTCCTCATTGATTGGCTGTAAGATGCTCTGTTGACATAACAGCGGGCCAATTGAGGAACAGAGTTTACACATTGAGACAGGAAATCAGAACTTTAAATTACACAGTAACCTTATGCCTACACTTGTGTGTTTGGGTGAAATGTTGTATAAAAGTGTTTGATCCATTGGGTTTATAACGGCAATTACCACCAGCATTTCTCTGATCAGTGTTTCTGTGGATGTCCTGTGCATTGTCGAGAGAAGTGAAATCTCCCAGTACCACTGTATAAGGGTAAATATGTGATTTAAATTGCAATAATGTTTCTTTTATGAATTTGAGTGCTCTTTGGTTTGGGCATAGATGTTCAGAATTGCAACGCGCAGTTGGTGGATTTTTTTTTCCCCTTTGATGAGTGTGTAGTATCCTTCCCTATCTCTTCTGATTAGTTTTGGTTTAAAGCCTATTTTATTAGATATTAAAAATGGTTACACCAGCTTGTTTCTTAGGCCCATTTGTTTGGAATATGTTTTTCCCTCCCGTTTTACCCTGAGGGGATGGGCTATCCTTGATGTTGAGGTGTGCATCTTGGATGCAGCAGAAGGAAGGATCATAGAATCCATTCTGTTGGTCTGTGTCTTCTGTTTGGTGAATTGAGACCATTCATGTTGAGAGCCGGTGGTGGTGGTGGTGGTAGGGTGTGTGTGTGTGTGTGTGTGTGTGTGTGTGTTTCCTCTTATTAAATTACTGGTCTGGGATTATTTATTCTCTGTGTTTTTTCTGATGTAGTTAATCCCAATAAGCTCGAATTTTTCTTCTAGCATCCTATGTACGGCTGGATTTGTATATAGATACTGTTTAGATTTGACATTATTATGGAATATCTTTTTTTTTCCAATATGGTGATTGCCAGTTTTGCAGGGCACAGTACTCTGGGCTGGGTTCTGTGGTCTCTTAGAGTCTGCAGCACATCTGAGCCGGCCTGTCTGGCTTTTAGAGTCCTCATTGAGAAATCAGGTGTAACTCTAGCAATCTACCTTCATATGTTGTTGCTTGGTCTTTTTCCATTATAGCTTTTAATATTCTCGGTTGTTGTTCCCTATGTCTAGTGTTTTGATGATCGTGTGTCGAAGAAAGTTTCTTTTCTGGTGCAATCACTGTGATGTTCTATGTGGTTTTTATGCTTTGATAGGCATCTCCTTCTTCAGGTTAGGGGAATTTCCTTCTGTGATTTTGTTGAAAATATTTTCTGTGCCTTTGACTTGGGTTTCTTCTCCTTTCTCTATTCCTATTATTTTTAGATGCGGTGTTTTCCTGGTCTTTCCTATATGTTTTGTTTCGGGAGATTTTTTAGATTTAACTTTTGACTGAGGTATTCATGTTTTCTGCCCTGCCTCTGATGCTTGAGAGTCTTGCTTCCATCTCTTGTATTTTGTTGGTGAGGCTTGCTTCTAAGCTTCCTTTTTTTTTTTTCTTCCTAAGTTTTTCACTTCCAGATTTCCCTCAGTTTTGTCTCTCTCTCGCCCCCTCCTCGCCCCCTCTCTCTTTTGGCTTTTCAAGACAGGGTTTACCTGTGTAGCCTTGGCTGTCCTGGACTCGCTTTGTAGACCAGGCTGGCCTCGAACTCACAGTGATCCACCTGCCTCTGCCTCCTGAGTGCTGGGACTAAAAGCATGTGCCACCACGACCAGCCTCAGTTTTGTTTCTCTTAATTGATTTTGTTTCCATTTTCAGGGCTTGAACTGTTATTTAATCATGTCCTTCGACGATTTATTTGAGTTTTCCTGGATTACCTTTTTAAAAGGGATTTATCCATTTTTCTCTTTAAAGACCTCCATCATATTCACACAGGCTGCTTTGAGTCTTTTCCTTGCACTTCTGCTATGTTGTTGCAGTGCTCAGGGCTGCTGTGGTAGGGTTACTGGGCTCTAGTGCAGACAAACTGTCCTCAGTTGCTTGTTTTTACATTGAGGCATCTGCACTGTGAAGGTTGTAATTTCAGGTCCTGGAATCTGGTCTTGCCTTTGCTTGGTATGTGGGTGTGTGTTCTGTTCTGTGGCTTCTGTTTCCTGTTTGGCTTTTAGGAGAGTCTGGTAGCTGTGTACTGCCTCGTAGGAAATTCTCCTGGGATCGTGATAAGCGTGCACACTGCGGGTTCCAGTTAAAATTTGTTTCTGGGTCGTGGGAGCAGTGACACTTAAGAATGGGGATGGGAGCCGGGCAGTGGTGGCGCACGCCTTTAATCCCAGCACTCTGGAGGCAGGGGCAGGTGTATCACGGTGAGTTCAAGGCCAGCCTGGTCTACAAAGTGAGTCCACGCTAGCCAAGGATACACAGAGAAACCTTGTCTCAAAAAACAAAAAACAAACAAACAAAAAAAGGGATGGGTTAGGAGGCTGGTGCTCTTGGGTCCACAAGAGGAAAGAAAGCAGCATCGTGCCCCCCCCCCACCCCACACAGCGAGTGAGGGCGGGGGGATGAGGCGGGGCGGGGGCGTGGCAGGAGGATGCAGGGCAGGGCGGTGCAGGGAGTGAGACAGGGCCATAGCACGTCTACTGTTGGGGGATGAGGTTTGGGGATTGGACTTGGAGGAGAGAGGTGGAGATCCGAAGCCAGTCTATCAGCTAGGATGAAGCAATGAATAAGGAGGCGAGTTTAGGAGGAGACCTGTGTGGTCCACCGGAGATGTGGGCAGTGGGGTGTGAAAGGGAGGCTGCAGCAGGGGGGTTCTGTGGCAAAGCTGAGGATGAGAGCTGGGGATTGGATTTGGGGAGCAGAGGGAGAGGTGATCTGCAGTCAGCCTGACTACTTCCCTGGAGGGAATCGGCAATAATTCTTTAAAAGCCTTAAACCATGAACCGGCCAAGAGTTAGGAATGCATCTCCCTTGGTGGTGGAGTTCTTGCCTGGCATGCTTAAGGACTGAGTTAGATTCTCTAGCACCAATGGGCAAAGCCAGGTTCAGGGTCAGCAAGATGGCTCAACAGGTAAAGATGCCAGCCTCCAAGGCCTGGGTTCTAGTCCCACCCCAGCATTAACTGGGTTGGTGAATACATTTTCATGCATGTGTCCAACCCACAAAAATGAATATATTTTCATGCACGTGTCCCATATTAAATTTTTTCTAAAGCTGGATTTTATTTTATTTTTAAATTTTGTTTCATGGGATGGGTTGTGAGGTGTTCAGGGTCTCACAATGTAACTGTGGTTCCTGGGACCCACTGTGTAGATCAAGTGGCCTTGAACTGTAAGCAAGCTTCCTCCCTCAGTACTAACCCCTGAACAGCACAAAATGAAATGGAATAATAAAAAAGTAAATGTGCGGGCTGGAGAGATGGCTCAGTGGTTAAGAGCACCGCCTGCTCTTCCAAAGGTCCTGAGTTCAATTCCCAGCAACCACATGGTGGCTCACAACCATCTGTAATGTGATCTGATGTCCTCTTCTAGCGTGCAGGTGTAATGCAGGCAGAACACTGTATAAATAATAATAATAATAATAATAATAATAATAATAATAATAATATAATCTAAAAAAATAAATGTGCTGGACAGGTTGGTATGATCCGGTTAATCGCAACATTTGGAAGGTTGAGGAGGGAGGAGTGTTGCCAGTTTGAGGCTAGGCCATACTGAACAGTGAGTTTTAGTTCAGTGTGGGCTATGTAGCCAGATCATCTCAAATAATTCTTAGATCCAGGAATGGTGGCAGATACCTTTAATTTCAGATACAGAGAGGCAAGGGGATTTTTTTATGAGTAAATTTTTAAAAAATATTAAAAAAAAAAAACGAAGTCTGTGCTTTTTGGTTTTTGAGTTTGGTTTTTGGGTTTTCTTTTTTTTTCCATTTTGGTTTTTTGAGACACGGTTTCTCTCTGTACTCTTGGCTGTCTTAGACTCGCTCTGTAGACCAGGCTGGCCTCAGACTCACAGAGATCTGCCTGCCTCTGCCTTCTTAGTCCTGGGATTAAAGGCATGAGCCACCACAGCCAGCCAGTTTTTGAGTTTTCAATACAGGGTTTCTGTGTGTGTAGCCCAGGCTGTCCTGGAACTCACTCTGTAGCCCAGGCTGTCCTAGAACTCACTCTGTAGCCCAGGCTGTCCTGGAACTCACTCTGTAGCCCAGGCTGTCCTGGAACTCATTCTGTAGCCCAGGCTATCCTGGAACTCACTCTGTAGCCCAGGCTGTCCTGGAACTCACTCTGTAGCCCAGGCTGTCCTGGAACTCATTCTGTAGCCCAGGCTATCCTGGAACTCACTCTGTAGCCCAGGCTGTCCTGGAACTCACTCTGTAGCCTAGGCTGGCCTTGACTCCCAGAATCTGCCTGCTTTTGTCTCCCAGGTGCTGGGAGACAAGGTGTGTGTCACTACCGCCAGGCTCTGCTTTTAATACATATGATTCTTATACTTAATTTTACCTCAGTAGAAGTAGAAAGACAATAACATGATATTGAGGGCTTTTTTAAAGATTTATTTATTATTATACAGTATAATAATGTGAGCCAGCAGGCCAGAAGAGGGCACCATATCTCATTATAGATGGTTGTCAGCCACCATGTGGTTGCTGGGACTTGAACTCAGGACCTTTGGAAGAACAGCCAGTGCTCCTAACCTCTGAGCCATCTCTCCAGCCCCGATATTGAGTTTCTAATGAGGTGATTTAATCTGTGTGGGATCTAATGAAATAATTAGAAGAACACTTACAGTGTTAAAGCTGAGTGGGGTGGCACACCACTGTGATCTCAGCATTAAAGAAGTAAATACAAAACCACTCTGGACACATGCCAGGTCAGCCTGGGATACACAAGTCTTGTTAAATCAAAAAAAGCCTGTGATGTGCCTTTAATTCCAGCAGAGATAGGAGGCACTCTGGGAGTACCAGGCCAGCACTGTAAGGCATTGAGGTATACAGAGGAATACCCTGTCTCTAAATACACACATACATACATACATACACACATACACATACATACATACATACATACATACATACATACACACATACACATACATACATACATACATACATATATACACACATACACATACATACATACATATGGACACACATACACACAAATGAAAAGAGGATATTGGTCATAAAATTTCTGAACTCATATCATTATTGCTTAGTTTTCAAAACCATGCGTAAGGTAATGATTCCCTTTGTCTGTCTCAGATTTTGAAAGTTACAGGTGACGTGGATTTTATGTTTCCCTACGCTTTGGGGGCTGGTGAGATGGTTCAACAAGTGAAGGTCCTTGACGCCAACCCAAGGACTTGTTTTCAAATGCCTAGGTTCTCCACGGTGAAAGGAGAAAACAGTCCTGACGGTCATTCTCTGATCTCCATAGAAATGTGCAAACACACTAAAGTAAGTCAAAGTTTAGGGGGAAAAAATTCACAGGTTAAAAAAAATATTTATGGGTGCTTTGCTTACACAGCATCCTGCCTGGGGCCCAAGGGTGTCAGAATAGAGAGTTGGATCTCCTAAGTATTGACAGCTACCTTGTGGGTGCTGGTGTCCAAACCTGGTTCCTCTTCAAGAGCAGCTAGTGCTCTTAACCACTGAGCCATCTCCCCAGTCTCACATATTTAAGCCACCATCATTTTAAAACATGCACAACACAGGCAGATCACTGTGAGTTGGAGGCCAGCCTGGTCTACAAAGTGACCCTAGGACATCCAGGGCAGCACAGAGAAACCCTGGAGAGAGAGAGAGAGAGAGAGAGAGAGAGAGAGACAGACAGACAGACAGACAGACAGACAGACAGACAGACAGACAGACACAGAGACAGAGACAGAGACAGAGAGACAGACACAGAGAGGAGAGAGAGAGACAGAGACAGAGACAGAGACAGAGACAGACAGAGACAGACACAGAGAGACAGACACAGAGAGGAGAGAGAGAGAGAGAGAGAGAGAGAGAGAGAGAGGGGCGGGAGGAAAGACCAAAACTGAAACCAAAGATATCAAGTATCTCAGAGTTCTATGAAAAGGCACCATACCAAGGCAACTCATAGTTTGGTCAAAGTTTCAGAGATTTAGTTCATTACCCACAGGGGCATGCAGACTAGTCAATGACCAGAGAACTTGACACACCTGCTCATTTATTTTATTTTATTACTTTTTTTTTTTTTTTGTCAGAGAGAGTGTTTTTCTGTGAAACAGCCCTGGCTGTTCCTGAGCAGACTAGAAACCTCTTACAGGAATTGATTCTCTCCTTCCTCCACCTTGTGGTACCCAGGATAGAACTCAGCCTGTGGGGCTTGGCAGCAGGTGCCTTCCCTGATGAGCCATCTCGCTGGCCCTCCTTTGCCACACTTTAAGAGAAGAGAAGAGCATCCCCTGCATCCCGTACATTGGCAATGGCTTCCTGTTTTCCCAGAGTCTTGAAAGGGACACACCAAGCCTTTGCTGACACTGGATAGCAACACCAGCTGCACATTACTCAGTCAACTGTTGAGACACTCTCGCTGCAGTGCGGCTGCCTACTCACTACACAGCCTCCTTTCTCCCTTTTCTTTGCTGACTGGAGCTCAGTGTCTCCATGTTCCTGTCCAATAGATGAGTATTTAAATGAGTGAGCTCTGGAATGCAGTGAAGTGGTTATCCATTGCACAGTCCTCCCTCTTTGTTGATGGTCATCCTCATCATGGTCATTACTGCTTTGAGACAGGATCTCATGCAGGCCAGGCCGGCCCCAAACTCGCCAGATCTGCAGTCAAGAATACTTTGAATTTCCAAGCCTCCTGCCTCCATCTGCTGGCTGTGGGGATTACAAGCCTCTTGAGCACGTTAGTAGACATGCTATGAAGTTTTTTTCTTTTTTTAGTAATAAAAGACAAATACACCCATCAAAGTTGTTTTTTTTTTCTATTTATTTTCCACTTTCCTTCTTCAAGGCAACACAGAATATTCCCCAGATGGCAGTCACTTGACTTGTAGCAATCTCTCCCCACCAAGCGGGTCTTGCAGAGGGTGCAAGATGGGCCTCCCCTGAGGCAATTCTGTGTGGCCATGTGCACCTGAGGGCAGAGGTCACGTCCTACAGGGTGAGAGTTCTGTTCCTCAAGGACTGCCCCACTACAGATGCCAGTTCACGGGCATGACTCTGAGCTTAGTATACACTGGGGGTGCTCATCATCCCCTCCTTGGCTTCTCTTAACTTGTACAAGTGACTAGCAGACATCCTGGCTTGTTAAAAAGGGATCTTCCCAAGGGCGCAATAAAATGAAGGGTAGGAGAAAATGCAGGTGTGCAGGCCCTCTGGACCCTGTGTACAACTCTCTCTATGACATGGCCCTCTTGACCCTGGCCCTTCATGACATCCACATCCTAGGAGTAGCAGGTCTCTGATGTTCGAAATTCTTAGAAATACTTGTGGACCTGGAGAAATGGCCAGAGGCTAAGAGCACTAGTTGCTGTTTCAGAGGACCCAGGTTTGGTTCGGGGCGGGCATGTGGTGCCTCACACACTTCTATGACTCTAGTTCTATTTCAGATCTTTAGGGAAAAAACAAACAAACAAACAAACAAAAAACAAAACAAAAAAAACCCCACAGAAAACAAAAAGAGAAATAAAACCAAAACCAAACTCAACTTCATATACCTGACGTAAAAATAAATTTTAAGTGGATTGGGGCCTGGAGAGATGACTCAGTGGTTAAGAGCACTGTCTGCTCTTCCAGAGATCCTGAGTTCAATTCCAAGCAACCACATGGTGGCTCACAACCATCTGTAATATGATCTGATGCCCTCTTCTGCAGATAAAGCACTCATATACAATAAATAAATTTTTTTAAAAAAAATTTTTAAGTGGATTTGGTGGCACATCCTTCAATCCCTCCCTTTGGGGGGGGGGGGCAGAGAATTTGGCCATTCTCTATGAGTTTGAGGCCAGCCTCTTGTACAGAGCAAGTTCCAGGACAGACAGGGATACACAGAGAGCCACACCTCTCTCCCATAAAAAGTGAAAAAAATTAATGGACTTTAAGCCGGGTTTGGTGGCACATGCCTTTAACCTCAGCACTTGGGAGGCAGAGGCAAGCAGATCACTGATCTCTGTGAGTTCGAGGCCAACCTGTTCTACAAAGCAAGTCCGGCACTACCAAGGCTGCACAGAGAAAACATTTCTCAAAAAAAAAAAGAAAGAAAGAAAAATCAAATATCAAACTTAGAGTCGTATTGCTGTGAAAAGACACCATGACCAAGGCCACTCTTGTAGTTTCCTCAAGGTTTCAGAGGCTTAGTCCTCTATTGGCAGGGGGCAGGCATGCCTAGTGCATGACAGACAACTAGGTATGCCTCTGCATTTATTTTACTTTATTTTATTGCTTCTTTTTTTTTTTAGGTTTATTTATTTATTATGTATACAATGCGCACCAGATCACATTAGAGATGGCTGCGAGACACCATGTGGTTGCTGGGAATTGAACTCATGACCTTTGGAAGAGCAGTCAGTGCTCTTAACCGCTGAGCCATCATCTCTCCAGCCCCCTCTTTTTCTGTTTTTTGATACCAGGTTACTCCGTGCATAGCCCTGGGTCTCCTGGAATCAGTTCCTGGACCAGACTGGGCTGCAGCTCACAGAGATCCCGCTGTGGCTCTCTCTCCCAGAGCTGGGATCACAGGCGTGTGTGCCACCATTTTCAGCCTCCTGCATCCTAAAGCAAACACTCTGACCTCTGAATGGCATCCCCGGCTTAGGCAGATAAAATTTATTTATTTATTTATTTATTTATTTAAGTATGACAGGGCATTTCACTAAATTTCTTCAATTGGTGTTACACTCACGCGATAGTCCAGGCAAACCTTGAATTTACAATCCCCCTGCCTCAGCCTCCCCAGTAGCTGGTAATCCAGATCTACAGGACCACGCCCTGGAATTTAGGAAATTAATCCCCTCACTCTGCCAGTCCCACCCTCAATTGTAATCCGATCTCCGGGTTTTAAAAAAGACCTCTAAAATGGCATCTAGGGGCTGAGGCAACCAACCGGAAGGCAGCCCTGCAGCCCTTGAAGTAAACCCGGACGTGGGCGTTCCCGCCATTTTGCAGAGATTTACGTACGAGAAGGCTCGAGGCTGCGGGCTCGAAACAGGGACAGGGAGGTGAGTGTTTTAAATCAGGGATGAAGGTGGGTTTCCAAGGCTGTGTGTTCTGACGCGGACACAAGCCCTCGGGATTTAGCTGGGCGCCGGGTGCCTGCAGCTCCGCCCTGGGGAGCTGAGGCAGGAGGATAGCTGGCTCCGGGCCAGGGGAGGCTGCATGGTGAGGCTTCTCCAGACCAACAAAGGAAGCCGCGGGTCCTTGAGCTCCGACTGTTTGCTTTGCTGCTCATCTTTCTGTCTCCGTGCTGGGCTCCGCGTAATAACCATGCTGCTGTTTCAGACTCCAGGAGCCGATTTCATTGCCCTCGGATCTGTGTCTGGGCGCTGGGTTGCTGAGTCACGAGTCGCGTGTTAGAATTCGTTTAATTTCTTATAGACTTTTGAGATAGATTCTAGTTCTATGGCTCAAACTGTTCTGGAACTTCAACCTCCTGCCTTTGCTTTGAGAACGCAAAGCTGAAGCGGGCAATCTCAGGTCACGCATTATTTTTTTGTTTAGGCTTTTGTTTGTTAGCTTTTTTTTATTTTCGGTTGTTTCTTGTTCTTGAGACTGGCTTGGACTGGGTAGCTTTGGCTGTCCTGTAGTTAGCTGTGTAGACCAGGCTGGCCCTGAACTCACAGAGACAGCCTGCCTCTGCCTCCAAAATGTGGGGATTAAAAATATGTGCGGCATGGCCATCATCATTTAGTTTCTTTTTGTTTGTTTTTTGTTTCCTTTTTGTTTCTGTTTTCTTAATTTGCTTTCTTTGAAACAGTGTTTTTCTGGGCTATTTTGGAACAGGATCTGTAGAGCAAGGCTGGCCTCCAACTCATAGAGATCTGCCTGCCTCTACCTCCCAAGTGCTCAGATTAAAGGTGTGCCTCACCACCCTCCCGCCAGGATCATTTTTTCTTTTTTTATTAATTTATTTATTACTCACTTTACATCCTGGTATTAGCCGCCTCCCTCCTTTCGTCCCAGTCTCTCCCTCTTTTCCCCTTCCCTTTCCTTTTCCCACCCATCCCTCAGAAGAGGGGAGGCCACATCTAAAATCACATCAGGGCTAAGTTCATTCTCTTCCCTGTGGCAGGGCAAGGCAGCCCTGTCAGGGGGCAGTGATCAAAAAGCAGGCAGCAGATTCCATGCCAGAGACAGGGTCTCTCAGTGTGGCCCTGACTCATTCTGTAGACAAGGCTGACCCAGAACTAACACAGAACTGTCCTCCTCTGCCTCCAAAGTGTTGGAATGGAAGTTGTCAGGGAGCTGCCACATCTGGCAACCTATTTGTGAATTTGTAACAATGTGTATGTGAGGAACAGAACTCTGAAGCATCTGAAAAAGGAACAAGGGCTGTTAAAAACAAAAAAAGACAGTCAAATCCAGTATGCCACCGTTTTTTTTTTTTTTTGCTGGGTTTTGGTTTTGATTTTTGTTTGGTCATTTTATTTTGTTTATGGAGGCTTGTTTTATTTGTCTCTGTATAGCCCTGGCTAGCCTGGAACTCACTGAGATTCACATTGCTCTGCCTTTCAAGTGCTGAGGCTAAGTGTGTGTGCCACCCTACCGAGTTGGTGAAAAGTCTTGTTTAATACTGTAATGAATACTGTTATGCCAGGCATGGTGGCGCACACCTTTAATCCCAGCACTCCCAGGGCAGAGGCAGGTGGATCGCTGTGAGTTCGAGGTCAGCCCTAGTCTACAAAGTGAGTCCAGGACAACCAAAGTTACACAGAGGAAACCCTGTCTCGAAAAACAAACAAACAAACAAACAGCACCATACAATACAATACAAAAAAAAAATCTGGATTGTGTAGGAGCATGGAGTTGGGAGGATAGAATGGAAAAATTTCTGGATATTTGTTTTGGTTTTCTAGAAGTGATTTTTGCAAAAGGAAAGGAGGGTCCACGGGGTATGGCTGCCAGTGTGGGCCGCCTTGAGGAAGAGGCACTAAGACGGAAGGAAAGGCTGAAGGCCCTCCGGGAGAAAACCGGGCGCAAGGACGGGGCAGACGGGGTGCCACAGACCAAGCGGTTCAAAGAAGAAGAAGAAGACAACGAAGAAGATGGGAAGTGTAGGTCACTCAGGCTCCGGAACTATGTTCCAGAGGATGAAAACCTCAAGAGGAGGAGGGTCCCGCAGACCAACGCAGCTGCAGTGGAAGAGACAGTGATGGAGCTGCTGGAGGCAGCCAAGGCAGAGCCCGCCATGGAGAGCGTGGATCTGGCCAACCTAGCACCCCGGAAACCTGACTGGGATCTCAGGAGAGATGTGGCCAAGAAGCTGGAGAGACTGGGAAAGCGGACCCAGAGAGCCATCACAGAGCGGGTCTGTCAAGCACTGAAAGGCCAGGGGCCCAGCCTGGCCTCCGCAGGGGAAGCCACCGCTGGACAAGAGGCCCGTGACTCACACTGAGATGTCTTCCGTGTCCCACCTGCCCAGCACTCATCCTGTGGCAAGATGCTCTTAGGTAGAGGTAGGATTAGGACGCCAGGATTTCTGTGCCCCGGCCAGCGAGGGTTCAACTAACACTTGAGTGGAGAATTCTTCTGTATAGGGACAGATCACAAGACATGAAGAAGGACAGCAAGTCTTTTAATCAAGCTCTCAAATTTTCTTTTTCAGGTAGAAGGTTTTATGAGGCAGGGGGCAGGGAAGCATATTGCTATGGCAACCCAGCTGCAGGCTATGTCAAGATTGGAGGAATTCCAAGCGGGTCAAATGCTCTGCCACATGGAAGATTTTGCTATCTTTATCTAATCTAGCTGCTAAACTGCAACACAGTGGCTCCATCTAAATCTTATCTTTAGTCTAACGGCCCAATCATGACAGGGTCAGGTGGTTTCTAGTAAATGACAGACTGCTGGAGAGATAGAAACCTAGGCTCTGAAAAGATGGCTGAACATTGGCCAGATGGCCTGTCCCCAACATTTCTGGACCTTGAGAACTGAGCCATCCAAATGTTTCTGAGCCTCTATGGGGTGAGGCCAGCTGTCTCCCTAAGACCCCCCTGGGTGGGTCTGAGCTGAGATCTGTACATATGTATGTCTACTCAGCTTTTTTTTTTTTTAACTTCTGGAAGTAAACTCCCGTGTGTTAATAAAAAAAGAAGTGATGTTTGCTCTGTAGCCCAGGCTAGCTTCAACAATCCTTCTATCTTAGCCTCCCCAGTGCTGGGATTAGATTTGAGCCACTGTACTCATATCTTTGGGGGGTTTTGTTTTGGTTTATGTAGCAAAGTTTCTGTGTGGTCCTTGCTGTCCTGGAACTCCTCTGGAGGCCATGCTGGCCTCCAACTCAGAGATCTGCCTGCCTCCGCCTCACGAGTACTGGAACTAAAGTTGGGAGCCAGCACTACCCAGTTTGGCCTTCGTTTTGAGAGTGACTCTGTTGTCACCTTCATCTGTTTTAGATTTGGTACTTAATATGTATCGTAGGGTGGTTTCAAAACTTTGTCAAAACTTGGGCTCACACTTATCCACTGGCTGGCAGAACCACAACACTGTCCATGTCCAGAGACAACCCACTCTTTCCCCTCTCCTCCGCTTTTTTAAAAAAAAAAAAAGATTTATTTCTTTACTATGAATACAGTGCTCTGCCTGCAAGTACACCTGCAGGCCAGAAGAGGGCATCAGATCACATTATAGATGATTGTTAGCCACTATGTAGGTGCTCAGAATTGAACTCAGGACGTGCAGGAGTCAGTGCTCTCAACCACTGAGCCATCCCTCCAGCCCAGCTCTCTCCTTAGGGAGCCAAGTGGTGGACCATCAGTATGTGTAGGGAGCCTAGGTCGAACTCATACATGGTCCCTGGTTTGTGCATCAGGCTCCATGAGCGCCCCTGGGCCTTGGTTTTCCTGTGGAGCTCCTGCCTCCCCCTGTTCTGTTTTTTTTTTTTTAATTGACCATGTGTAGCTGTTACGGAAAATGTCCAGCAGCTGTCAGGAAATGCTCTTTTCTGACCTGTGTGGCACAAGGGTTCTGCTTTGACTGGACATTTCTATAATTCAATGATTAAAACCAGTGAACACTTACTTTTCTTTTTAATGTTTTAGATTTATTTTATCTATATTTATTACTTTATGGGTATTTTGCACCATGAGTATGCCTGTGGTCAGAAGAAGGCAACAGATCTTCTGGAGCTGCAGTCTTAGACAGTTGCAGCTACCATGTGGGTGGGTGCTGGAAATCAAACACTGAATGGTTTGCTGCAAGACCAGCAAGTGCTATGAACTGCTGAGTCAACTCCCTAGGCCAAGGAAGCTAGGTGCTTTTCTACCTGATAAATCATCCGAGAGACTTTTTTTTTTTTTTGAAATGAGGTTGAACTTTGTACAGATAAAATGAAGCAAATTTACTTGACATTTTTTCCCATAAAATTGTAAAAAGATTTATTTAAACAACCACTCTCTCTCTCTCTCTTGCCCTCCTTTCTAAAAGAAAAGAAAGAAAGAAAAACAAAACCAACCAAAAACCAGAAGAAAACAAAACAGTCCCATTTTCTTTCTTTTTTTTTTATATAATGTATTTATTTTTATTGTATGTACATTGGTGCTATGCCTGCATGTATGTCTGTTTGAGGGTGTTAGATTTTGTAGTTACAGACAGTTGTGAGCTGCCATGTGGGTGCTGGGAATTGAACCCGGGTCCTTTGGAAGAGCAGTCAGGGCTCTTAACCACTGAGCCATCTTTCCAGTCCAACAGTCCCATGTTCAGTCAGGTGGTGGTACTGCATACTTTTACTCCCACCAGACAGGAGGAAGAGGTCCTTGGATCTCTATGAGTTTGTGGCCAGCCTGAAAGTGAGGTCCAGGATAGCCCAAGGCTACACACACAGCATAGAAAGATCTTGTCTCGAAAAGACTATAAATAAATACATATATCTTAATAATAAATTTAATTATCCAAATGTGGGCTACACATCACCTCCAACCCCTCTTGTCCCTCCAAGACAGAGTTTCTCTGTGTAGCCATTGCAGTCCTAGATCTGTCTCTGTACACCAGGTTGGCCCCGAACTCAGAGATCTGCCTTCCTCAGCCTCCTGAGAGCTGAAATGAAAGGTCTGCACCACCCAGCACACACCACCCTTTCTGACCAACAAGGCCCTCGGTGTGTCCTCACACCTCAGCTCGGCCTGCTTCCTCTGTTGGAACTTCACCTAAAATCATGTCTTTCCTGGATCTCAGTATTTGTGATTGGGTGAGATGTTTTATAAATATGGTTGATCCATTGGGTTCACACAGGCAGTTAACACCAGCGTCTCTCTGCTCAGTTTTTCTCTGGGTGGCCAGTGTATTGAGTGATAGTGAAGCCTCTAACCATCCCTGTGTGGAGGTGAATATGTGATTTAAGATGCAATAATGTTTCTTTTATGAATTTGGGTGCTCTTGGGTCTGGGCCATTAGATGGTCAGAATTGCAATGCCCACTTGGTGGATGTTTCCTTTCTGATTAGTTTTGATTTGAAGTCTATTTTATTAGGAATAAAATGGCTACCCCAGCTTGCATCTTAGGCGCATTTGCTGGAAATCTTTCCCATCTTTTTCCATCCTTTTTCTCCTGAATTGGCAGCTCTCCTTGATGTGAGGTTGGATGCAGCAGAAGGATGGATCTGAGAGTCCATTCTGTTGGTCTGTGTTTTCTGTTTGGTGGATGTGAGGCCATTCATCTTGAGAGATGTCAGAAAGCAGTGTTTGTTTATTCCTGATTTTGTTGTTGTTGTTGTTGCTAGGTGTGTGTGTGTGTGTGTGTGTGTGTGTGTGTGTGTGTGTGTGTGTGTGTTTCCCCATTTTTATTAGCTGGTCTGTAATTTTTTATTCTCTTTGTTTTCTCTATTGTAGTTAACCCTTTAAGCTGGAATCCTCATTCTAGCACCTTCCGGAGGGTTACGTTAGTGGATAGACAGTGTTGAAAATTGACTTTTTTTAATCGAATATCTTATTTTCTCCATCTATGGTGATTGCTAGTTTTGCAGGGCACAGAAGTCTGGGCTGGGTTCTGTTGTCTCTTAGAATCTGCAGCACATCTCAGCTGGCCTGCCTGGCTTTCAGAGTCCTCACTGAGAATCCCAGCCCTCAGGAGGCAGAGGTATGTGGATCGCTGTGAGTTCGAGGCCGGCATGGTCTACAAAGCAAGTTAAGGACAGCCAAGGCTCTACAGAGAAACCATGTCTAAAAAAAAAAAAGAGAGAGAGAGACAGAGACAGAGAAGTTGAGTGTAATTCTAATGTGTATACCTTTATATGTTCCTTTGTCTTTTCCTAAAACCAAACCAAACAAAGCAAGAACAGAAGTGTCTTAGAATTTTCTTCTTGTGAAAAGACATTATGGCCAAAGGGACTCACAGTTTGCTCAAAGTTTCAGAGAGTTAGTCCATTATCCACAGGGGGCATGCCGACTAGTCACTGACCAGAGAACTGGGCATGCCTTCTTGCTTATTCGATTTTTTTTTTTACTTCCCTTTCCCCCCAATAGAATGTTTCTGTGTAACAGTCCTGGCTGTCCTTGAATCACTTTGTAGACGATGATGGGCTGGATCTCAGAGATCAGCCCATCTCTGCCTCCAGGAGTGCTGGGATTCCGGGCCTGTGCCACAACATCCTGCAAGCACATCAGGATTTATTCAGTACCAGAAACAAACCCTTTGACCCACCCCCGGCATAGGAAGGCAAAAACTTTTTTGTCTGAAGTGCATCCCCCAACCTAGACGGATATAATTATTTACTTATTCATTTATTTAGTAGAACACTTATCATCTCACTAAATCTCCTCAGCTGGCCTTGCACTCACTCAATTGTCCAGGCTAGCCTTCCATTTACAGTCCTCCTGCCTCTGCCTCCACAATACCTTGGATCAGAGACCTACAGGACCCTGTCCTGTATTTTAAGAAATTAATCCCCTCAGGTTGGCAGTCCAAACTCCCAATTACTACAAGGACCTTTAAATTGCTAGTAAGGGCTGGAGGCAGTCCCTGAGTACACTAGCACTGAGAAGACAGTCCTGTTGCTCCTGGAGTAAGCAAGGATGCTGGAGTTCCTACCATTTTTCAGAGAAACCCTGTCTCCAAAGCAAAAAACAAAACCCAACAGAACAAAATTAAAAAAAAAAAAAAAACACCTCTTGCAGGAATTGATTCTTTCCTTCTTCCACCTTATGGTACCCAGGATAGAACTCAGCCTGTGGGGCTTGGCAGCAGGTGCCTTCCCTGACGAGCCATCTCGCTGGCCCTCCTTTGCCACACTTTAAGAGAAGAGAAGAGCATCCCCTGCATCCTGTACGTTGGCAATGGCTTCCTGTTTTCCCAGAGTCTAGGAAGGGACACACCAAGCCTTTGCTGACACTGGATAGCAACACCGGCTGCACATTACTCAGTCAACTGTTGAGACATTCTTGCTGCAGTGCGGCTGCCTACTCACTACACACCCTCCTTTCTCCCTTTTCTTTGCTGACTGGAGCTCAGTGTCTCAGTGTCATCTATTGATGAGTATTTAAATGAGTGAGCTCTGGAATGCAGTGAAGTGGTTATCCATTCCCCAAACAACGGTCACTTCACTTGTAGCAATCTCTCCCCACCAAGCGGGTAATTCTGTGTGGCCATGTGCACCTGAGGGCAGAGGTCACGTCCTACAGGGTGAGAGTTCTGTTCCTCAAGGACTGCCCCACTACAGATGCCAGTTCACGGGCATGACTCTGAGCCTTGTACACACTGGGGGTGCTCATCATCCCCTCCTTGGCTTCTCTTAACTTGTACAAGTGACTAGCAGACATCCTGGCTTGTTAAAAAGGGATCTTCCCAAGGGCGCAATAAAATGAAGGGTAGGAGAAAATGCAGGGGTGCAGGCCCTCTGGACCCTGTGTACAACTCTCTCTATGACATGGCCCTCTGGATCCTGTGCCTTCATGACATCCACATCCTAGGAGTAGCAGGTCTCTGCTTTTCTCAGTTCTTAGAAATACTTAATTGTGGGCCTGGAGAAATGGCCAGAGGCTAAGAGCACTAGTTGCTGTTTCAGAGGACCCAGGTTTGGTTCGGGGCGGGCATGTGGTGCCTCACACACTTCTATGACTCTAGTTATATTTCAGATCTTTAGGGAAAACAAAACAAAACAACAACAACCCCCCCCCAAAAAAACCACCAGAAAACAAAAAGAGAAATAAAAACAAAACCAAACCCAACTTCATATACCTGACATAAAAATAAATTTTAAGTTAGTGGATTGGGGCCTGGAGAGATGGCTCAGTGGTTAAGAGCACCGCCTACTCTTCCAGAGATCCTAAGTTCAAATCCCAGCAACCACATGGTGGCTCACAACCATCTGTAATGTGATCTGATGCCCTCTTCTGCAGATAAAGCACTCATATACAATAAATAAATATATATATATTTTTAAAAAAATTTTAAGTGGATTTGGTGGCATATCCTTCAATCCTTCCCTTGGGGGGGGGGGGTGGCGGAGAATTTGGCCATTCTCTATGAGTTTGAGGCCAGCCTCTTGTACAGAGCAAGTTCCAGGACAGACAGGGATACACAGAGAGCCACACCTCTCTCCCATAAAAAGTGAAAAAATAAATCCACTTTAAGCTGGGCTTGGTGGCACATGCCTTTAATCTCAGCACTTGGGAGGCAGAGGCAAGCACATCACTGATCTCTGTGAGGTAGAGACCAGCCTGTTCTACAAAGCAAGTCCAGGACAACCAAGGCTGAACAGAGAATAAATAAATAAATATATAAAATATCAAACTGTCTTAGAGTCGTGTGGCTGTGAAAAGACACCATGACCAAGGCCATTCTGGTAATTTCGTCAAAGTTTCAGAGGGTTAGTTCACTTTCGGCTGGCGGCTCGCTCGCCTAGACCATGACCAGAGAACTATGTATGCCTCTGCATTTATTTTATTATTTTATTTTATTGCTTCTTTAATTCATTCGGGTTCTTTTGTTTTTCTATTGCTGTTGTTGTTTTGTTTTCTTTTTCTGTTTTTTGAGACCAGGTTTTTCCGTGCGTAGCCCTGGCTCTCCTGGAATCAGTTCGTGGACCAGACTGGGCTGCAGCTCACAGAGATCTTCTGTGGTTCTCTCTCCCAGAGCTGGGATCACAGGCGTGTGTGCCACCACACCCTGCAACCACACCGGGTTTTAGTCCCAGCTAGAAACACACCCTTTCAGGCTCCTTTATCCCCAGCCTAGGCAGATAAAATTAATTAATTATTTAGTATGACAGCTAAATTTCTGCAGCTGGTGTTACACTCACAGGGCAGTCCAGACAATCCTTTAATTTACAATCCCCCTGCCTCAGCCTCCCCAGTAGCCGGTAATCCGGACCACCACGCCCTGGAGTTTAGGAAATTAATCCCCTCACTCTGCCAGTCCCACCCTCAATTGCAATCCAATCTCCGGGTTTTAAAAAAGACCTCTAAAATGGCTTCTCAGGGCTGAGGAGCAACCAACCGGAAGGCAGCCCTGCAGCTCCTGAAGTAAACCCGGACGCGGGCGTTCCCGCCATTTTGCAGAGATTTACGTACGAGAAGGCGCGAGGCTGCGGGCTCGAAACGGGGACAGGGGAGGTGAGTGTTTTAAATCAGGGATGAAGGTGGGTTACCAACGCTGTGTGTTCTGACGCAGATTTAGCTGGGCGCCGGGTGCCTGCAGCTCCGCCCTGGGGAGCTGAGGCAGGAGGATAGCTGGCTCCGGGCCAGGGGAGGCTGCATGGTGAGGCTTCTCCAGACCAACAAAGGAAGCCGCGGGTCCTTGAGCTCCGACTGTTTGCTTTGCTGCTCATCTTTCTGTCTCCGTGCTGGTCTCCTCGTAAGAACCATGCTGCTGTTTCAGACTCCAGGAGCCGATTCCATTGCCCTCGGATCTGTGTCTGGGCGCTGGGTTGCTGAGTCACGAGTTGACTGATTAGAGCTGAGATTAGAGGGGTGCGCCAGCATGCCCCGCCGAAGTTGCTTATTTTATTTTATACTTTTGAGATAGATTCTAGTCGTTCGACTCACGCATTCCTGGAACTTCAACCTCCTACCTTAGGTTGGAGGAGTCAAACCAGAGGCGGGCACTCTCAGGGCCAGCATTGTTTTTTGTTTAGTTTTTTTTTGTTCCTGTTGTTGTTTTTGTTTGTTTGTTTTTGTTGTTTTTGGAGACAGAGCTTTACTGTGTAGCCTTGGCCATCCCGTAATTAGCTATATAGAGGAGGCTTGCCCTGAACTCAGAGATACACCTGCCTCTGCCTCAGGAGTGTTGGCATTAAAGGCGTGCCCCACCTCGCCCGGCTAAATGTGTGAGTTTATAACAATGTGTAGGGGAGAAACTGAACCCAAGGTATCTAAAAACAGAAAAGGGGCTCTTAAAATAAAAAAAATCCCAGCATGAACCAGTCTACCACCCTTTTGGGTGGGTTTGGTTTGGTTTGGTTTTTATCTGTTTGAGTTTTGTTTTGTTTTCTTTTGTTTTGTTGAAGCAGGATTTCTCTGTATAGCCCTGGCTGTCCTGCAACTCACTGAGGTTCACTTTCCTTTGCCTTTCAAGTGCTGAGATTAAAAGTGTGTGCCACCATACCCGGTTGGTGAAAAGTCCTGGTTAATGCTATCAAGAATACTGCTACTAAAAAAAAAAAAAAAAAGAATACTGCTACTAAGTCAAGTGGTGGCGGTGGCACATGCCTTTAATCCCAGCACTCGGGAGGCTGAGACAGGCAGCTCTCTGTGAGTTTGAGGCCAGCCTGGTCTACAAAGTGAGTCTAGGACATCCAGGGCTACGCAGAGAAACCCTGTCTCTGTAAAAACAAAGCAAAACAAAGCAGAAAAGAATCCTGTTACTCCTTTGTCCAGATGGTGGAAATGATCTACCCATACACATTTTGTGGTCCAATCAGGAGCTATTGATTCCTCAAATCCGAAATGTGTAGGAACATGGAGTTGGAAGAATAAAATGGACAAACTTCTGTATATTTGTTTTTGCTCTAAAAGTAATTTTTTGCTCTGTAGCCCAGGCTAGCTTCAACCAACCCTTCTATCTTAGCCTCCCCAGTGATAGGATTAGGTTTGAGGAACCATACTCATCATTTAAAAAAATTTGTTTTGGTTTATGAAGATGAGTTTCTCTGTCTGTCCTGGAACTCCCTCTGTAGGCCAGGCTGGCCTCGAACTCGGAGATCTGCCTGCCTCTGCCTCACGAGTACTGAGACTAAAGTTGGGAGCCAGCACGACCCAGTTTGGTCTTTGTTTTCGATAATGAGCCTCTTGTAGCCTTCAGCTCCTTTAGATTTTTGTACTTAATATTTTGTCAAAACTCAGGCTCACATTTATCCCCTGGCCGGGATTACAGGTTCAACTCCATCCTCCACAGCTACAATAGAGTAATTGATTTGACAGAAACTAACTTGGGCGCACAGGAGTATCGGGGCCCACACATCGAGGCCAGAAGAAGCTTATCCGAGTTGGATCAGTGCCTGCACGAGATAGGTCCTGTGTGCTTGGATGACACACCTTTAGCACTGAGCCGTTTCACTGAACTATGGGGATGGATTAATTCCCTCTGTCCTGTACACAGTCCCAGTGTGATTAGGGAGGGTATGCTATGAAACCTGAAGAAAGTTATGAGACTTAACAGAATTAAACTAAACCACTTCCTTCTTTCCTTCCAGGCGTCTGGACCAGCCTTGAGCCTACTATCTCTGCATCTGCTGAGACAGTTGTCACTGGGATCTTGTCAGAGGCCCAGGGGGGCGGCGATATTCACCACAGTCATGGCGACAGCTGTACCACTAGGCAGCCAACGCCCGGAGCAGCCGCCGTCACTGATGTCCCGGGAAACACACTCAGAAACGCAGAGCTACACCCCTGAGGTTTGGCATGTGAAGTTCCGAGGCTTCAGGCACACAGAAAGGTCTAACCCCATCCGAAGTCTGAGGAGGATGTGGAGGCTGTGCTATCAGTGGCTGAGGCCAGACCTGAATAGCACGGAGGAGATAATGGATCTCCTGGTGATGGAGCAGTTCATGGTGTCCATGCCACTGGAACTGCAGGCCTTCGTGAAGGAGAACGGAGTCAAGAGCTGCAGAGAGCTGAAGAAGATGCTCAGGGAAAGGAAACACCACCTGTGGATAAGCAAGGTCTCTGCTGTGGGCTCAGGGAAGGACCGCCCTGGGGGCCTGCGCTGACCAGGAAGCAGGACACTCAGTCAGTGGCTCTCAGGAGGGATAGTTTTGCTCCCGGGAGATAAATGGCAGCGTCTAGGGACTTTCATGGCCATGTTTTGTCTTTGTCAAGGGGGCAAAGAAACTTTCTTTAGAAGAAGCCCGGGGATTGGACAGATCTGAAACGCTGCAAGCTAACGTGCCAGCAGGCGGCAGCTGCTTGACAGAGTTCATAAGCCCCTGTGATTTTGGGGGTTTTTTTTTTGTTTTTTTTGTTTTTCCTTTTTTTCGAGACAGGGTTTCTCCGTGTAGCCTTGGCCATCCTGAACTCACTTTGTAGACCAGGCAGGCCTCGAACTCACAGCGATCCGCCTGCCTCTGCCTCCCGAGTGCTGGGATTAAAGGCGTGCGCCACCACACCCGGCACCCCTGTGATTTTGATTGTGTGTTTGAGTTGTGGATGCTTCTTTGTTTAAATGTGCTTGTATTCTGTGCGCCACACGTGCGTGTGTGGTGCCTGCCCTTGGAGGCCCGGAGAGGGCATCGGGTCCTCTTGGAGATGGAGATGCAGTGATGAGCCACCATATGGGTTCTGCTCATAGAATGTGGGTCTTCTGGAAGAGCAGCCAGTGCTCTTAATTGCTAATCCAGCATTCCAGCACCCCTCCCACTCCTTGTTCATGTGACAAGGTCTAATGCGGCCTGTGCTGGTCTCCATCTCTCACTCTATAGCTGAGTGTGATCTCTCGGGCCAATCTATATGCAGGGAGTAGATTTGCAAATGAGCCAAGCTGGGCTGCTGAATCAGCGCAGAAACAGAGATATGGCTGAGAGCGCCAGCCAGGCTCTTACCTGGGGTCCTATTCTACTATTCTCTTTCTCCCTACAGTCCATAATCAACTCCCAAGAACAGAAATACCTCCTTCGGGAATCCAGTGTTGAGGCGGCTGAAGTTCCAGAGCAGGATATGGAATTGTCACAAGAACCCCTATCAGATGAGACTGAGGAGCCTTTCAATGGAGGCCAGGCTGGTCCAGGGCTACAGAACATGTCAGAGCCTGAAGAGCCATCTACCAGTCAGGTGAGTATGTGATACCACCTCTGGGGTGTTTTCTAGAAGGAACTAGGAGACATGAGTCTTCTATAGACTTTATGAGGGCCAGGGTTGGACACACAGGCCATAGATGTAGGTGCCATGCCTTGACACTGTTGTTCAGAATGAAGACCCATCTGCCTGCCTGTTCTTTAGAGCTTAGCATTAAGAGTGTGTAGAAAAGCTGGGCGTGGTGGCGCACGCCTTTAATCCCAGCACTCTCGAGGCAGAGGCAGGCGGATCACTGTGAGTTCAAAGCCAGCCTGGTCTACAAAGCGAGTCCAGGACAGCCAAGGCTACAGAGAGAAACCTTATCTCGAAAAACCAAAAAAAACCCAACAACAACAACAACAAAAAAAAAACCAAAAACAACAACAAAACAAAGGGTGTGGAGAAAATTCTGGAGAGATGGGTCAGCAGTTAAGAGCACTGACTGCTCTTCCAGAGCTTCTGAGTTCAATTCCCAGCACCCCCACATGGTGGCTTTCAAACCATCTGGAATGGATTCTGACGCCCTCTTCTGGCCTGCAGGCAGACATGCAAATAGTGCAGTCATAGATACTCAATACATAACTGAATAAATCATTGCTGACTAGTTTGGAGACGTGAGGAGGCGTGGTGGTGCCAGCCATCGAGCCTTTCACTCCAGCTGTGAGGCAGAATCCAGCAAGTCTCTCAGTCCAAGGCCAGCTAGGGCTACACAGTGACCAGGAAGCAGAACACACAATAGAGTCTTGTCTTTAGTCAGTGCCTCTCAGGAGGATAGTTTTACTCCCAGGAGGTAAATGGCAGTGTCTGGGGGGAGGGGGGGGGACTTTAACGGCCATGTTTTATCTTTGTCAAGGGGCACAGAAACTTTCTTTAGAAGAAGCCCGGGGATTGTACAGATCAGAAACACTGCAAACTAAGGTGCCAGCTGGCAGCTCCCTGAGAAGAGTACATGAGCCCTGTGCCTTTGACAGTGTGTTTGATTGTATGCTTGTGTGTGTCTGGTGCTCTTGGAGCTAGGGTTACAGTGATGATCCATCTCTCCAATGAACAAACGCACACTCATCATCCTTCTTGATCGCCCCCCTGTCTAGGAAGAGGAAGTTTCTCAGGGGACGATGCCAGAGAGCAGGGAGTCTGCACTCGTGAGTCCTGGGCAGAGTCCATGGCGTGAGTCCCAGCCCATCGTGTTTGTGCGTCAGGGCCTCCAACTGATACAGTCTCCTGGTGAGTACAAGCTGGCGACTCACTGGGACTAGCTACCCCTGTCCAGCACTGTGACCTGTCAGGCTTGGAACATTCACGGGATGTCCACAGCCATTAGCAGAGCTGAATTGGACCAGGTCTGGTGGGCTTGAAATGGTCTTTATTAAGTATTGGTGTGCCTCGGTAGGCAAAGGCCCTTGCTGTTAAGCCTGCTTGCTTGGGTTCAACCTCCAGGGCCCTCACTCATGGTGACAGGAAAGAACCAACCCAAAAGATGTCCCTTGGGCTGGAGAGATGGCTCAGGGGTTAAAAAGCACTGCCTGCTCTTCCAAAGGTCTTGAGTTCAATTCCCGGCAACCACATGGTGGCTCACAACCATCTACAGTGAGATCTTGTGCCCTCTTCTGGTGTGCAGGCAAAACACTGTACAATTAATAAATAAATAACTTTTTTTAAAAAAAGATGTCCCTTGACCTACCCGTTCTTAGTGTGGCAGGAACCTCCACAGGCAAATGAATACATGTAGTAGTACACTTTGCAGACAGCCTCTTGAATGTTCAATGTTGTATGTGCGATCCTTTCCAGCAGGTTCTCTGACAGTAAAGGATGCAGCGACGCCCCAAAAAGATGCAAACGTGAATGCTGTGGCACTGTTCGCCCATATCCTGCAAAGGAATTTAGCCTTCAGTAGAGCTCATCAGATCCTTCATTATCTCCAAAGAGACAACCGTCCCACTGCCCAAGGAGCCGCCTTGGATACGGGCAGCAGCGACCATAGGCTAGAGCGTGCTCAGCCACCACCGCCTGACAAGCCAGTTGTGGAGCAACGCCCTGAGCAGGCTGCTCCGCCGTTCCGGTGCAGCGAATGCAAGAAGGGTTTCCTTTACAGGTCTCAGTTCACCATCCACCAGAGGTCACACACAGGAGAGAGACCCTTCCAGTGCAACCACTGCAGCAAGGCGTTCGTGCAGTCCTCAGACCTGAAAGTCCACCAGCGCACCCACTCGGGTGACAAGCCTTACGTGTGTAGCATCTGCAACAAGGGCTTCGCCTACGAGTCCACGCTGCTGGGTCACGGCCGGGTGCACACCAAGGAGAAGCCCTTCGAGTGCGAGGATTGTGGGAAACGCTTCAGCTACAAATGCAACCTCAAAGCCCACCGCCACATCCACAGCGACCTGAGACCCTTCATTTGTCAGGAGTGCCCCTCAGCCTTCCGGCAGCAGGGGACTTTGAAAAGACACATGAAAATCCATTCAAAAATGGCCTCTGTGTAATTCTGTATCCAGACAGAATCTTTTCCCCCGGGGATGAATGAGGCTTGGTGGTCCCTGTTTGTTACGTGAGGTCCTCATCTCTTGAGGGTCTTTTAAAAAAAAAAATGGTATAGTGTCTGCTTTGACTGTGTTGTTCTGTTTCCCTATGCCGAATAGTTTTCTGGTTGTTTGTTTGAGATAGTGTCTCATTATATGTCCCTGCCTGTCCTAGAAGACCAGGCTAGTTTGAAACTCACAGAGCTCCATCTGTCTGTGTAGCCCAGATAGGCTATGATCTTGTGATCGCATACACATCTCTGCCTACAGTGTTGAGAGGCCTGGTCACTGCCCTTCCTGGCAGGCTCCTGTTTCATGCTGTTTTGGACTGGTTTTGTTATTCTCAAGTTGTCAATATTAATAACAAAGTGGTTGCTGTGTTTGTCCACTCATATTGCTGTAAAAGGATTTTCTTTGCAATAAATTACATGGCCGTGGAAACGCTTCTATAGTTACTTGGCATGTGTTTTCCCATTATAATTATTTTTTGAAATCTTTGAGTTAAAAATTGAGATTCAGATCCAGATATGGTGGCGCATGCCTTTTGTCCCCAAAGAGAGTTTCAGGACAGCCAGGGTACACAAAGAGATTTGAGTTTCAGGTAAACATAGATACTAAAAGTTAATATTTTAAAATTAAACTAAATATAGATACTGAAAGTTAATATTTTAAAATTAAACTTTCCTTTAAATTATCCATTTATTCTTTTATTTACTTATTTACTTTCAGACAGGGTCTTTCTGTGTAGCCCTGGCTGGCCTGAAGCTCAACATTAAACCAGATTGACCTCTAGATCAGAGACATCCCCCTGCCTCTGACTCAGGTGTGCTCGATCCACCTCCATATCAAGCCATTTTCCTTGCGTACGTGTGGGTCTGAATGGAGTTCAGAGGGCAACTTGTGGGAGTTGGTTTTCTCCTTACATGTTGTTGGACCCCAGGATTAAGTTCACATTGTCACGCCTGGTGCAAGTCCCTTCACCACAGAGTCACAGCAGCGGCCTGTAAAATTAGTTAATTTAAAGGCTGGCTTGGGGCTGGCTGGAGAGATGGCTCAGCGGTTAAGAGCCAGTTCAATTCCCAGCAACCACATGGTGGCTCACAACCATCTATTATGTGACCTGATGCCCTTTTCAGCACTGTATGCATAAATATATATATATATATTTTAAAGGCTGGGTCACGTGTAATTTAGCCCAGGATGATCTCGAGCTCCTAATCCTGTCCACATCTTAGAAATCTGGAGGAAGGGGTTTTTGCAGGAGTGCACCATCACCCTCAGTGGTACCTGGTGCTGGGGATTGAACTCTGGGCATCTGCACAGCAGTCAAGCTCTCTGACAGCTCAGGCACATCTTCAGTCCTGGATGCAGGAACAGTCTGTGAAGGACACAATGTAGCTACATCTGGGTACCAGCTCATCCACCCCAAGTATTTTGGAAATAATGTTTGTTTGCTTCTTTCTTTCTTTCTTTCTTTCTTTCTTCTGTTCTTTCTTTTTTTTCTCCCTTTTTTGAGGGCTGGAGAGATGGCTCAGAGGTTAAGAGCGTTGGCTGTTCTTCCAGAGGTCCTGAGTTCAATTCCCAGCAACCACGTGGTGGCTCACAACCATCTATAATGAGATCTGGCGCCCTCTTCTGGCTTGCAGGCACACCTGCAGGCAGAATACTGTACAAATAATAAATAAATCTTTAAACTTTTTTGAGATAGGGTCTTAAAATGTACCACTGACTGGTCCTGGAACTATGTAGCTCAGGATGGCCATGAGCTAATCTGTTGCCTGTCTTTAGATCTCTGGGATGATAGTCTCAGGCCATCCCACCCACTACACGGATTTTAGGGTGTTTTTTTGTTTGGTTGGTTGGTTGGTTGGTTTGGTTTTTTGTTTTTTGGTTTTTTTTGAGACAGGGTTTCTCTGTGTAGCCTTGGCTATCCTAGACTCACTTTGTAGACCAGGCTGGCCTTGAACTCACAGTGATCCTCCTGCCTCTGCCTCCTGAGTGCTGGGATTAAAGGCGTGCGCATGCACCGCCACACCCAGCCTTACGTGGATATTTTTGAGGCATCATCTCACCGTGTTTCCCAGGCTAGCCTTTAAGTCACCACCATTCTCCTGGCTCAGCGTCTGGAATTCTGGGATAAAAGATTTGAGCCAAGACATCATCCTATAAAAGTAGCTTTTATTCTCCTGGCTCAGTTGTCTTCTGAGAGGCTAACCTGCCTCCTTCTGCTAACCTCGGCCTGGTCATGGAAGCTTTGTCTAATCTATAACCCTAGACTGTTTTAGCTTCTTCAGATTTACTGCTTAATCAAACAAGCCTTTAATCCCAGCACTTGAGAGGCAGGGGCAGGTGGATCGCCGTGAGTTCGAGGCCAGCCTGGTCTACAAAGTGAGTCCAAGTCAGCCAAGGCTACACAGACAAACCCTGTCTGGAAGAAACAAAACAAAACAAAATAAACTCCCCCTTACTTGTACTTTCTGAGCTCTGGGCTGGCTGGTTCAACTCAGCTGTTCTAGTTCAAACCCTTCTTCCGGCTTCTCTCTTGGCCTGGAATTGCTCTGCTTGGCTTCAAACTAACTCAGCAATCTGCTCTAATTTTCTGGCTTCTTCTCATTTTCTGGCCCGTCTCTCTATTACTGTCATGCTACAAACTGGTCCTCTCTCTCTCTCTGAAACTGCCTCCTAAGTAGCCTCCCTTCCCTCTCTCTCCTCCTGAGAGTTGAGCATGTCGTATTCTGTCAAATCTTCTCGGATTCATCACCTTTACTGCCACTCAGCTAGACATCCCTTTAAAACATGGCGCTTCCTTCTGCTGACTAACTTCACCCATGTCTGGGATTAACGGCTTAAACCACCACGCCTGGATCTAAGCTTTTCTTTACCTGATACTTGCTCTATACCGGGCTGGCCTTGAACTCAGATCTGTTTGCCTCTGTCTCCCGGATTAAAGGCATGCTTGTATTCCAGCAGGATCACACAGACCTGGAGGATCTGTGGATCTGATCTCTTGCCAGCCGCATCACAAAGACCTAGAAGTTCTTTGGATGCGATCTCTTGCCAGAAAAGCCGTGTTCTGAATGAACATTCCTCTGCAACATCCAGCTAAAGTTTAAAGTTTATTTTAGTTAATCTATTCACTTTACATGATTGTGAGCCCTCCCTTTTCTCTTCCCAGTCCCACTCTCTCTTCCTCTTCTCCTGTCCCTGCTCCTGTATTCCTCAAATAAGGGGAACTTCCCCGTCCCAGCCCCACACCAGCAACATTAAGATGCATTAGGACTAAATGCGTCTTCTTCCCCTGTGGCCTGGTGAGGCAGCCTCTCCAGGGGACTGTGATGGAAAAGCAGGCAACAGAGTCCATGTCAGAGACAGACAGCCCTTTCTCCTTGTAGGGCACCCACAAAATGGCCAAGCTACCCATTGGCTAGTTATGTGTAAGGGGCCTAGATTGAGTTCATGCGTTGTCCTTGGTTTGTGCATCAGCACCCCTGGGCCCAGGTTAGTTGGCTCTGTTAGTGTTCTTGTGGAGATCCTGTCTTCTCCCGGTACATCATCATCATCATCATCATCATCATCATCATCATCATCATCATCATTATCATTATTATTTTTATTAATTTTATTTTAGTGACCATGTGCAGTTCTTATGGAAAATGTCCAGCAGGTGGCAGCAAACAGCCTTTTCTGACCTGTGATGCAGCAGGGGATCTGCTTTGACTCCATAGTGCTACAATTCAATGATGGAAAAGAAGGCAACACTTTTCTTTTTTTTAATGTTTTTAGATTTATATTCTTTGTCTTTATTATTTTGTGTGTATTGTGCACCATGCATGCGCCTTGTACCTGTGGTCAGAAGAAGGCATCGGATCTGGAGCTTCAGTCATAGACAAATGTCAGCCACCATGTGGGCGGGTGCTGGAAATCAAACCCTGATTGGTCCTCTGCAAGATCAGCAAGTGCTATTAACTGCGGAGCCAACTCTCCAGTCCAAGGAGCTAGCTGCTTTTCTACCTGAGAAGCCAGATAAGCCAGCAAAGAGACGTGTGTGTGTGTGTGTGTGTGTGTGTGTGTGTGTGTGTGTGTAGCTAAACTTACTTGCCTTCTTTTTCCAAAAAATAATTTTTTAAAATAGATTTATTTTAACAAAACAACCAAAAGCAAAACAAAACAATCTCATTTTCTGAGGAATAGGGGTGGTGCATGCCATTAATCCCAGCATATGGTAGGCAGAGGTAGGCAGATCTCTGAATTCCAGGCCAGGCTGGTCTACAGAGGAAGTTCCAGACAGCCAAGGCTACACAGCAAAACCCTGTCTTGAGAAAAAAAAAAAGATTTATTTTAGATTAAGTGTGTATGGGTCTGTATGTGGATATAGGCCTGCAGAAGTCAGAAGAGGACCAAAAAAACAAAAAACAAAAACAAAAAAAAACAAACAAAAACAAAACACCCACTCCCCTGAAACTGGAGTTAGAGACAGTTTTAAGCTACCCAGTGTAATATCTGCCTGCCTCCACCTCCTGAGTGCCAGAATAAAAAATGTGCCCACCATCGCCTGGCTGTAATGACCTATTTTTTTTCTTATTAGAAATTTTATTCTACTTTTATATACAGTGGTGTTTTGCCTTCATGTATGTCTGCGTGACAGTGTCCAGGATCCCCTGGGGAACTGGAGTTACAGACAGTTGTGAGCTGCCATGTGGATGCTGGGAATTGAACCCAGGTCCTCTGGAAGAGCAGCCAGTTCTTTTAACTGCTGTGCTATCTCTTCAGCCCCTGAAATGATCTCTTAATTAGATCTCAGCCTGTCTTGGTGATATCGGCTTTCTGAGTTTATTTATTGGTTGGCAGTACTAGAGTTTGACCCTAGGGTTTCCAGCATCCTAGGCAAGTGCTCAGCCACTGAGCCATGCGTCCAGTCCCTTGCTGGTGGATTCTAGGCAAGAATGCAGCTGTTGACTCTGTCACATTCTCAACCCTCATTTATTTATTTATTTATTTATTTATTTATTTATTTATTTATTTACAGGAAGGACTGGGTCCTACAGCTCATTCTAATCTGGATGATTGTGAATTTGGGATCCTCATGCCTCAGTCCCCCAAGTAGTTAGGATTACAGACATGTAGTATCAGACTTATTATTTTTTTTTTTTCAAGACAGGGTTTCTCTGTGTAGCCCTGACTGGCCTTGAACTCAGAGATCCACCTGCCTCAGTCTCCTGAGTGCTGAGATTAAAAGCATGTGCCACCACTGCCCAGTTTCGTGGCTTATTTTTCAATATTAATTCATTTGAGACATGTTCTCATATAACCCAGGCTGGCATAGAACTCTCTGCACAACCGAGGCTTGTTTTGAATTTTTGACCCTTCTGCTTCCTTTACAGGATGCACTCCCATGCCTGGCTTATGCATTTAAATATATATATATGTGTGTGTGTGTGTGTGTGTGTGTGTGTGTGTGTGTGTATGTATTTTGTTTTAAATGCATGTACATGTATGTTGGGGCAGACAGACAGTGGAGTGTGTGCACATGAGTATAGTGACCCAGAGAGGCAGAAAAGGATGTTGGCTCTGCTGGAGCTGGAATTGCAAGGCACTGGTGTGGGTGCTAGGAATCCCACTCTGGGCCTCTGCAAGTGGGGTTCCATGCTCTTAACTATTGGGTCATCTCTCCAGCCCCTATTTTATGTGTATAGGGGTTTTACCTGCAGTGCTCTTGGAGGCCGGAAGAGGGTGTTAGATGCCCTGGGACTAGAGTTACAGATGGTTGTGAGCTGTCATGTGGATGCTGGGAACAGAACCCAGGTCCTCTGTAAGGGATGCTTTTAACCACAGAACCATCTCTCCAACCTCCATTTTTAACTGATATAACTAAACTCTCTTTATTAAGTACCATATGATATGTCAATCCATAATATATATGGATACACACACACACACACACACACACACACACACACACATATATATATATCACAGTGTTTAAAGCTATCTCCTCCATCTGTCATCTGTAGTAGACTTTCAAAGCCCTTTCTCCTGCCTGTGCATAGCAGGATATCAGAGCCTCGTCTCCCATCCAGCCATGCCTTAGTGCCTCCTGAGAAAGAAGATCCTCATTTGCCATCTGAGGAATTTATCTAGAATATAATGATGACTGAGTTTTTCTTCAAAAGCCAGCCAGAAGCATGGTACCCTCACAAAGCTCTACAGCTCTACAGTGTCAGGATGAAAGAGAGGGGAGAAAAAAAAAAACAACACATCCAGAATCATCTATGGAGAGATCTATGCTTTCTCATCAGTCTTTATGGGAAAGATTAAGCTTTGTCACAGGTGGAAGCAGTCTTGGCGGGCTTTACCCTTGGGGCACACCGTGAATACCTTGTGAGAGACTGTTTGGAGCCTTCCTGGGCTTGGAATTCAGGAAGCCTACCTGGGAACCCCACCGTGGCTATTGTTTTCCTAATTGACCCTCGGAAGGGAGAAGGAGACCGCCCCTTGCATGTGACTGGGAAGGTGGTGAGGAGAAAAACAAGAGGTAGAAAGAGAGAAGGAAAGGGCGCGGAGAGAGGAAAGGACCGGACCAGCTCGTGGGACTGAGACACCTAAGGACCCGTCCTGCCGAACGGATTCCAGAAGGTTTACTCTTCTGTCCCTTTAATCTTTTTTTTCCTTCTTGTATATGCTAGTTGGGTTGTATAATAAAGTTTAATTGTTAATAAACAGAGCCAACAGTCTCAGTTTCTGTCATTGGAAACAGGAAAACTGTTTGTACTTTTTTTTTAACGTGTGTGTGTGTGTGTGTGTGTGTGTGTGTGTGTGTGTGTGTGTGTGTGTGTGTTCCATACACACATATATGGAGGGCAGAGGACAACCCCCAGGGAGTTGGTCTCTCTTACCACTGTTTGCGTGACAGGATGGAACTGGGGTTATCATGATGCTGGAGGCAAGTGCCTTTACCCATGAGCCACCGGGCAGATACACTGTTTGCATTTTAATTACAAAGTTTCTTGATGAATATTTCAAGAGAGAAGAAAAAAAACATCAATTCAAAACAGTGTCTCCAAGCTCAAGAACCAGCTCAGAGCACCGGGAGAGGAGGCAGGCCACAGAGAATTACGAAACTTCGAAACTTCGGCATGGGATCCTGTCATCACGCAAACAGAAGAAAGACTCCAAATGACAAAACGCCCTTGGGCCCTTGGTGACGCAGGCAAGCCGGCTAATTGGTCCCCAGCGCAACACTGTAACACTCCTCTCTCGCTATTTCAGAGTTTAACTTTCTTGAATTGGTTCAAATTGCTTTATTCCCAAATCCTTCTGCCAAACCCAGGGCTGTTTTTCTCTTTGGTGTTTTTTTTTTCTTTAGGTGTGTGTATACGCCAGGACAAGATCGATGGAGTAAATTGGTCACAGTGACCCAGTGGTGAGAAGAGTTGAGCCCCGGGTACCACCTGTGTTCAGGGTCCCCGTGGGAGATGCCACCGCCACTTTTAATGAGTCCCCAGAGCGGGGAGCTCAATTCCTGCCTGCAGCAGTTTTCAATTAACATCAGGAAGTTAACTCCGAGAGGCTGGAAAACATCATTTGTCGGTTGCTTGGCCCCCAAGGGTGGCCCGATTTTACTCAGGGCCCGCTAATTTTAAAAAGTGATCGTGGCCGGTGTCTGATGGTAAAGATGGTACACGCCTATCAAATACACTTCATAACACAGAGAAAAGAGAGTAGAGAATGTTTAGGTTGCCCACCGTCCCACCGTTTTATTTACAGTTATCTTGTGCATATGAATTTACATGCGTCACAGTATCCATGTGAAGGTCAGAAAAGACAGTTTCCCAAGAGTCAGCTCTCTCTTTTCAGCACGTGTGTTCAGAGAATAGAATGAAGGTTGCCAGTCTTGGCAGCAAATGCCTTGGCCCACCAATCTCACCAGCCTCCTTAAAACAAAAACAAAAGCAAAAACAAAAACAAACAAACAAAAAAAAACCCCAGGTCTCATGGATCCCAGGTTGGCCTGTAAGTGGCTAGGTCACTCGGTCTGGCTTTGAACTCCTGATTCTCCTACCTCTACCACCCAAGAGCTGGGTTTACAGGCAGGCTCTGCTATACCTGACTCTAGAGACAATTTTAATACTAATGTGGTTTTTAAAGATTTTGTGTGTATGTATAAACATCTACGCGTGTGTATGGGAACACACACAAACACACACAATACACACACACACACACACACACACACACCTGTTCCTTAGGAGTCACAGGAAAGCAGTTCCAATATCTGCTTCTAATAATCAAAATCAATGGATGCTCAAGTTCCTTGTAAAATAAAAAAATGTTCCAATTTGTACACAATCCATGCATGGTCTCTCTTATCAAATCATCTCAAATCACTTATAACATCTGATGCATGAAATCTTGTGCAAATAGCTATTACACTGTATTGTTGGGGAAATGATGAAAAGAGTCTGCAATATTTAATGCAGATGTGACTGTGTTTTGTGGTGTGTGTGTGTGTGTGTGTGTGTGTGTGTGTGTGTGTGTGTGTGTCACGTGTCCTATTCTCCACTTTTTTTTTTTTGAGGCAGGATCTCTCATTGGACGTAGAACTAGCTGGTAGTCAGTAAGTCCCAGCTACCCTCCTATCTCTCCCCAGCCTCGACATTTCTGGGGGTTACGTGTGAGAGAGTATACCAAGTGCTGTTTTCTTCTGAGTCACCTCTGCTCCCTGGTGCATTTCTTTTCTTCAAATATTTTCCATCTGAGGGTGGCTGAATGAGAGAATGTGGAGCTGTGGACATGAAGATTTGCCAAGCGAGCACACATGTGCATATATGATGTGAAAGTATATATACATATATATGTATATATATATGTGTGTGTGTGTATATACATAAATATGAAATTAATTTTGTAGGTTAGCATATGGAGCGGTGGCTTTCCTCATGGCCTCTTCACACATATGTTCCCTTCCCCTCTGCCTGAGGCAAGAAGCATAGGAAACAGTTTAGTCTAGTGGTCCCCAACTTTCCTAATGCTGTGACCCTTTAATACAGTTCCTCATGCTGTGGTGACCCCCCCCAACCATAAAATCATTTTCATTGCTACTTCATAACTGTAATTTTACTACTGCTATGAATCGTAACGTTAAGTAACTGTGCTTTCTGATGGTCTTAGGCGACCCCTGTAAAAAGGTCGTTTGACACCCCTCCCCCAAAGAGATCGCTCACAGGTTGGGAACTACTACTTTAGCCTAAGACATTATTTGGCTGCTGATACACACACTCCCCTGTGACAGCCTAGGTCCTTTACTTGCTCTTACAATGCACGTGCAAACACACCCCTCTCCAAACTGTATGCCTGTGTGTGGCCTCAGAACTACTCAATCCCACATACTCCCAGCTTTGAATGGTAAGTTTCCCTGGTCCTGGTAACAAAGAAATTTAGACAATTTCTATTTATGTGTATTCCCAACTGTATCTGATATAAAGAGTAGCAGGATCAATCTGGCCCAAACTGGTTTTGGGTGCCTGAGCAGGGAGGCAAAACCGTCCTGTAGTAAACATTTAGAGAGAATTCTCCGATTTACCGTCTTATGCCTATGCATAATTGACCAAGGATATGATTAAAAGCAAATGCATTATGGGAAGGGATGTGCACAGTAAGGGGAAAAAAAATGACTATAGGAATTAATTTCTCGAAGTAGAGAACTGCTCAAACTACATTCCCTCAGTAACGAACTCTTGCAGTTGAACCCCATAAAAGGAAGACCCAAAGAATAACAGGGGCTTTGGGTGCTCTCGCTCATGCAGCCTCTATCAATCGTGACAATGTAACCCTCTATGTCCTGCACTACTGCTGGGTTGAGAACAAAGAAATCTTGCTTCTCTCCCAAATCCACCTGAGCCCTTATTTTTTTTTTCAATTCTTTGGATTGAGGTCACGAATCTGGAAACCGGAGAGTGAGATCTGACTCTCACATGAACTCTGGTGCCCCTTTTCTGACCTCGGCCCCTGGATGGGGAGGCCTGGCGGCACTCAGAGGAAGGATAGCAAGTTACCAGGACGAATCCCGATACTCTAAGAGCATATATAGGGGAAGGAGGTCTCCCTCAATCACAGACATAGGGGAGAGGAGAAGGGGGGAAGTGGGAGGGAGCGAGGAATAGGAGGAAACAAGGAAAGGGCTAACAATCGAGATGTAATATGAATAAATTAATTTTAAAAAAGAAATATTAAAAAAAAAAAAAAGAATCTGGAAACCCCTGACCTGTGCTCCAGTCATCGGCAACACACTTTCTCCCACACTCCTTGCCCACTTTCAATTGGAGCTCTTTCCTTTCCCGTCAGCTTTCCTTTCTGTTTTCTTACTACATATTCACTTTAAAAATCCAAAACTTGGGGTCCATGGCTGGGCGTGGTGGCACAGGCTTTTAATTCCAGCACTTGGGAGGCAGAGGCAAATGAGTTCAAGCCCAGCCTGGCCTACAAGGTGAGTCCAGGACAGCCATGGCTACACCGAGAAACCCTGTCTCGAAAAACCAAAACCAACAAAACGAAACTTGGGGTCCACTAAAAAGGTTTAAACAAGGAGGGCAGGGTGACATGACCCAGATTTCCTTCCAAAGTCATCCTAGGACCAGGGATGTGACTCAGCTGCCAGAGTGGTTACTTAGTGTGCATGAAGCCCTGAGTTCAGTCCCCGGCGGTACATAAACCACACATGATGGCACATGCCTGCAATCCCAGCACTTAGGAGGCGGAGGTAGGGGGGATCAGAAGTTCAAACTCATCCTTAGATACATAGTGAGTCCAAGGCCAGCTTGAGACACATGGACCGTTATGCGTCAGTTAAATGTAAAACAAATCGGCTGAGCAGTGGTGGCCCATGCCTTTAATCCCTCCGCAGGCAGGCAGATCTCTGTGAGTTCGAGGCCAGCCTGACCTACACAGCGAGTCCAGGACAGCCAAGGCTACGAAGGGAAACTCTGTCTTGAAAAACAAAAACAAAAGAAGGAAAAGGAGAGGAAAGACATCCTGGTGAGGACTGACGCGATGGGCCCTGCTTGCCAAGACCAGGTAGGACAGGGGAGTCACCCTGAGTGGACATTGCATACACAGCCGTTGGATGTAATGCTGGTGCCCTGAGAAGGACATGGGTAGTGGTCCAGAAAAAAGAATCTGGCATCTGTATCCTCTTCCTCTGTGACCTGGCAAAGCCGCCCCGCCAGGGGGAAGTGATCAAAGAGCAGGCAACAGAGTTCATGGCAGTGACAGCCTCTGCTCCCCTAACTAGGGGACCCGTGGAGACTTGAGCCATCCTTCGGCTACATCTGAGTGGAGGACCTAGGTCCTCTCCAGGCATGGTCCTTGGTTGGTGCATCGGTCCCTGCCAGCCCCCTTGTGTCCAGATATGTTGACTCTGTTGGTCTTCTTGCAGTCCGGATGAGACTTGATAGGCTGGGGCTCGTTGGTAGGGGAGGAGGGCTCCTCCTTTCTGAGGACTAGGGGAGGGAGGGAGAGGGGAAGAGGGAGGGTGGGTGGAACTTGGAGGAGACAAGGGAGGGGCTACAATCAGGATGTAAAGTGAATCAATTGAAAAAATTAATTTAAATTAAAATAAATATAAAAAAAATTTTAAAAAAAGGTGATGTCACTGGATAGAAAATTTAAAAAAAAAAGGCGATGTCACTGGATAGATGGTGAAGACGCAAGTTGGTGATGGAGTAGCTATCTCAGATAGTGGCAAAGAAGAGCAAAATAGTTGTGGGACAGCCCCTAAAGTGGCGGTTCTCAACCTGTGGGTCCCAAACCCACATATCATAATATCCTGCAGACCAGATATTTAACCTTAAGGTCCATAGCACTAGCAAAATTACAGTTCTGAAGTAGCAACACAAATAATTTTTTATTATTGGGGGAGGGGGGGGTCACTACAAACGTCGAGAGGCTGTATTAAAGGGTCACAGCATTAGGTAGGTTGAGAACCACTGCCCTGAGTGGAGACTCAAAATAGATGGGAGGCGGGCGTATCAGTAAAGGACGGTAGGTGTGCGGAGGCAGTACAAGAGGACAACGGGCTACCCCGTTTTAGGGCTCAGGGTAGAGGTCCTCTCGCCTCCTGCTCTCTCCCCCCACTTTCCCTCCTTGGCCCTCTCTCTCCCCTCCCCCCTTTTCTTCTTTTTCTTCCCTCGTCTTCCTGCCTGTCCAATGCCCTCCTGTCCTCCTCTTTCCCTTCTCTTCTTCTCCCCTTCTCTCCCCCTCTATCTACCTTGCTCCCTCCTCTTTTGAGCCGGACTTCCCCCTCCCCCACCCCCCCACCGCCGAACACCCTGCCTGGCTCGGAGCGGGTTTCATTAGCCACAGTGTTCAGAGGACGGATAGAGCCACACCTCAGTCAGGCACTGGAAGACCTGATCTGTGGGAGGACTAGAGAAAGAGGGAGAAAGGTTCCCCCAAGTTTGAACAGGGCCTCGGTAAGTAGGAGTGAGACATTGCAGGGCTTTTTTTTTTCTCCCCTTAGAATTCCAGGAATAGATGAGTGCCTAGGGCTGGGAGAGCGAGTGGTGGAGACAGACCCGAGGGAGGACACAGCTCATTGGCTCTCCAGGATGGGGACTGCAGTGTTCTGTGGATGCGAATATGACATGGGTCACCGATAGCAGAACCGAGACACTTGTTCCCAGTAGGCTGATGGCCTTCCCCACTGCTGACACCTGACTCTTGCCTGCCATAACTTCCCGTTCTGAGACAGAGCACCCGGGGGGTGGGGATGGGGGGAGGGGGGTGGAGGGCTCTTGAAGACTTTGGCGACTTCCCAGCACTCCCTCCTCCTCAACTGGACAAAAAACTTGAGCTACCTGGAAAGAGGGACCCTCAATTGTAAAAATGTCTATTGGGGGCATTTTCTTGGTTGGTAATTGATGAGTCGGGGAGTAGGCCACAGTGGGTGGTGCTATCCCCAGGCAGATGGCCTTGGGTGGGTAAGAAGGCAGGCGGAGCAAGCCAGTGAGCAGCAGCCTTCCTCCACAAGCTCTGCTTCAGCGCCTGCCTCCGGGTTCCAGCCGTGAGTTGCTGCCCTGTGTTCCCTCAGATCTTTGATCTGAGACTGTAACCTGTAAGCCAAAGAAACACTTTCCTCTCCAAGGTTTTTTTTTTTTAAGTCTGTTCTATCACAGCAACAGGAAGCAAACTTGACCAGTCCCATCCCAAGACAGGAAAGGGGAGGGAGAGAATTTGAAATCGGTCAGCCCTACTTTTCCAACCAGTAATATTTGGGACCCTCAGGACGCTTTTCAGTAGCTACCAAGTTTCCTCTGTGTAGCGGGTGTTGTGTTGGCATCAGGGATGGTGAGAGGCCTTTGGAGACCTCACAGGCTGGCGGGATGACAGACAAGAGCCCCTGCTGAGGTCTCTTTTCCGCATGTCCATTCGTCCCTCCCTCACTCCTTTCTTTCCTTCCTCACTTTTCATCTGATACTGGCCTCGAACTTCTGTAGCCAAGGATGACCTCCAACATCAGATCCTCCTAAATCCTGGGATTAAACACACACTCTCTCTCTCCTCCCCCCCCCCATCTGTCTCTCTGTCTCTCAGAGTGATGGGCTGAGGTCTCCTTCCACATGTCCATTCCTCTCTCCCTCCCTCCCTCCCTCACTCCCTTTTTTCCTTCCTCACTTTTTATCTGATACAGGCCTGGAACTTCTGTAGCCAAGGATGACCTCCAACATCAGATCCTCCTGAGTCCTGGGATTATACGTCTCTCTCTCTCTCTCTCTCTCTCTCTCTCTCTCTCTCTCTCTCTCTCTCTCTCCCTCCCTCCCTCCCTCCCTCTCTCCCTCCCTCCCTCTCTCCCTCCCTCCCTCTCTCCCTCCCTCTCTCCCTCTCTCTCTCCCTCCCTCCCTCCCTCCCTCTCTCCCTCCCCCCCATCTGTCTCTCAGAGTGATGGGTTTAAAGGCGTGTGCCACTATGCCAGGTCACCACCATCTCTCCTAACCCCTCTTTCCCCACCTCCTTCAACCCTCCCCCAAGGTCCTCAGCGATAGACTGCAAATGTGAACCCCCGCACTCCACTCTGCTGTCGTCTGCAGAGATCCTTGTGTCATCGCCCAGTCCATCTGACCTACACACATACCCGTTCCCTATAAAGAGGAGACCCTCGTTATTTTTCAGCTGGGCATCATGGCATACGTACATCATCTCAGAAAGTGGGAGGCTGAGGAAGGAGAATTTTAAGTTCCAGGTTAGTCTAAGCAAGGACCGGTCTCAAAAGCAAACACAAGAGCCTAGAAGATAGCAACGTAGACAAAGGTGTTTCCTGCCGAGCCCCGCATGTTAGGAAGGAACCAGCTCCACCAAGTTGTCCCCTGACCTCCATCCACGTGCCCCCACAAGCATGTGCGGACACCCACAGCACCCTTCAAAACAAGTAAACAAGTAAATGTAAAACAGAAACAGGTGTAGCTTGGTTGATTGAGCGCTTCCTCGCCTGCCTGGGATCAAGCCTCAGAACAACACAAGCTCGGTGCGGTGGTGACACTTGTCATCCCAACACTGGAGAGACAGGGGCGGAAAGGCCAGAAACCTAAGCTCCCTCATTGTCAGTGACACAGTGAATTCCAGGCTAGGTTGTGCCATGTGATACCTTGTCTCAAAACCAAAAACAGCAACAATAAACAACAACAACAGTTTGGGGTGTGGTAGCACGTGACTATAATTACAAACCTGGGGCACCAAGGTGGAAGGATCACTATGTATCCCAGAATACAATATGGGATTCTGTCTCAAAACACCATCAACAACAAACCCAGTACAGGCCAGAAAGATGACGGCTCAGTGGTTAAGACCACTGGCTGCTCTTCCAGAGGACTTGGGTTTGATTCCCAGACACCCACACATAAAAGATAAAAATATAAGAAAAAAACCTAAACAACACTAAATAAAAGGCTGGAGATCAGCAGTTAAGAGTATTTGTTGCTCTTGCAAGAGGGCTGGAGTTCAGGTCTCAGGGCTCATGCTGTGTGGCTTATGAATGCTCAGAACTTCAGCCCCAGGACACAGACACAGACAGACACACAGAGAGACACAGAGAGAGAGAGACACTCACACACAGACACACATGCACACAGGCACACAGATACACACACATACATAGAGAGACAGACCGAGACACACAGAGACAGACACATGCAAACAGGCTCACAGATACACACACATACATAGAGAGACAGACAGACACACACACACAGAGACAGACACACAGGCACATGCAAACAGGCACACAGATACACACACGTACATAGAGAGACAGACAGACAGACACACACAGAGACAGACACACAGGCACATGCAAACAGGCACACAGATACACACACATACATAGAGAGACAGACAGACACACACACACAGAGACAGACACACAGACACATGCAAACAGGCACACAGATACACACATACAGAGACAGACACACAGACACATGCAAACAGGCACACAGATACACACATACAGAAACGCACAGAGAAAGAGAGACAGACAGACAGACACGCACACACAGACACACAAATACACACACATACAGAGAGAGACAGACAGACAGACAGACAGGCAGGCAGACAGGCAGATAGACACAAATACAGACAGACAGACATAGACATACAAAGACACAGAGAGAGACACACACACAAAGACACAGAAAAAGACACACAAAGACACAGAGAGAGACACACACAGAGAGACCCAGAGAAATTTAAAAACTGTTTAAAAATAACCATAAAAATTAAAATGCAAACATCACTGTTAGCTATGGATGTCAACAAACAAGATGTTGTATCTGAGTCACTGGAAAACAAGCAAGTGATAATAATATGTATCACAGAATTTTTTTTTTTAAATAGCAGGCACCAGTGGGAAGGAACAGTTGCCAGGCCAGCAGCTGGTGGCGTGGGCAATGGTCTCACCAGATGGGTGCCTCCAGGTAGCTGGAGGGCATATGTGGGCAGTGAACTCTACCTTGAGTGCCCAGGAGAACAGTGAGTGACCAGACGCCTGTTGAACCTCAAAGGAGAACACCAGACACCCCGTCCGGGCCCCGCTATGTGCAGACTGGAGCCATTTCTGAAGAGGTCCCTGGTGGTCCTCCTTTTCCTGGGCCTGACAGAGGCCTGCATGCCTCGTGAAGGTAAGGCTTCCATGCGTTCCTTGTTATCTTTCTCCACGACATCCTAGGGTTGGGAGGGCATTGGGGCTGGATTCAATAAGCAATTGTGAGGTCTACCACAGGCTTCCTTGCTTTGGGGTGTAGACGGCCCATCCTCCTTTCCCTTCTGGAGATGGCTGCCTGTGTCCTGGGTTGAGATACCCGTGGCTTCGTGAAATTTTTTGTTGCTGGACTGACTTTCTCTTGGAGGTATTTGTGTCTACGTTAGTCCCAAGTTGGGGGATTTGTCCTTGGAGGCACTGGTGTCTTCATCAATCTTGTGTGGATGGGCCTGCTCTGAAGACCCTGGTGGCTCTTCCACAGAGATGGGCATTACTCTTTCTCAGCTGCTTGAGAGAAAGAGCACCTAGGTCAGCCAGGCTCTTGCCCTCATCTGCTCCTCAGTCGTCACAGAATCCCCCAGAATGCTTTGTGTCGTTGCAGAGCTCTCGTTTGTGCAGTGCTAGGAGTGGCCAGTGGCCAGTGAGATAAATGCCAGTCCTTTACGGTGTGAAGATGCCAGAGCCTACCCTGGGATGGCCTGAGTTTTGCCATGAAACTGCACTGTTCTCTCTCCCCCCTATTAGATCTCCAATGTGTTCAAGTTTCAGTTTGTACTCAATGTTGGGACTAGAACCATGGGAAGGCGGGCATAGCTCCATCTTGTGATTTTCATGATGGACAGATGACCACCTGTTTTGTCTGGTGTATAGTGTAATTGATAAGTATATAACTGGATAGGTAAGCAGATGCGTGATAGACAGACAGGTGAAGACGGATGAGTACGTACATGGATGAGCAGATGAATGCACCTGTGGAACTTCAATTAAAAACTGAGTGTGTGGGGGCAAGAGAGATGGCTCAGACGTTAAGAGCACTGACTGCTCTTCCAGAGGTTCTGAGTTCAATTCCCAGCAACCACATGGTGGCTCACAACCATCTATAATGTGATCTATTGTGCACTGTATACATAATTAAATCTTTTTAAAAAGCTGAGTGTGCCAGGCGGTGATGGCACACGCCTTTAGCACTCGGGAGGCAGAGGTAGGCAGATCGCTGTGAGTTCAAGCCTGGTCTACAAAGCGAGTCCAGGAGAGTCAAGGCTACACAGAGAGACTCTGTCTCAAAAAAAAAAAAACCCCAAAACAAACAAACAAACAAACTGAGTGTGTTAGCTAGCCTCGAAAGGCATGACAATTGTGGTGGTCTGGATGACTGCAGTGATTTGAGTCTGGTGTCTAATTCTCTCCCTGCTCCTGCTTCCTGGTCCTGATGGAATCCACACGAACGATGCTTTTTCCCTTCAGTCGCGGTGGAAGAAAAAAGTAAGAACTGTAGATAACCTGTGTTTGTACTCTCATAGATGGTTCTCTTAGATTCTGCTGAGTCTGGAGAACCCTCTAGGAATTCTGGGGGGGGGGGGAGGATGGAACTTCAATCTGCTATAAGATCTTGGCTTGAGGATCACAAAATAGCTGTTAAAAGTAAGCAGCTCCCAGGTATAATGAAATTATGCCTGTACTATCAGATGGAGGCAGGAGAATTGAGAGTTCAAAGTCATCCTCAGCTACACAGTGAGTACAAGGCTAGCCTGTGCTACATGAGACCCTGTTTCAAAAAAAAATAATAGGCTAGTTTAATAGGAAAAGCTGTATTTACACCTGTACCTTCATCCAGTCAATTTTGATGTGTTAAATTGACTGAAGCCAATTAAAATGTAATTTCAAACAGAAGAAGTTGGGATGTCCTGCCGATATTGTTTTAGCCAGAAGTCTCCCGAGAACCCGGAAAGAACAGAGACATAAATGAAACACGATGAAATGGAAATAAGCTAGAATAAAAAATAGAAATAAGGCATGATGGAAATATAACAGAAGTGGGTTAGTACCGGGTAGCGTTTTAATTCCAGCATACATGAGCTGGAAGAGGGTGAGTCTCTGTGAGTTCAAGGCCACCCTGGTCCACATACCACACATCTTACCTTTACGTAGGTTCCAGGCATCAAACTCAAGGTCCATAAAGAAAAATGACAGGATAGGATACAATAGGAAATAGAATATAAAAAAACAGACTAAAATAGAAACAGAAAAGAACAGACCAGAATTGGCTACAATAAGAAATAAAATATATGTGCCGAGCACGGTGGCACAAACCTGTAATCCCAGCACTCAGGGAGGCAGAGGCAGGCACAACTCTGTGAGTTCAAATCCAGCCTGGTCTACAAAGTGAGTCCAGGACAGCCAAGGCTACACAGAGAAACCCTGCCTAATGAAATAAAACACATAGAATAGAATAGACAGGTGTGAATGGATTTATGGTGGAGGCTGAGAAGGCACACAACAGACCATCCCAATCTAAAGAAGCAGGGAGGTTGGCGGTGTGGCTCAGGCCAAACTTGACACTTCAAAACAAAGACACCAGCGATATAATTCTTAGTCCAAGGGCAATGTCCACGGGCCCAGGGAGCCACTGACGTCAGCCCTGGAGTTCCAAAGGTACAAAACCTAGCGTTTTGATATCCAAAGGTAGGAGATGAAGGGCATTACAGCTGTAAGAGAACAAGGATTTTCCCCTTCCCCTGCAGACATGCCCAGGGCCGCACGATCATTTAAAGCAAATGCCAAGCCACTTTAGGAGGAGGAGGAGAAGGAGGAGGAGGAAGAGGAGGAAGAGGGCTTAGTGTGGCTGACACACAAAGAGCCGCTGATGAGATGATGAGATGGTGGTGGTTTGAATAGGCGTGGCCCCTCAAGTGTTTGACTGCTTTGGCCCATAGGGAGTGGTACTATTAGGAGGTGTGGCCTTTGGGGAGTGGGCGTGGCCTTGTTGGAGGAAGTATGTCACTGGGTGTGCGGGGTGGGGGGGTGGGCGTTTTGAGGTCTCCTATCGCCCAAGTTATGCCCAGTGTGGCACATGGTCTACCTTCTTCTGCTGCCTGTGGGTCACGACGTAGAGCTCTCAGCCACCTCTCCAGTACCATGTCTGCCGGCAGGCCGCCATGTTTCTCGCCATGAGGAAAATGGACTAAACCTCTGAAACTGTAAGGCAGCCCATAATGAAGTCTTTTTTAAAATAAGAGTTGTTGTGGTCGTGGTGTCTCTTTATGGCAATGGAAACGCTAAGACAGAGATTAAACAATTCTTTCCCAGCCACTCGAGTGTCCCTTTGTTCAGTCAGCCATCTCGTCTTTGCAAAGTCCCAGGGATGACTCAATGGTTCTTGCCTGGTCCTTTGAGAATTATTTTTTTTTTCGTGACACATGGAAGAGAGAAAGGTCTCTGAGATTGTGAGCACCCAGAGAGCATGGACCCCTCTCTTTAGTTTCCTATGACCTAGGAAAAGCCCGGGTACTCAGATGGACTGAGTAAGTAACGGAAAGGACTTTTTTCTATGCAAATATAAGATGTTATTATTTTTTTAAAGATTTATTTATTTATAACTATGTATACAGTGCTCTGCTGCAGGCCAGAGGAGGGCATCAGATCTCATTATAGATGGCTGTGGACCACCATGTGGTTGCTGGGAATTGAACTCAGGACCTCTGGAACAGCAGTCAGTGCTCTTAACCACTGAGCCATCTTTCCATCCCCAAGACGTTATTATTTTTGACTAAAAGCAGAGAAAAGAAACCGATAGGAATCAGGTACTCAGCATGCCCGGAGCACTTCAAACACATCATGCAATTGCATTGTCCAATCCAGGCTCTGAAACCACACACACACTGAGCCATCCTTTCTCTGACTCTCACTGGAAGAGGTCCATGTGCTCAGTTCCGGACCCAGCATGATGGCTCAGTGGGCTAAGGCACTTGCCACCAAGCCTGGCAGTGTGAGTTCAAGCCCCATGACCCACAGTGGGAGAAGGGAACCAACTCCTGCAGGTTGTTCTCTGTGATTGATTGATTGATTGATTGATTGATTGATTCATTGTTATTGTGCGTGTGAGGCAAGTCTTCTGGCCTCCAAGGGAATAAGGTACACATGCAGTGCACTTACATACATGCATTTAATGCTTATACACATAAAATAAAATTAAATAAATATTTTTATTAAAATGTAGGTGTTAAGGGTTGGATAGATGGCCCAGTGGTTATCAGTACTAACCGTTATCCCGTAGGACCCTGGGTGGGTTCCCAGCACTCACGTGGAAGCTCATGACCATTTATAACTCCAGTTCCAAGGGTTGTTCTCTTCTTGCATTCGGGGCACTGCATGAAAGTGGTGCACAGACAGATATGCAGGCAAAGCACCTATCCACATAAAATAGAAAAATCTCAAAAAATGTAAGAAAATGGGACAGAGGGCAGCTCTCCGGAGGTGGTGCTCTCCTACCTTTCTGCTGGTTTCAGGCATCGAGTTCAAGCCTCCAGGTTGGCTATACTTTCCCAGCTGAGCCATCTCGCCAACCTGTCTCCCTCCGCAGCTTAAACTGGCCTCAAAATTGTTGTAATCCTCCTGCCTCAGCCTCCCAAGGGTTGAGATTATAGACATGGACCACTGTGGCTAGCTCTCTTTAAAAAATAGTTTTTTTTAAATGATTTATTTCTTATGTATACAATACTCTACTTGCATTAAACCTGCAGGCCAGAAGAGGGCACCAGATCTCACTATAGATGGTTGTGAGCCACCATGTGGTTGTTGGGAATTGAACTCAGAACCTCTGGAAGAGCAGTCAGTGCTCTTAACCTCCGAGCCATCTCTCTAGCTTCCTCTTAGAAATATTTTTTAAAAATATGTATTGTAAGAACTAGCTATTGCCGGGCGTGGTGGCGCACGCCTTTAATCCCAGTACTCGGGAGGCAGAGGCAGGCGGATCGCTGTGAGTTCGAGGCCAGCCTGGTTTACAAAGCGAGTCCAGGACAGCCAAGGCTACACAGAGAAACCCTGTCTCAAAAAAAAAAAAAAAAAGAACTAGCTATTGATGATCAAAGAGAGTTATAAAAGTGCAAAAAGTTGATCTTACTGAGGGACAACTGTATGAATGCAGTGCTATGTCTATGTAGATACGTATCTCTAAGCATATAAATGCATATGCATATAAGTATATATGAAAAGTTAATTCCAAAAACCACAAGACTAAAGAAGGCATCTTAGTGTTCTGCTACTGCGAAGGGACACCATGACCATGGCAACTCTTATAAAGGAAAACATTTAACTGGGGCTGGCTTACAGTTCAGAGGTTTAGTCCATTATCATCATGGCGGGAAGCATGGCGGCATACAGACAGACATGGTGATGGAGAAGGAGCTGAGGGTTCTACATTCTGATCAGCAGGCAGCAGGAAGAGCAGGACACTGGGCCTGGCTTGAGCATTTGAAACTTCCTCCAACAAGGCCACACCCACTCCAACAAGGCCACACCCACTCCAGCAAGGCCACACCCACTCCAGCAAGGCCACACCTACTCCAACAAGGCCACACCTACTCCAACAAGGCCACACCTCCTAATAACGCCACTCTCTGGTGACTAACCCAGTATTCAAATCTTTTAGCCAATATAGGCTATTCTTATTCAAACCACCGGAGGGTTCTGGATACTTTTGGCAATCGGTGTTTCCACTGCATAAAAGGCCCTCCGTGCATAACAGTGAGCATGTAACCATGCCATGAAGGAACCAAGCAATACTGGGCAGACTGAGGTAGTTAGCGTTCGTATTAACCCTATCCTCTTCTTTCTCTCTGTTTTCCATGCTGACTCTCTGGCTCCTGGTCTTGGCTCCTCTTCAAGTCAAATGTAAGTCACAATCTCTCTCTATGTAAATAAGGGGTCAACTCAGGGAGACAAAAGAGAGGGGCAAACACCTGACCATCACACTCTGTGGGAACAGGCTCAGAGAGTACCCAACTGGGACACGGGCATCCATCCTAGGTCTGAAGGTCATGAGGCGGGGATGGGGTAGACATCAAAGCCAGACATCCTCTCAGATCCTGTGGGAACGGTGCTTGCAAGAGAGAAAGAAAGGGCCTTTGTTGGTTTCCGTGACTATAGCTTGATATTAATGTCAGTAACATCAGTGAGCTGGCCCAGTTGGGAGCTCCACTCTATCTGTACAGCCAGGGTGGATGGTATATTCACTGGTGAGCTACAGGGCAGACAGGCTTTCTTCTTCGCTGAGAAGCAAGCATCCTGGCCTCTAGCCGAGAACGGAAGGTAACAGTTGGTTGTTATGGAGACCATAGTCTGCTATTCTCTGGGTCAGGTGAAACAGGGAGAGTTTAGATTCCCCAGGTAACTGGTTCCCCCGGATCTCTCTCTTCTGGAACAAATATATCTTCAAAGCTCCCCATTTTAGTTTCTTACCCTATTTGGGAATCTTGGAGTACACTTAGAGACGATGCCCAAAGGATGACTTAATTGATTCCGTATTCCCTCTCAACTGTGATTGGACAAACATCCCCACTGGTCCCGGCCCGTCCTTTCTGATGCTCGCGTGCCTACAGTGCTGAAAGGTAAGACTGTCCACCTATTAGCTGCCTTTGTCCTGCAGAAATAATATCAGCTGACGGTCAGTCAGCACATCCGTAGCCCTGCTTCTAATCTAAAGAGAAATTGAGTAGCTAATGTAATGAAATATAACGTGTCGGGGGCGGGGCGAGCCACGGTGGGCCCATGCTGAGGTATGTCCCTGAGAAATCATGCCCCGCAACAGATCTGGTATAAAGGAGATTTATTGGGGGGGGGGGGGGCGGAGAGGAACGAGGACCTGGAAATGGGTAGAGGCAACGAGCGAGCCATGAGGGAAGATTGGGGGGGGGGCATAAAGGGAGAATGGGGGGGGGCAGGGAGAAAACACAGGAACAGAGTGAGAGCTGGGAGTGGACAGCGGTCCTTTTTATCGGGATACACACACACACACACACACACACACACACACACACACACACACACACACAGCTGTCGCACCTGGCGAGGGTGGCAGGTGATGACGCAAGCGATTGCTAGGTCCCCGAGGGCAGTCCAGCAGAAGTGCCTGCACGCCAACAGCTAGAAAACCTCCTTTGATAGAATTTAAGCACCGCTCTTCCCGCTCACCCAACCCAAACACAGTGTTGGGTGTTTCCTCCCACCTCCCATTAGTTCATATGTAACTGGTTTGCATGTTGGTGAGAATAAGGTCAAAGCGACCTCAGCCAAGAAACAAAAGAATAAAGAAAGAGTTACTATCCGCAGCAGGCAAGGAAAGAAGTAGTGATTTTGTTTCCAGAACAGTGCCCTTCTCCAACAAAGGAGCCCACACACAGTCAAATAGAAAAGCACTTAATGGAGGGTACAGTCCCCACAATGCTTAGTTGAAGGAAGGTCCTATGTTAGGAGGGGACCACGGAAGACACATTTGGGGATGTGCCGTGGTCATGTTAAAAAAAAAAAAGTTAAAGATGCCAGCCAAGGACACATCTCTATATCCCGGGTTCGCTTTTTAGACCAGGCTGGCCTCGAACTCACAGAGACCCATCTGCCAACACCTCCTAGAGTGCTGGGATTAAAGGCGTGCGCCACCGGCACACCCGGCTCGCTCTTGTGTCCATTTTGAACCACAAGCATGGTAGACAGAAATGCTTCTGGGCAATGCCCAGCTTGTGTCTTTAAGTTGATTGACAGGAACATCTCTGAGCATGCAATGTTTACGTCATAAGGACGGTGGACTGGAAGCCTTCCGGTGTGTTCATCCTCAGTCCTACCCCCAACTTAATCAGCTGCAAACGGACTGTTGGGCATCTCATAGAACCTGAGTCGTCATCCCCAGCCCGCTTTCCAATATGTTCCCAACCCCGCCCCCAGAATCTAATCTTGTTTTTGGCTTTCTAATCGTGGCTTTGTCTCCATCCGACTCAACGCTCAACGCTGCGTGCTTCATCTGTAATCTTGGCCTCCGTGTCACCTTGCCTGGTCCTGATGCCCTCAGGAATCGTGGGTAAGTATGGGTGTTCCATTGACAGTGTCATGGGCTGGGAAGGTCAATGGAAAACTCCGAGCAAGAATTAGCGTGGCTGGAAGGCAGCTGTGGCGGTGCGTAGCTTTAATCCCAGCACTCAGGAAGGAGAGTTGGAGGCCTGCCGTCCTGGCCTCAGGGTGTCCAGACACCATTACACACTGGTGCTGTAAGGAACGAAGGTTATCCAGGCTGTTGGGTTAGGAGGATCTTGGTCCTCTGAGAGTGCCGGAGGATAAGCAGCCTTCTCTGAGATGGTTTACAGTGAAATCTCTCTCTTTATTTGGGAGAATAAGGGGCCGATATAAACCTTGAGGACGTGGGTAGGGGGTTTTGGGGGCGAGTGCACATCATCGGCTGGGGCTGAGGTGCTGGGAATGCTTCATTTGCATGGACAGGGATTCCAGGTGCTAGGTGGACTTGTCCTGGTCACCAGGCTACATGGTCACCTCAAGGGTGGCACAGGGGTTGGGGTTAAAAGGCTACGGGCACCGGGTCATGCAGGCCCAGAGCAGGGAGGGACCAGATCCTTCTGGTCTCAAGATGAGATCTTCAGAGTTTGGACATGTCTCCACCTCCCTCTTGCTCCAGGCCAGCCCCTCCCAGTCTCACATCTCATGGCTCATTTGCTCCACAGAGGCCGCCCCCATCTAAATAGAGTTCCAGGACTACAGGCTAGAGAGACCCTCTCTCTCAAAAAAAAAAAAATTAAAATTATAGACTGCACTCAAGGTTGTCTTTTTAGAGAGACCCTCTCTCAAAAAAAAATTAAAATTATAGACTGCACTCAAGGTTGTCTTTTGACCTCCACACACTCACCATGGTACACACACACACACACACACACACACACACACACACACACACACACACACATATACACACACACACACACACAAACATATGCCTATATTTGAAATTTTTATCCTTATCATATGTTATATCCTACCTGAATGTCCCCTCCCTCCACTTCTCCCAGTTCCTCTCTCTCCCAGATAATTCCTCCTCCATTTCCCTTAAAAAGAGAGAGAGAGAGAGAGAGAGAGAGAGAGAGAGAGAGAGAGAGAGAGAGAGAGAACAGGCCTAACAAGATACAATAAAACTAGACACAAACCTTCATATCACAGCTGGACATGTCAACCCAGTAGGAGGAAAAGGGTCCCAAGTGCATGCAAAGGAGTCAGAGATACCCTCTGTTCCCACTGCTAAGGGTCCCACAAAAACTCCAAGCTACAGCCGGGCTGTGGTGGCGCACGCCTTTAGTCCCAGCACTTGGGACTGCAGAGGCAGGTGGATCGCTGTGAGTTCGAGGCCAGCCTGGTCTACAAAGGGAGTCCAGGACAGCCAAGGCTAACACAGAGAGACTCTGTCTCAAAATACCAAAAAAACAAAAAAACAAAACCAACAACAACAACAACCAAAAAGAAAAAGAAAAGAAAAACTCCCAGCTATACAACCATAAGGCATATGCAGAAGCCTTACCTCAAATCCATACAATGTCTATGTTTGTCGTCTCTAAGAGCCCTGCTTATTTGATTCTGTGGGCTGTGCTCTTTGGTATCTTTGACCTCTCTGGTTCCTACAATCCTTCCTCCCTCTCTTCTATAGGGTTACCTTGGCTCTGCTTACTGGTGGGCTGCAGGTCTCTGCACCTCCTCTTATAAGTTGCTGGATGATTCCTCTCTGGTGGCAACTGGACTAGGAACCAATCTATGAGCATAGAAGAATATTATTAGGAATTATTTCATTGACTTTTTTTTTTTTTTGTCAGTCATGTCTGGTTCTATCCTACGTCTCTGGGTTGTCCTCCCTCTGGTTCCTGGCCTTTCAGGCAGCATCAGGCATGGGCTATCTTTCATGGCATAGGCCATAAGTTGGACCAGTCATGGGTTGGCCACTCACACAAGTCCTGTACCACCATTGCTCCAGAGCATCTTGCAGGCAGACAGATTGTAGGTCCAAGGTTTTGTGACGCCCCAGTCCCATGGGTAGGAGCCTTGTCCGGTTACAGAAGATGATAAAATGGGGGCTCTCTGTCTCTCATCACTAGAAGACTTCATTAGGGTCCCCCTCATGGATTTCAGAGTGTTTCTACAGCACTGTTTCTATATTCCATGCCCCTAAACACACTCTCTCTTTCCATCTCTCCCATCCTACCCAACCTGACCCCTTCAGTTTTTGTCTCCACTTGCCCTTAGTCCACCTGCAAAGTCTTTTTTTTTTTTTTTAATTTTCCTTTCTCAGGGAGATCCATGTTTATCTTTCTGGGTCCGGGTTACCTCACTCAGGATGTTAGTTTCTCGGTCCATCCATTTGCCTGCAAATTTCATGACGTCATTGTTTTTAACAGCTGAATAATATTCTGTTGTGTAAATGTACCACAGTTCCTTTACCCATTCTTTGGTTGAGGGACATCTGGGTTGTTTTCAGCTTCTAACTATTATGAATAAGGCTGCAGTATGGTGGCCCCTCAGAAAATTGAGAATCAATCTACCTCAAGACATAGCCATATATACCACTTACTCTTGAGACTATACCCAAAGGATGCTCCATCCTACCACAAGGACACTTGCTCAGCCATGCTTGTTAGAGCCGTGTATATATATATACATATATATATACATATTTTTTTTTTTTGGTTTTTTTGAGACAGGGTTTCTCTGTGTAGCCTTGGCCATCCTGGACTCACTTTGTAGACTAGGCTGGCCTCGAACTCACAGCGATCCGCCTACTTCTGCCTCCCAAGCGCTGGGATTAAAGGCGTGGGCCACCACACCCGGCTCTAGAGCCTTATTTATAATAGCCACATGCACATTTTAAAATGGGGCTGACAAGAGGGGTCAGGAGGTAGGTGTTTGCTGTTTGCTGGCCTGACTTCATCTCAGAGACACACATGGTAAAAGGAGAGAACCAATGCCATTGAGTTATTCTCAGCCCTTCATGCATGCACTGTGGCACAAACAACTCCTCACAACAACAACAACAACAACAACAAAAGGAACAGGGCAGGAGATAGAGGGCTCAGTGGTTAGCATCTACTGCTCTCCCAGAGGATCAGAGTTCAGGTCTCAACAGTCATGCCCAATTGCCCACAACTGGTTATAACTCCAGCCCCAAGGAATCTGCCGCCCTCTACTGGTCTCTGAAGGCACTGCATTCACATGCGCATACCCACACACATACACATAATTAAAGATTAAAAATTAAATCCTGAGAGGAAAATCACAAGACAGATGGCTCCTCAGACAACATTGTGGGTTGACCTTTGGCCTCCGTATGCACATACACAGGCATCTACATACACCTGAGCATGCACATTTATGTAGGAAATTGGTAAGTTTTAGCATGATGATGGAACCATTTCAGAATCTAGCGGGATCATGTGCTACATGACAACCATATGTTGGGTCACATAATTATTCAGTGACTATTTGCATACACCCCCAGAAGACCTTAATGCCATATACTGATGCCATAAGCACCTCAATTTGAGGAAGTCTATTCTATGTTTGCACAATGAGGAAAGTGCCTACTGACTTGGTTGGTGTTCAGACCACTCAGAAGGCAACTGATGCCTTATGTGACTGGGCTGGGACAAAGACTTGAGACTATTAAGGAAACTCCAAAGCAGTGGCTCTCAACCTTTCTAATGCTGCGACCTCTTAATACAGCTAGCTCCTCATGTTGTGGTGACACCCCAACCATAAAATTGTTTCATTGATACTTCATAACTGTAACTTTAATATTGTTCTGAGTCATAATGTAAATACCTGATAGGATATATATATATATATATATATATATATATATATATATATATATGTATATTTGACCCCTGTAGGGTCACAACTCACAGGTTGAGAACCTCTGCTCCAAGTGAGGTTGCTATTACCTGGTTAGTTAAAGAATGAAAAGATGGGGCTGGAGAGATGGCTCAGAGGTTAAGAGCACTGGTTGCTCAGAGGTTAAGAGCACTGGCTGCTTGTCCAAAGGTCCTGAGTTCAATTCCCAGCATCCACATGATGAGATCTGGTGCCCTCTTCTGGCAGATAGGCACATACGCAGGCAGAGAACACTGTATATATAATAAATGCAAATAAATATTTAAAAAAAAAGAATGAAAAGATGGGAAAACAACTTGCATAAGGTGAAAGTTTAATGGAAAATGTTACAGATTTGTTGGGGAGATAAGGAACCCTGAGGATCCCACCATCTCTAAGGACATTTGGGGTATTATTTGGGTTTTAGGGTATCCCACCTATCCTTTTAGGGTGTCCCTATGTCCTGTTTTGTATCGGTCTGAAGTTGTCTACATGTCTCTTCTGTAGCAGAGACTGGATCTCAGTCTATGTCCACAAGTAAAAGAACACCTGAATTGATTGGCTGGGGTCAAAGCACGTGTCCCAACCTCCTTTCCTCTTGGGGTGTAACAGACCCAGAGAGATCCATCTTGTCTGATGAAAATGGGAGTTGCTAGGGACAAAAAGCCACCAAGAAATGGAAACTTGCTGCCTATCGTTGGGGGCAAAAGCCATGAGAAGAACTAACAGTCTTCTTATGCCCCCCATCCTGCCATTGTAAATGGCCTTGGCCTCAGCATAAGGCCACATGTCCCCCCAGAGTTGGCTAGTCTGTTGGACTTGGAAAGTCTATACATTATGGATTTTCTTTCTGTTGTGTTTGTTGTGTGTTGACATCATTTTTTGTTTGTTTGTTTCCCCTCTCAGGGTTAATGAGCAGACTGTCTCCGGAAGGTAAGTATGAATCTGTGGCCTCAGCTAACAAGGAGTGACGCAGACATAGTGAGGCTGCAGACTGTCTCACGTGTTGCCCAGTTCCATGCTGTGTTTATTTGGTTTTAAGCTTGAAAAAAAAAACATTTATGCTGGGTGGTGGTGGTGCACCTCTCTAATCCCAGCCCTCAGGAGGCAGAGGCAGGTGGATCTCTGAATTTGAAGCCAGCCTGGTCTACAGAGAGTGTTCCATGACAGCCAGGGCCACACACAGAAATCCTGTCTCCAAAAAAAAAAATTTTTTTTTTTTATATTTAAGGGTCACATGCACCAAGGCATGCAAGTGGAAGTCACATGACACCTTACAGGAAAGAGTTGGTTCCCTTTTCCCACCATGTGGATCCGAGGAATAGAACCCAGATCTTTGGACTTGCTAGCAATTACCCTCATGTGCTGATCCTTCTTGGTGTCCCAAGTGTGCTCATGTGTGTGGTGTGTGTGTGTGTGTGTGTGTGTGTGGTATGTGGTGTGTGTGTGTGTGTGTGTGTGGTGTGTGTGTAGTGTGTGTGGTGTGTATGTGTGTGTGTGCATGTGTGTGTGGGGGGGGGGTGTTTGCCAGCATGTATGTCTGTGAACCATGTGCATGCAGTGCCCACAAGGGCCAGAAGAGGGCATCAGATTCCCCTGGAGCTGAAGTCACAGAAGTGTGAGCCACCCTGTGGGTGCTGGGAATCAGAATATAAGTCTGTGGCAAAAGAAACCAATGCTTTTAACCTCTGAGCCATCTCTCCGAGCCTCCGTGAGTTTGTTTTTATGATGAGGAAATGGCGGAAGAGGGTCCCGCAGCTAGGAGGTGAACGAACCGAGATTTGAACACAGACTTGTCCGGCTAACAGCTCCCTTGCTCTTAAAATGGAGTCCAAGATACTTAAGGTTACTCCCGTGTGTTTGCATCACCCAGCCATAATCTTGTCTCTCAGCCGTTTACAGCCAGGTTCTTTTCAAGTAGGACCATACCCACACTCTTGCCCATGTCTGGGATCATTTTTCCCCCCTTCCTCTTCCAAGATCTTTTCCACTCAGTTAAGCCCTTCTTATCTTTCAAGTTTCAGACAAAACATCATATACTCCTCCAAGACACCTCCCCTGGTAACCACCCTAGGTCAGCAGCCACCGTCCCTTTATAAAGTTTCCACCATGCCCTGCAGGTCGACCAGAATGCTACTCCCAACCTCTGTCCCACTTCACAAGTGGTTTTTGGTCCCCTTCATCTGCAAGCTCCTGAAAACCCTAGAAATTGTTCATTGGGGGTAGATATTGTCTCACCCAAACCTTGCTCATGCCCAGGGTACAGTAGATGTTCCGTAAATGTTTGTCAGGAGAAAGAGTGGTTGCGGACTCAACTCCCTGTCTCGCCCTGTGAAGTGAGAGGGTTGAGCTGGCCAGCTTTCTGATAGCATTCTCATCTCTTGTCTCTGATCAGTCAGGGATGCATATTTGGTGGGAAAATTATTAATCAATATCTCTCTCTCCCTCCCTTTCTCCCTCCCTTTCTCCCTCCCTCCCTCCCTCCCTTTCTCCCTCCCTCCCTCCCATCCCACCCTTCTCTCTCCTTCTCTCTGCATCCCTGTTGAATGTGGCTGCATGCATTTCTTCCTTCCAGATGGGACGGACGAAGAAAGTAAGTACTATGAAAGGTTATGGAGCTCAACTCCCCTCCTCCCCCTCCCTCCTCCCCCTCCCCCTCCCCCTCCCCCATGCACACTGCTGGAGATTGAACTCCTCCCCCTCCCTCCTCCCCCTCCCCCCTCCCCCACTGCACACTGCTGGAGATTGAACTCAGAACCTCACGTCTGCTAGGCTCTACCCCTGAATCATTCCACCAGGCTCTCACTGGGGGATTCTAGCCAAGTGCTGCGTTGATGAACTATATCCTCAAATCACCTTTTTTTTTTTAACTTCCTATTTTCTTTCTTCCTTTTCTTTTTTGTTTGTTTGTTTTTGTTGTTGTTTTTTGTTGTTGTTGTTGTTTTTGTTTTGTTTTGTTTTGTTTTGTTTTTGAGACAGGCTTTCTCTGTGTAGCCCTGGCTGTCCTGGAACTCACCCAGTAGACCAGGCTGGCCTCGAACTTACAGAGATCCACCTGCTTCTGCCTCCTAAGTGCTGGGATTAAAGGCCTACGCTCCTACTGCCTGGCCTTTAACTTTCTATTTTCAAAAGAGTTCTTACTACACTGCCCAGGAGAGTCATGAACTTCCATTCGGCCTCAAAATAAAAAGTGAAAAGAGGGTATAGGTCAGTGGTAGAGTGCTTGCCTAGAATTCCCTAGTGAGGGGCTGGGGTGTTGCTCAGTGGTAGAGCCTCTGCTTAGAATCCCCCAGTGAGGGGCTGGGGGTGTGGCTCAGTGGTAGAGCCCCTGTCTAGAATCCCCCAGTGAGGGGCTGGGGGTGTTGCTCAGTGGTAGAGCCCCTGCCTAGAATTCCCCAGTGAGGGGCTGGGGCGTGGCTCAGTGGTAGAGCCCCTGCCTAGAATCCCCCAGTGAGGGGCTGGGGTGTGGCTCAGTGGTAGAGCCCCTGCCTAGAATCCCCCAGTGAGGGGCTGGGGTGTGGCTCAGTGGTAGAGCCTCTGCTTAGAATCCCCCAGTGAGGGGCTGGGGGTGTGGCTCAGTGGTAGAGCCCCTGCCTAGAATCCCCCAGTGAGGGGCTGGGGTGTGGCTCAGTGGTAGAGCCCCTGCCTAGAATCCCCCAGTGAGGGGCTGGGGTGTGGCTCAGTGGTAGAGCCTCTGCTTAGAATCCCCCAGTGAGGGGCTGGGGGTGTGGCTCAGTGGTAGAGCCCCTGCCTAGAATCCCCCAGTGAGGGGCTGGGGTGTGGCTCAGTGGTAGAGCCCCTGCCTAGAATCCCCCAGTGAGGGGCTGGGGTGTGGCTCAGTGGTAGAGCCTCTGCTTAGAATCCCCCAGTGAGGGGCTGGGGGTGTGGCTCAGTGGTAGAGCCCCTGTCTAGAATCCCCCAGTGAGGGGCTGGGGGTGTTGCTCAGTGGTAGAGCCCCTGCCTAGAATTCCCCAGTGAGAGACTAGGGAGTAGCTTAGCAGTAGAGTTCTCTCTTAGCCTGCATTAGATAGACCCTATATTGAATCCCCAGTACCACGACAAAAAAAAGTTTGTTAGAGCAAGTAATTCACAAGTTAGGCAGAGAAAAGCCAGAAGCAGTTTGCGGAACACTGTCCAGACAGCCTAGTGGGCTGGAGCACAGGGGATGAATGGACAAGCAGAGAGAATGGTGACCAGGTCACAGCGATTCCCTTGATTTGCTTGGTCCAGCCCACTGCAGAGGCCCTGACTGTACAATGCAAGTGTATCGGATGTCTCTGATTGGCTGAGCCCAACTCCACTCTTCTCTTAGTCTACAGAGGTTTGAGTTTTCCTTAATTGAAATGCCCGAGGCTGGAAGTATTTCCAATTTCAGATATTTTCGAAATTGTGAACATTTACAGACTCCACGGGATCGGCATCTCTTCACCTGACCATCCAGATGGAAGGCGGGGTGTAGTGATTCACTGCTGTGGTTCATTTAGAAGCAGGGCCTAGGGGGCTGGAGAGACGGCTCAGTGGTTAAGAGCACTGGCTGTTCTTCCAAATGGACCCGGGTTTAATTTCCAGCACCCACATGGCAGCTCACAACTGTCTGTAACTCCAGCTAAAATTTAAAAAAAATTTTTTTTCGAAAAAAAAGAAAAAAGAAAGAAAGAAAGAAGAAGAAGAAGAAGAAGCAGGGCCTAATAAATATTTGTTATTAGGCTAATTATTATTACAGAGGTATTTTCTTTTTTTTTCATTTTTTTTCTTCTTTATTAATTTATTCTTATTACATCTCTATAGTTATCCCATCCCTTGTATCCTCCCATTCTTCCCTCCCTCCCAATTTCCCCTTATTCCCCTCCCCTATGACTGTTCCTGAGGGGGATTACCTCCCCCTGTATTATGTTACAGAGGTATTTTCTAACCCGCTATCAATCAACAAAAACACAGACACCTGTTATATTTTAAAATCGCCTTGGTTTTCACCTGGGGCAGGGCAGATAAATCACCTCCCACATGGGGCAGGTATTCCATACCCTGCCCCGATCCCATGCCATCTGCTTCTAATAATTTCTATCAAGCTACCTCCCATCCATAATCTCAAATACTTGCTAATGCTCTTCATCTGGGCCGACCCTCCATTCCCGCCAGCCGTGTGCGTCTCTTCCTCCTGCTCTCCTGGTCTCCTTCCACCACCACCCCCCCCCCCACACACCCATCCTCTTCCGGTCTCTGACAGCTTCCTTTTCTAAGACCCTCTCTGTCTGACCAGCTAGGAAACCTTAGCCACGCCTATCCCATTTGCCCTGCCCGGGTTTGCTGGCTTTTTATTGGTCGGACAGAAATAAGTTTTCAGGCCAAGGTTACAAACATTTTGGGGTATGTGTGTCTGCTCATTTGGGCAGCAACCAGACCAACCTCCAACAACTCACGCTTGTAATTCTAGCACTTAGGAGACACAGGCAGGGCGCTATGGCTGGGTTTCAACTGACAAAACAAGTTGCCCGACAGATAGCCTTTGATCTGTGGGGTGAGAAGCCCGCCCCCCCCCGCCCCCCCCCCCCCCCCCCCCGTCTCGAAAGTTAAAAACAAACGGAGGCTAGAGAGATGATTCAGTGGTTAGGAACACTTTCTGCTTTCCCAGAAGTCCTGTTAGGTTTCCACCCACTTCAAATGGTTTATAATTGCTTATAACTCCACCTGGCTTCCGAGGGCGCGCGCGCGCGCGCGCGCGCGCACACACACACACACACACACACACACACACACACACACACACACACACGGCACGTGCTCACACAGACATACACGCATAAATAAAAGTAAAATAAACCTTAGAAAAACAATAAACCCAAATCAAACTGAAACTATTTGAGCATCACTTTGGTACTCAAAAAGCCTGTAACTGGACCCCTTTGCATTAGGGATGCCCTGCCTGTGCAGGTGTACACGAGAAATAGCTCGTTCGATTTTTGCTAATGCTCACAGAAAGAGGCAAGGCTGAGACCTTAGGAGACTGCTAGCTTTATCTGCTCGGTACCTCGGCAGACCTGGCTTCCCCTGTAAGTGAGTTTGGCAGAACACAAGAACAATTGTCAAACACTTTTAAAAATATTTTATGAGGGAAAAATGGAAGGCATCAGGGACAGAAGGTACTAATATTCACTCTACTCTTTTGCCTGTTCTTTCCCACGGTGACTCCTTGATTCTGCCTCCAATACGCCCTCCAGTAAAAGGTAAGTTATTTTTTTCTATTATTGTTGATGTCCTTTGGTGTTTGCTGTTTGGTGCAAGAGTCTCAAGTATCCTAGGCTAGCCTCAAACTCCATATATAATCAATGATGTCCTCAAATTCTTGATCCTCCTGCCTCGGCGTTCTGAGAGCTGGGATTACAGGTGTATGTCACCATGCCTAGCAGAAAATGGTTTTGCTTTCTTGTGGGCAACTTGGGTGTTTCCAGATGCTTGGAAGGAGAAACAAGATAGAAGGGAACCAGGCATGGTGGTACATGCCTATGACCTCAGCACTCTGGAGGCTGAGGCAGGAGGATTAGCAGTTCAAGGCTAGCCTCAATTACATATCAAATGTGACATTAGCCTGGACTACCTGAGGTTCTGGAGTCCCAGGATTTAAGCAGATTCCTTTCTTTCTTTCTTTCTTTCTTTCTTTCTTTCTTTCTTTCTTTTAAAGATTTATTTATTTATTATACAGTGCTCTGTCTGCATGTACACCTGCAGGCCAGTAGAGGGCATCAGATCACATTATAGATGGTTGTGAGCCACCATGTGGTTGCTGGAAACTGAACTCAGGACCTTTGGAAGAATAGACAGTGCTTTTAACCTCTGAGCCATTTCTCCAGGCCCCTGAGCAGATTCTTAAACTGCCCCCATTACCCTAAAGCATGGGACAGCAGGAGTTATACGTGTTTCTAGGTATAAAACAAAACAAAATAAAAAGCTAAGAGCCAAGCTTTCCTCCCTGACTCGGGGAAAGAGAAAAGAGTGGAGATGCTTTTCTGATGCCCTCTATATCGCTGGAGCGTAAATCTCCAAGGGAAACTGGGCCAGGGGATTCCAGGCATATGGAGGAATGTGCCTCAAAGCAGAGAGGTCACGGATGCTCCAGCGTGTCTATATACAGTCTCACCTGTGCCACGTGGACTGCATGATATTTCCATGTCCCTTGTGGGGAGGATCTCTGCTGAGGATGCTCCAAGTGGGATGGGAGAGGGAGGGACAGGCATTGTTAACACCCTTTTCCTCTCGCATCTTCACTTCCGCTGGTACCCAACACCTCCACCTGGACTCTCCTCTTCCTGATGTTCCTGTTTCCACAGTACTGAAACGTAAGTTCACATTTTTCTCCTCCTCCTCCTCCTCCTCCTCCTCCTCCTCCTCCTCCTTCTTCTCACTCACTTCTCCTTCTTATTCCTGCCAGCCCCACCCCCCCCACCCCACCCCCGCCATCAGTGCAGGGACTGTCGAGGGGCAGGGTGGGAGTGTACTATACTCATCTTCCAAAAGGCCGGTGTGGGGATGGCAAGATGGCTCAGGGGGCCAAAGAGCTTGCAGCTAAGCCTGAGTTTGATCTCCAGTGGTGAAAGGAGAGAACCGAATCCTCTCAGTTGTCTTCTGACCTCTACGTGCATGCTGCAGTGTACCCACACACACACACACACACACATACACACACACATACTCACTCACTCACACTCGCACTCCAGTGTAATTTTAAAAGTTATAAGAGAAGTTGAAAGATATGGCTCAGTGTTTAAGAGCACTTGCTGCTCTTCCAAAGGATCTGAGTTCAGGTCTCACCCACATCTGGTGGCTCACATCTGCTTGGAACTCCAGCTTCTTGGGATCTGAATCTGATGCCTTCTTCTGGGCTTGGTGGACACCTGCACATGTGTGGCACATAACAACAACAACAACACAAATTAAAACCGGATTCTGGGGAAATGACTCAGTGGTTAAGAGTGCTTTCTAAGCCAGGCGGTGGTGGTGCACGTCTTTAATCCCAGCACTCAGGAAACAGAGGCAGGTGGATCTCTGTGAGTTCGAGGCCAGCCTGGTGTACAAAGTGAGTCCAGGACAGCCAAGGCTACACAGAGAAACCCTGTCTCAAAAAACAAACAAATAAACAAACAAAGAGTGCTTTCTATTCTTGCAGGGTACACAAATTTGGTTCCCTGCACACGTATTTGGTGACACATTCACCTGTAACTCCAGATCCCTGGGGGCTAATGCCCTTTTCTGGCTTCCATAGATATTTGCATTTATGTCGCACACACACACACACACACACACACACACACACACAAGGAGGGGGAGCTGGAGAGGTGTCTCAGTGGTGAGAGAACTGGCTGCTCTTCCAGAAGACTTGGGCTCAATCCCCGACACTTGCAGGGTAGCTCACAACTGTCTGTAGCCCCAGTCCTAGGGAGCCCAACACCTTCTTTTGACCTTCAAGGGCACCAGGTATACATGTGGACACATAAAAATAAAAATGTAAAGCTACCAATACATTTAAAATGCCCTATGCCTTCCCTCCTTCTTCACCACCAGATTCTCCTTTGATATCCAGGTCTCTTGGGCCAGTCCTCTTTAACTCTGCTCTAAGGCCCACTGCCCTGGGCTCTGAGCTCATTTGGTCCTCAACTCCCACCATCTAATGCTGTGATTTATTTCTCCATCCCGTGGTCTCCTCTCTCACGGACCCTGGACTTCATCACTACCTCCTGCCCCCTGGATGGAGCACAGGGATCCTCGGTAAGTGCCTCAGTCTGTGTGGGCCCTGGATTTGTGTAACAAGCTTCTTCCTACTACCTTCTGAGCTGAAGTGTGTGGGTGGGTGGTAATGTGGTGATAGGTGGGGACCTAAGATGTGGTGCCAATGGGCTCAGGACTTCCTGGAACTTCAGGACGTGGATTCAGTCACCAGAACCTAAGCTGGGCCTGGTGGAGCTCACCAATAATCCTGGTGCTGGGAGGTACCAAACTGGTGGATCTCTGGAGCTCACTGGCCAGCAAGACACAGCCTCTTTAGTGAGCTCCAGGCCAACGAGAGACTCTGTGTCTAAAAATAAGATGGGCAGCCCCTGAAAATTAACAACTGGGGTTGACCTCTGGCTTGGGCTCACAGTCACATGCATAAAGATGTATATACACACACAGTGCCACTGCCGCTGCCGCCGCTGCTGCTGCTGCTGCTGCTGGTGGTGGTGGCGGTGGTGGTAATGTTATGAGAAGGGGCCATGATGAGCATAGTGGCACACACTTTTAATCCCAGAGGCAAAGGATGCCAGATCTCTGTGGGTTTGAGGCCAGCCTGAGCTATATAACAAGTTCCAGGCCAGCCAGAACTACACAAGGGGGCCCTATCCCCAAGTAGAAAGTGTTAAAGAAGATATGAAAGATTTGAGAAGCCTTCCCTGTGAGAAATTGCTAGATTACTGTACCACCTAGAGATTAATAAGAAAAAACTACAGAGCCTGGGTGGCTCTGGCTAACGCACAGAAGGGAACCAGCCCTGAACAGAAAACCTCGGCTTCTTACATAGTTGCACGCCCCTCCTCCGAGTTACATTTTGTGCAATTAAACCTGTTTTATGGAGACGAAAGCCAATTTTTGGTTGTTTGGGCAGATGGGGGCAGTTTCAGGGTAAAATATTGTCATAGTTATCCTGAGACAGACTAGGGCTGTCAGCCAGGGTCAGTCATCCTGTCTGCCTGGCAGAATCACGTTCCTCTGGATAAAAGAATCAGCGAGCTGCTTTAGCTAGTTTTAGTTTTGTGTGGCTTAATATTTCCTAAGCAAGTTTAGTAGATCCTTTGTGTCATCAATTCAATATTCCCAGTTTCTTCTATATCGGAAGCAAGTAGGCAGACAGGCAGGCAAGCAAGCAAGCAAGCAAGAGACAGGCAGGCAGGCAGGCAGGTGAGGAGGCAGACAGGCAGGTAAGCAAGCAAGAAGGCAAGTGAACTGGCCAGAATTCTGCAGGGCTTCTTAGGAGACAGGGGCTTGGGTAAGCCTGTGGGCCCTGTTGACCTGGCTTCTGTCTGGCTGCTTTTGTGATTCTATTTGCATTTTTTTTTTTTTTTTTTGTATCACTAGGTCTGATGAGCCTCCAAGTGCTGCATGGTAAGTTGGCGGCTTTATCATTTTTGGGTTTGGATATACAGAGCTATTAGCTTTTTGGGTTTGGATGTACTGAGCTATTAGCTTTTCGGGTTTGGATGTACAGAGCTATTAGCTTTTTGGGTTTGGATGTACAGAGCTATTAGCTTTTTGGGTTTGGATGTACAGAGCTTTAGCTTTTTGGGTTTGAATGTACTGAGCTATTAGCTTTTCGGGTTTGGATGTACAGAGCTATTAGCTTTTCGGGTTTGGATGTACAGAGCTATTAGCTTTTTGGGTTTGGGTGTACAGAGCTATTGGCTTTTTGGGTTTGGGTGTACAGAGCTATTGGCTTTTTGGGTTGGAAGGGCCTTTCGATGTCACCAAACCCTACATTCCTCAACCCCACCTTCATTAGCAGCACAATCCTATGACATCATGTATTCAAGCAGCAGATATTACTTTGCATTGCGTTCGCTGTGATGAGTCATCTTCTAGGTGTTGAGATAGAACATGAACTATGATATGTGATATATGTACCCATATATGTGATGTGACAACTTGAGTGAGGTGGTGCAGGCCTGTAATGCCAGCCAGCACTCCAGAGCTGGACACAGGAGAGGATTGGAAGTTTATGAGTTCAAAGCCAGCCTGTCACGAACAAACAAATCAACAGCTGGAGAAATGGCTCAGTGAGAGAAGGCACTTGTTACCCAGCTGAGTTCAGTCCCTGGGGTGCAATAGAATAGTGGCAAGAAAGAGTCGACTCTGCTTTGACCTCTGTGTGTGTAATCTGGCGTACAAAGTCAAACCAACACACACACACACACACACACACACACACACACACACACACAGCACTACCACAGCCACATACACTCACAAACATGCACACCACCACAATACCCCTACAAAGCCCATCCCAACACACACACACATACACATACACATGCTCGCATGCGCACTCACACATACCACCACCACGACAATACCACAAACACATACACTCACACACATGCACACCACCACCATAATACCCCTACACAGCCCATCCCAACACACACACACAAACATACACACGTGCGCGTGCTCATGCATACCACCACAATAATACCACAAACACATACACACACACCACCACTGCATATACCCCACATACAACCCCCCACGAGCATACCCACCACCACAATTACCCCCACATACACACATACCTTACACCATACAAAAACATACCACAACACACACATACATACATACCTCATACCAAACACACACACATACTACGCACACACCACTACCACCACCACACATACATAAACCTCATACCACACCTACACATACACATCATACATACAAACAAATATACCACACTATACACACACACACACCACACACATACACCAGATAAATATAATTTTAAAGACAAAACCCCCACACCACACACACACACCACCACACATACCCCCACATACACATATACCCTACACCTACAAACTTACACACAGATAGCACAGCACACATATACACATCATACATATGAACAAACACACCCCACACCATACACACATACCACACTATACATGTCACACTATACACACACACACACCATAGCACCACCACTACACATACTCACACATACACAAACACACATACCAACATACACACACACACACACACACACCCCACCACCACCACCACCACTACCACCACCACCACATACTCGCATACCACACACATTCACCGGATAAATAAATGTAATTTTATTTATTTTTTATTTTTTATTGTTTGTTTTTTTGTTTTGTTTTTCAAGACAGGATATCTCTGTGTAGCCTTGGCTGTCCTGGACTCGCTTTGTAGACCAGGCTGGCCTCGAACTCACAGCGATCCTCCTGCCTCTGCCTCTCGAGTGCTGGGATTAAAGGCGTGCGCCACCACCGCCCGGCATAAACGTAATTTTAAAAACAAAACCAACCAACCAAGTGCAGCTGGCACTCTGATGAGAGGGGAATGAGGCGGTCAAGAAGCAGGCCCAGCGTCTGAAGAACACTGGTGTCCTATGAGGAGAGGAGAAGACAGCAGGGGACACGAGAGCCCAGGGTAGGGGAGGCGGATGCATGTTTAGAGGGTGCTAGAGGGAAGTGACATCTGAGCAAAGACTTGAGGGAACAGAAGGAGACCCACATACGTGGACATACTGTATGCATTTGCGTGCACCCACGTGGGATAGGGCACTTCACACAGAGTAACAGACAAGGGCAAGAGGGTGCCTGAGTGAAGGCACGCTAGGGCCCAGAAGCTCCGTTTGCAGCTGGATTTCCATCCAACCCCTGATTGTCCTTTATCTCTCTCCCCTTTGCCCTCCCTCTTCTCCCCCCCCCCACTTCCTCTCCGTCCTCCCCTCCTCCACTGTCTCCATGTGTTCCCTCCCCTTTGCCCTCCCTCCTCTCCCCTCCCCCACTTCCTCTCCGTCCTCCCCTCCTCCACTGTCGCCATGTGTTCCCTTCTTAGAAGAAACAAGTGACTGCAGAGAAGAAGGTGGGTGGGGTGCTGTGTGCTTGCTCCCTCCCGGGGGGCCCTTAACACCTTCCCTCTGAGGGAGGTGTACGGTGTACCGTAATGCCGGAGCAAAGGTCAGAGTTCAGACTCCTGAGTCTTCCGGAAGCATCCACGGCACTCAGCCGTGCTGTCCCTTCGACTCTGTGCCACCGAGGTAAGAAGTGGCATTCTGCTCCTGCACACCTCCGAACGCCTTCTCTCCCCCCTGGAAATGACAGGGTAAGCTGAGTGGCAGGCGGATGTGGCCGGGAACAGAGGCAAGCCTCGGGATGGAGGAGATGGCGGAGAGATCGTGTTAAAGGATCTTGGATGAAGTTGTGGGGTAGAACGCAGTCCTTGCCTAGCAGGCACTGAGGCCTGGATCCGGTCTCTAGGACTACACACAACGGTGTGTTTCGCTATGGGGAGTGGGCGGTGGCTCACACCTGTAACCCCAGCTCTCGCAAAGATCAGAAGTTCAAGGGCAACGTGGGCAGCTTATGAACGTCCAAGGCCTATTTGGATTTCATGAGCCCCCCCACGCCCCACTTCAAAACACAAAACAGGAATAACATCAGAAAAGACGGATGGGACTGTGGGATGTCACTGGGGACATTGAGGCACGAGGATCTCAGGGTTATAACAGGGCTGGATTGGGCTGAGTAGCTAATTCGAGGCCAATTTAGGATAATGCGACCCTGTCTCAAAAACAAAACAAAAATGAACGAAAACAACAAAAGCAACCACTGGGCATGGAACACTTAGCTCAGTGGTTCTCAACCTTCCTGATGCTGTGACACTTTAACACAGTTCCTCATGCTGTGCTGACCCCCCCCCCCCCCGCCCAACCAAAAATTAGTTTCGTTGCTGCTTCATAACTGTAATTTTGCTACTGTTATGAATCATATGAATCTGTATTTTCTGGTGATCTTAAGTGACCCCTGTGAAAGGGTCGTTTGACCCCCCTCCCCAAAGAGGTCAGGACCCACAGGTTGAAAGCTTCTGACTTAGGAGGTAGAGAAAAGTTCAAGGCTAGCCAAGGCTGCGTAGCCAGTTGGAGGCCAGCTTGGGCTCCATAAGACTGTCTCAAAAAAAAAAAAAAAAAAACCAAAAACAAAAAAAAAAGCTAGAGCTATCAGCAATGTCACCGGGGAGTTATGATTTCTAACAAGCATTGATTGCTCTTCTAGAGCTGAGACTATGCAGCTACAGTTAAGGGGTGCGTCCCTGGGTGGGTTAGATGGCCAAGAAGGGCTAGGTACTTGCCTCCAAGCCTATGGTGCTGAATTTGATCTCCAGTGGAAGACGAGAACCAACTCCCAGGAAGTATATGTTGAGTTAAACAAAACAAAACAGAAAACAAACAAAAAAACCACCAAGCAACATGTTTTAAGAGATTATGAGAACCCCACAGAGACCCAATATAAAGGAAAGTAGGGGTTCCTGCAGTAACCCCACAGGATGGTTCCATGGTTAAAAGCACCTTTGGAGTAGTCTGATGAGCTGCATTTGATCAGAACCTACATAAAGGGAGGGGGACAAAACTGACTCCCCAAAGCTGTCCTGTGACCACCACATGTGTGGCGTGCACACACCAGTGCACACATCATTCACACTCACAGAATGATAATAAAATGCATTGTTTTAGTTACTTTCCTGCTGCTGTGATGGGACACCGTGAGTAAGGCAACTTGGAAGAGAAAGTATGTAACTGGTTGGTTTGCTTACAGTTTCAGATGGGAGTCCAGGACCATTATGGTGGGGAGCACAGTGGCAGGCAGGCAGGCAGGCAGGCAAGGCAGGTAGATGGACAGGCAGACAGGCAGGCAGGCAGGCCAACAGAGACAGGCAGACAAGCTGGAAGGCAGACAGAGAGACAGGCAGGCAGGCAGAAAGACAGGCAGACAAGCTGGCAGGCAGACAGAGAGACAGACAGACTGGCAGGCAGGCAAGCAGGCAGGCAGGCAGGCAGACAAGCAGGCAAGCAGACAGAGAGACAGACAGAGAGACAGACAGGCAGGCAGACAGAAAGATAGGCAGGCAGGCAGGCAAGCAGGCAAGCAGGCAGGCAGGCAGGCAGGCAGGCAGGCAGACAGGCAGGCAAGCAGACAGAGAGACAGACAGACAGACAGACAGACAGGCAGGCAGGCAGGCAAGCAGGCAAGCAGGCAGGTAGGCAGGATACTGGAGCAGCAGCTGAGAATTTATATATGATCCACAGGCACAAGGCTAAGAGAGAGGGAGGGGGAAGGGATGGAGGGGGGGGGGAGAGGGACAGAGCTAACTGGGAATGGTGTCAGCTTTTTAAAACCTCAAAACCCACCCCCAGTGACACACCTCCTCCCACAACACCACCACACCTCCTACCCTTCCCAAACATCCTAGCAACCGTGGAATCAAGTATTCAAGCATATGAGCCTATGGGGCTATTCTCACTCATACTCCGACATACGTCTTAAATAATAAGGAGTATTAAAAGTGGGGGTGCCGGCAAGATGTCGCAGCCGGTAGAGTGCTTACCTCCAAACTCAATGGCCTGAATTCGACCTCCAAGACCCACATGAGGGACAGAGAGGAACTCCTATCCTTATTTATTTTTAAAGATGTATTTACTCATTATGTATACGGTGTTCTGCCTGCACGTACACCTGCACGCCAGAAGAGGGCGCCAGACCTCATTACAGATGGCTGCGAGCCACCATGTGGTTGCTGGGACTTGAACTCAGGACCTCTGGAAGAGCAGGCACTGCTCTTAACCTCTGAGCCATCTCTCCAGCCCAGGACTCCCCCTATTCTTGCACATGTGGAGTTCAGTTTTTCGTCCAGCCTAGCCAAATTGGTAAGCTCCGGGTTCAGTGAGAGAGACCCCTGCCCTCAAGGAAGGATGGGTAGAATAAATAAAATGCAATAAAAAATTAAAATGGAGCAGGATTGAAGAAGAAACAGACATTAGCCTTTGACCTTCACATGCACGTGTGTGTGTTTGTGTGTGTGTGTGCGCGCGCACATACAGAACACATACATATGTTCAATACACACAGACTGAGAAAGCGAGAACAATTAGTAAGGTGGGCTTGGTGGCACATGCCTATGATCGCAGGACTTGGGAGGTGGAGGCAGGAGAATGAAGAGGTCATCCTCAGCTCCATACTGAGTTTGATGCCAGCCTGAGGTACATGGCTCTTGTTTCCAAAAACCAAACCACACCGCACAGCCGAAAGAACAAAAAGAGAGGAAATTCAGTGAGGTCCCCACAGAACGAGAAGGAGTTTTGCTGAGAGAAAAAAAAATTTTCCCCCCCTGTGTACAGGTTAGACTCAGTGCAAAAGAGCAAATAGTTTGCCTGGGAGTTGAGTGATGACCAAGATGGGGGGGAAATGGTCGCAATGTGGAATGTAAATTTAAAAAAAAAAAGAGTCAAGCGTGGTGGCGCACGCCTTTAATCCCAGCACTTGGAAGGCAGAGGCAGGCGGATTGCTGTGAGTTCGAGGCCAGCCTGGTCTACAAAGTGAGGCTAGGACATCCAAGGCTACACAGAGAAACCCTGTCTCGAAAAAACAAACAAACAAACAAACAAAAAAGTTAAAAAAAAATTGCAACCCAGGAGACACAAGTTTGGAGCGCCAATGGCGCAGGGCCTTCTGGGTATTATCAGTCACTCTCAGCGGTTTTTGCCTTTAGTGAAGGCTCCCCCGTCCACCACCACCACGGCCAGGACACTTATGAGGAACGGCGGCGGATGGAACTTTTTGCGATGTGCCTACATGGTCATGACCTTCTTCTTCGTGTCCTACAATAAAGGAGACTGGGTAAGGAAGATGCCTTTCTGTCTGCGGAGGGAGGAGGGGAAGAGACGGAGGGGCGGGGTGGAAAGGGAGGGAGGGGGAAGGAGGGGGGTCTCGGGAGGAGGAAGTCTATAGAGCAGGGGACGGTAGGAGGGGAGGCTGCCTTGCTAAGTGGCTGCCTTCCTTTCTCTCATTTTTACTCCCTCCCTCCCTCTCCCTCTCCTCTCCCTCTCTCTCTCTGTCCACACGCAATCAGGAGAAGGTCACTGGACAGCTTTTTGGGAGCCATTTCTCTCCTACTGTCCTAGAATTAATATGCCTCCCCAAGAAGAAATCACTCTTCACACTTAGCTCAGTCTATAGATCTAGTCCAGGACAGCCAAGGCTACGCAGAGAAACCCTGTCTGGGGGAAAAAACAAAAACAAAAACAAAATATTTTTTTTCATTGCTACTTCATAACTGTAGGTTCGCTACTATTACAAATCATAATGTAAATACCTGTGTTTTCCAACCATCTTATGTGACCCAAAGGGGTTGTGACCCACAGGTTGAGGATGGGCTAGACTCTCCCGAGGAATGTTGCCCACGGATTGGGCTTGAGGGCTGAGGGAACCAGGGGAACCCAGGAGGTAAGTCCCAGATGTTGATCAGGGAGCCCTGGCTCTCACAGAGGTGACTCGGTCTTCCAGAGGACTCTGAGCAGTGTCTGGAGACTTTTTAATTATATTGTATGACTGACTAACCCTGGAGGAAGGTGCCCCTGAAATTTAGTGAGAGGCCAGAGACAACAACATTCCTGCCTCACTGGCACCTTAAGTGACCCAGGTCAAAAAGGTCATCAGGTCTCGGTTAGAAACCCTGGCATGACTTAGGAAAAGTGACCAGGCTGGAAGCTGAGGCAGAGCTAGGGGACACAGGAAGTAGGAAGGAAGGTTGTCAGCGGTTTAATTCTTGTTTTGTTTTATTTTATTTTATTTCTCTCGGTTTCCTGTTCACTCTTCTTCCATCGTTGCTGTCTTACTCAGTGTTACTGCCACTACTGTAACCCGGACATGGATTTGAGGTACGCCAAGGCAGGGAAGGGGATTCCGCCTTTGCCAATGGTCAAGGGAGGTTAGCTTTAAGCTTCTTTTTTTGTTTGGTTGTTTGGATGGTTGGTTGGGTTTTTGTTGTTGTTGTTGTTTGTTTGTTTGTTTTTGCTTCTTCTTCTTCCCGTTTTGGAAGACAGGGTTTCTCTGTGTAGCTTTTTTTTTTTTTTTTTTTTTTTTTTTGGTTTTTCGAGACAGGGTTTCTCTGTGTAGCCTTGGCCATCCTGGACTCACTTTGTAGACCAAGCTGGCCTGGAACTCACAGCGATCCGCCTGCCTCTGCCTCCCGAGTGCTGGGATTAAAGGCGTGCGCCACCACACCCGGCTCTCTGTGTAGCTTTGGCTGTCCTGGACTCACCTTGTAGACCAGGCTGGCCTCGAACTCACAGCGACCCGTCTGCCTCTGCCTCCCGAGTGCTGGGATTAAAGGCGTGCACTACCACCTCCCCAGCTTGTTGGTTTTGTTTTTGACACAAGCTTTCACCGAGTAGCCCTGGCTGTCCCTGGAACCTCTAAACGTTTTCAATTACATTTTGTTATTGCTTGGGCTTGTGTTGGCCCACATGTGGAGGTTAGGGGACAGCTTGCTAGAGCCGGTGCTTTCCTTTCTACCACCGTATGGGTCTCAAGGACGGAACTTAGTCTTCAGCCTGGGCAACAAAGTGGCTTCACCTGCTGAGCCGTCTCACCGGATCCAGGAGGTTGCTTTTAAAGACCTAATGTCTAAGGTGGGGTTTGTGAGTGAGCGCAAAGTCTGCGTCAGAGAATTGCGTGGAAGGTCCCAAGTTCGTTCTCCTGTACTGTGGGAGAAATGACATGTGTGTCTTCCCCTCCCCCGCACACTACATAAAATAAGTGGGGCTTTTGTTTTGTTTTGTTGTTTAAGAAGAGAGCCAGGGGCATAGTTCAGAGGCTAAGAACATGCACTAGTCTTGCAGTGGACCGAAAATAAGTTTCCAGCACCCACACTGTGCGACAGGCACTACCTGTAACTCCAGCCACTGGGGACCAGATGCCCTTTTCTGGCCTGCAGGGGCAACTGAATTCACATGGAAATACGTAAACACATACACATACAACACACACACACATAACTAAAAATTAAATAGGGGCAAGAGAGATGGCTCAGCAGTTAAGACCACTTGCTGCTCTTTTTTTTTTGGGGGGGGCGGGGGTGGGGGGTGGGGAGGGTGGTTTTGAGACATTTGCTGCTCTCCCAGAGGACTTTGGTTTGGTTCCCAGCACGCACACAGTGGCTCGGCTCCCAGGTCTCCAGGAGACCCGATACCCTCTTCTGGCCCTCATGGACACTGCATGCGTGCAGTGCACTTAACATATACATGGACAGATACACACATAAAAATACAGGTGGTGGTGGTGCACGCCTTTAGTCCTGGGGCTGAGGGGGAGGGGTGGGGGAGGAAACAGAGGCAGGCAGATCTCTGAGTTCGAGGCCATCCTAAGGAGCCAAGCGCCGTGAGGTCGGAGTGACATGACATCAGCAGGTGGAATAATTTGGGGGGGGGGGCGGGGAACAGGGTGAGTGGACCATAGCCACAAAGAACATGGCACCAGATGGAGGTTAAGTGTTAGACTCTGATCGCCAAAGTCTATTCCTGGAATCTTGACTGAGAGCCAGAGTCCAGAGTTGATGCAAAAGCAAAGGAATTTATTAAGCTAACGCGTCAGGGTCCACCATACTCCGGGGAGATGGAAAGACCCCGTTCTGTAATGGCAGAGGGTTTAAATACCCTTACAGACACAGAATTTAGTACAAACATGATTGGTTAGTTGACCTTTAAAATGATTGGCTACTAGTTATTTTAATCCCCGAGGGGGCAAGAGCTCAGCTTGGGATGTCACGTGCTGTCAGATGCTCGGGACAGGTATGAGGATGTGGTTTTTCTCGGATAGAGTACAACAGCCCTGAGGCCATCTTGGAAAGTACCAAGTGGCCAGGGTGGAAAAACAACTTTTCTATCTCTTCAGTAAGAACCGCAGGCTCAGAGGTCGCGCGTAGAGTCCTGTGGGATGGTTGGGGCACCATGAGGCAGGCAGTCTGCGCATATATGAAGGGGGTAAATAAGTGTCGAACTGTGTTTCTCCTCCTTTTGCTTCTTCCTTAGAGACGACCCCTGCTGTTCTTTCTAGCGAACCTGCTCCAACTCACACTCACCCACAAGGGGCCCTCCATCTCCCATGCATCTCGCCTCCTCTGAAGGAAACTCTTTGGACTCTGGCCTGGCAAACCAGAGGGCAGTGAGTGTGCCCGGAAGGCCAGCAGGAAGCCTCTCTGAGGACCAGAACATGCCCCCTCTCCCAACCCCCGGCAGAAAACAGCCGAGTGAGCCGCTGCAGGTGTCTCCCCAACACCTTTTCTTCTGGATCATTTCCATCCTTTTTTTTTTTATCATTTCTCTAATTAAATGTACATTTGTGTAAGTATTTGTTTCTTTCGTTCATGAGACGCAGCAAATTAACCCAGGGTGTGTGGGTTGGGGGAGGTGGGGGGTGGGTGGGGAGTGAGGGGGTGGGGAGGTGCTAGGAATCATCTATACTTTTCAAATTGAAAAAACAATGTTACATTTTGATTGAGTGTATATTGAGTGAGTACGGCGGTGGCTTGGCAGCAAGAAGCAACTTTTTCCACTGAGCCATCTTGCTGGCCCTCAAATTCAAATTAAAGAGCAGAAAGGGCCTATTTGTCTCCTTGTGCTTTCAGATGCTGGCCAAAGCCTAGGTGTGCTTTTAAACTCCCTGACACTTTGGGCTTCCCTTATGCTCTTTCTAAAGTCTCTCTCTCTCCCTCTCTCCCTCCCGCCCCCCACCCCATCTCTCTTCTGTATTGCAGCAGCATACAAGATTCCAAGCATGGCCTATCCTGGGGTTTTTCTTTTTAAACTGTAATAAATGGTCCTGAAGCTTCTGCTTGCGTCAGTTCTTCGCTCTTGAACTTCTGTTTGTGATTCTTATTAACTTAGGTGAGACCGAGAATCACAGGATGGGGGCTGGAGAGATGGCTCAGAGGTTAGGAGCACTGACTGCTCTTCCAGAGGTCCTGAGTTCAATTCCCAGCAACCACATGATGGCTCACAACCATCTATAATGTGATCTGATGCCCTCTTCTGGCCTGCAGGCGTACATACAAACAGAGCATTGCATACATAATAAATAAATCTTTTTGTTTGTTTGTTTTTGTTTTTCGAGACAGGGTCTCTCTGTGTTGCCTTGGCTGTCCTGGACTCACTTTGTAGACCAGGCTGGCCTCGAACTCACAGAGATCCACCTGCCTGTGCTTCCCGAGTGCTGGGATTAAAGGCGTGCGCCACCATCAGTACTCTGCTTATTTCCTGTCTTTTAATTCTTTACTCGACATAAAATGAACCCATATTCCTTCACCCCTAGACAGTATCAGGGTGGGTGGAGGAGAATTGGGAGTTGAGGGCCATTCGTGACGATGTAGTGAGTCCCAGGCCAGCCTGGGATGCAGGAGGATGGAGAGATGGCTCCGCAGTTAAGAACATTGGCTGCTCTTGCAAGAGACTTGAGTTCAGTTTCCAGCATCCACGTGGCAGCTCACAACTGTCAGTCACTCAAGTTACAGAGGACCAGCTGGACATAGTGGCGCACGCCTTTAATCCCAGCACTTGGGAGGGAGGCAGGCGGATTTACATGAGTTCGAGGCCAGTCCGGTCTACAAAGCCAGTCCAGGACAGCCAAGGCTACACAGAGAAACCCTGCCTCAAAAAACAAAAACAAACAACAACAACAAAAAGTTACAGAGGACCTGACACCCTCTTCTAGTCTCTGCTGGTACTGCACACATATGGTATACTTATGTTCGTGAAGGAAAAACACACATATAAAGTAAAGATAAAATCTTAAAAAAAAAAAAAAGAGTCAAGGCTGTCTACCGGTTCCACCCATTTGGTAACTACACTAATTGGACTCAGTAAGTGTGCGTCACTTGCTAAGTTACAATTTAACCTTAGGGGACCTGCATGGTGACCACACTGCATGTCTGCTACATATGTCTAGAAGGCCTAGGTCCAGCCCGTGCTTGCTCTTGGGTTGGTGGCTCAGTCTCTGCGAGCCCCCGTAGGCCAGGGTTAGATTACTCTGTATTATTACTTCTTGTGATGTCCCTGACCCCATCCGGCCCCCTCTATCCTTTCAGCACTCCTGGATCTCGGCCCCCATTGCTTGGCCTTGGGTCTCTGCATCTGTCTCCATCATTTGCCTGACAAAGCCTCTCAGAAGATGGTTAGTTACGCTGGACTCCTGTCTATAAGCGAGTATGATTAACAGTGACAGGGCTTGGCGCTCTCCCGTGGGGTGGGTCTCAAGTTGGGCCGGTCGTTGTCGGTCTGCCATGTTCCCTCTATCTCTGTTCCATCTTTATCCCTACACTTCTCGAAGACGAGACACATTTTGGGTGGAAGGTTTTATGGGTGGGTCGGTACCCCCCCCTCTCCACTGGGAGACCCACCTAGCTACAGGAGGTGCTGACTTCATGCTCCGTAACACCTGTTGCTTGGGGTCTCTGCTAGGGTCACCCCCATAGCCTCCCAGGAGCTGCCCCTGTCCCAGAGATGCCCTTCCCCCGCCCCCCCAACAGATTTCTGTTTTCTCTCCCAGTTCACCTCACCCTCCCACCTCTTCTCCTCTCCGGCTGGATCTCCACTCCAGTTGTCCTCCGCACTTCCTCTTCCATCCAGTCCTCTCCGTCCATCTACTTGGGATGTCCATTGTATTTCCTGTTCTGAGTGAGATTCAAGCATCTTCCCTTGAGCTCCTCCCCTTGGCTTCTTTGGGTCTGTGGATTGTAGTCCGGTTATCCTGTACTATATGGTTAATGGCTGTTTAAAGTCATCATGGGGGGGGGGGGTCTCCTAACAATAGGAGTAAGGGCTCTCTCGGGCTCTGATACCTATGTTTGAGTCCCTTTCCCCTAGCTGGGCTGCCTTGTCACTCCCTGGTGGGGGAAGATGGGCTTAGTCCTGCTGTGACTTGAGATGCCAGAGTGGATTGGTATCATTTGGGGGCCTCCCCGTCTCTGGGAGGAAGGAAAGGAGGAAATGGGAGAAGGGGGTGTGGGAGAGCACTGGGAGGAGTGGAGGGAGGGGGCTGGAATCAGGCTGTAAAGTTATTAAATAAATGAATGAGTGAATGAATGAATGAATGAAAAACAACAAGAAAAACAACAAAAAAGTCTGATTTCCTGTCAAATTTAGAAGAGGAAAAAAAAAGCAAGTGCAACATATTGGTGCACTCTGCTCACTCACTATAAAGCAGGCAGACAGGCACAACGTGAGGATTTGCACACACTTATTGTTGCACAAATGCTCCCCAACTCGCACTCTCCCCAGTGACCATATCAAGGTCTTGAGACTCCTGCCTGGGGAAACAGCAGGCCAAGCCCAGGGTCCACTATGCTCTCATCTGCCCCGAGGCGGCCCTGTCTCACGACTTCCGGCTCCAGCCCGCAACAGAATGCAAAACTACAACTCCCACAAGCCTTCGCGACTAGCTTTTTCCTCTTTCCTAACAAATAACACCCCCCAAGAAGAGCTGGACAACTTTTTCGATCTCCTAAATCATTTCTTGATTCAGACGTTTCTGCTAGCAAACTCTGCCTTACAGACTAGCGCACTTCCAGCTTCTCTGCTTCTTTGACACTACAATACCCAGAAGTCACTGGGGCGCTCCAAGGCTTGGTTGCCTTGGAGACAGCGAAATGCTAAAACGCCGGTGGGGTATTGTGGTTGTGGGTGGGGAGAAAGACTGAGCATCTTGCAAAAGCAGGATTCCGATTGGTAGAGAGGCCTGTTTGTTCGCTTCCTTTTTCTTTTTCTTTTTTCTTTTTTTTCCGAGACAAGGTTTCTCTATGTAGCGTTGACTGTCCTGGACTCTCTTTGTAGACCAGGCTGGCCTCGAGATACTCACGAGATACGCCTGCCTCTTCCCTCCCTTACCCCCAGTGCTGGGATTACAAGGCGTGCACCACCACAGCCTAGCTTTTTTTCTTTTTCTTATTTCTTTCCTTTTTCCTTCATTTCTTTTTAATTCTCTCTCTCTCTTTCTCTCTTTTTTTTTTTAGTATACGTGTGCTAAATTTGTTTTGTTTTGATTTTGGTGACAGGGTTTCTCTGTGTAGCCTTGGCTGTTCTGGACTCGCTTTATAGACCAGGCTGGCCTGGTGCTGGGATTGCAGGAGTGTACCAAGGCTACAGAGAAACCCTGCCTCGAAAAACAAAAACAAACAAAAAAAAACAAAACAAAACGAGAAAACAAAAAAAAAGAGTTATCAAAGCAGACCTGGCCGCCAGCTTCTTCCAGAATCCCTCAGGACCCCATTACTGGGTCCTCCTGGCTGGCATAACTCTGCCCCTACTCCGAGCTGGGCTGCCCTTTCCCTATATAATCCAACCATTTGGTTACCTGGTCCTTTCACCTAGTCCCCTGGCCTCCTGGTCAGGCCCTCCCCGCTCCCTCCCTCCTCCCCCTCCCCGCTCCCTCCCTCCTCCCCCTCCCCGCTCCCTCCCTCCTCCCCCTCCCCCCTCGCACGGCCTAGGGCCATGTTCACTTTGGATTCTCTCGGATGTTGCTGACTCTATGTATCCCTTTCATCTACCATACCTAGGAACAATCACGTCACTTCCTTTTTCTTTTTCTTCTTTTTCTTTTCCTTCATTGGGAAGTGAACGCAACCTTTAGTCACACCCTTTCCAGTCTTCAAGATGATGCCTACCTCATTCCTTGGTGACAACATAAGTTTCTCCTGGATTAGACTGAGACTTTGAAAAAACGGTTGTGAGGATCTGAGCCGCACCTCTTCTTTGGGGCTTCCCATGCTGTACCCCCAATTGTTGGGTTTGGGGTCCTTTTCATACTCTTGTTTCCCCCCTTGAAGAAAAATGATGCGTAGAACTCTGTGCGCCCCCCCCCCCCCACTTACTAGCTCTGAGGCCTCAGGTAATGTACACGGTGCTTTAAGAACCCCCAGTTTTCCCATCTGTGAAACGAAGCCGCGCTGTCTGCTCAGTGGTGTTGCGAGAACTGAAGGGTTGCCCCTCACACAGCGACCACTCGTGTCCCAGCTGACACTTGTCACTGCCTCGACTGAGGAGCTAAAGTCACTACTTTCGGGGCACCTGGTGTGTTCACGCTCAGGTTGGGTGCGCTGAGCTGTGAGGCTGCCACGCGCGCGTTCTCCAGGGCGCACACCAATGACTGTGTCCTCGCCAAGTGGTCTGGTGTGGGGTCTGTCCTTATCCTGGTGACCTTGTCCTTCACTGAGCCAAGAGTTTTCTCAAGTCTTACCCCCATCCCCCTTTTCCCTCCTTGGTGGGATGTGAGGTGGCTCCCGGAAGTGCCTTGGAGTGATAATTTTGATAAGGCAGGACCAGATCTCCTTAGGGTTGCGCCAGGACAGGTCTTTCCGCTTTAAGTGGGATTTCTGAGATTCCTGGTACATTTCAGGTTTTTAAGCTTGGGAAGGAGGGGGAGGAGGCCTTAAATTGCGCGGGAATTCACGTTGCTCGGCTAAGGAGAGGATTCGATCAGACTCCCAGGTGGGTAGCTCCTCTTCCTTCTCTCGTGTCCGTCCAACATTTCCTCCCTGGCTTTCTGAACTGCCACAGAAGGAAAATCTGTCCTCCCGTCTCAGGGTTCCCAGACAAGCCACAGGTCAGGGCTGCCAGGCCGTTCCTTCATGCTCCGGGCATGGCCATGCACACACACAGTCCCTTCCCAATCTTGGAGGCTGGAGGCGAAAACTCGCGATCGCGCGCGGCGTGAGGTGCGTGGGAGCCCGCCGACCCCGAGGCGTGGGACGCTGGGAGGAGGAGAAGCACCCTGGAATGGATGGGGAGGCGTGTTTGCAGGGATGCTAACCGGAGTCTGGCGGAAGCCGTCGGGGAAGCGCCTCAGCGTGGGAGCGCGCACAGACATCCGCGGGAGAGCAAGTTCCCCCCACCCCCACCCCACCCCCTGCCCCGCGCGTCAGGGGGCGTGGCTCCGCGCTCTTGGGGAAGCCCCGGGGGCGGGGCCTCACCGGCCTACGTATGGTTTACAGGGCGGGGTGGGAGGGGAGGGGGAGGAGCGGCCCTGACCGGGGGGGGGGGGGGGGAGAACCCCTGAGGGTCCGGAAGGCGAGTGCGCAGGCGCGGGGGCTCAGTTGCTGTCCAGGTCAGTGGCAGCTGTGAGGCTGAGGGACGCAGCCTGGAAGCAGGTGAGAGGGTTGGTGAGACTTGTGTGGAAATGATTGTGGCGCATGAGAGTGAGTGAGTGTGTGTGTGTGTGTGTGTGTGTGTGTGTGTGTGTGTGTGTGTATGTGAGAGACCTGTTTGCGTGGGTCGTGCACTCCTGAGCTCTCGTGATCTGTGGTGATTTGAGCGCCTACCTGCAACTTCGCGTTGGCTTGGCATGTCTTGTTGTGGGGGGCGGGGGGGGGGCGGACAGCGTGTGAGGATCCTTCAGGCCACCCCTGTGTGTCTATGTGTGTGAGAGGAGAGAGAGGGAGGGAGAGACAGAGACCGAATAGGGCCGCGGGCCCCCCTCCCCCAAGAAACAGGTGCGTGTAAACAGTTCTGGGCATCTCAGGTATACTTGTGTGCGAGTGTGACAGACTCAGGGGGTTGTTTGTCATAGTCTGGGGGCACTCGGCCTGTGGAGCCTAGGAACAGGTGAGTGTGCAGGAACTGATTAGTGGCGTAGTGGGAAAAGGAAGGCGCCGCAGGTTGGAGAGGGGCGCGAGTGTTAGGTGTGGGCACACAGTTCTGAGCATCTCTATTGTCACTAGGTGTGTGTGTGTGTGTGTGTGTGAGAGAGAGAGAGAGAGAGAGACAGACAGACAGACAGACGGACAGGCAGAGACACAGAGAGAGAGAGACAGAGACCGATGAAGCTGTTTATCAGTCTAGAGATACTTAACTGTACGCCACCAGATGACAGTGGCTTTGTGAGTGTGTGCCAGTGTGAGATTGATTGTGCCTTATCCCATTTGTTACTGTGGCAACGAGCTGCTCTAGAGGAGGAGGAGCTGTGATGGCCTACTCTGGGAAACTGAACCTGTTAAGGATGAGACTTTTCCCTCTGTACAAAAGGATAAATAGCATCCATCAGTGGAATGCCCTGTGTAGTGTCTGGGACACAGTGAGTGCAGTGTAGAGCCGGGCCTTTGTGGTAGAGCTGAGGGGGGGAGGGGTTGTGTTGTGTGTTGACCTGCGCACTGGTAAGGCAGTAGTGGTGAATCCCAAAGACACACTTTGTGTGTCTGCATTTGGAATTTGGCCACCTCCCACCTCCAGCAGAGGTACACATACACACACACACACACACACACACACACACACACACACACACACCTTCTTACTCCCAGGCAAGCATCTGCCTTCTTGGGTATCTGCCCAAGTATCTTTCTGAGGGGACAGTGCAACCTACCCTTGCTTGTGGAACCTGTTAGGTGTCTTCCTGATCAGGGTAGCCTGAAGGAGCACGTGGAGCAGAGGTAGGGGTGGGCATAGAGGAGCCAGGGGCCAGCCACCTTAAATGCTAGCACACATTAGCACTTGGGGGAGAAAGAGGCAGGTGGATCTCCGTGAGTTCAAGTCTAGCTCGGTCTACAAATAGAATTCCAGGACAGGGCCACACAGTGAGACTCTGTCAACAAACAAACAGACAAACAAACACCAGAGGCATGGCAAGGTCACAGAGCCCTTTCGGAGTGACCTTGTTTGTTTAGCCTCTGCCGTCATCAACACAGCCACTTCACTTCCTCCCAGCCTGTGGGTTTCCAGCATTGGTCACTGACACAGAAGAAGCAGCCTATTTCTTGGGTCTATGACCTAGAGGAAAGAATAGTGGGTAATTATCGCTGCTGTAACAAATTGCCCCTGATTTGATGGTTTCAAAACTTTATTCGAACTCAGTACCTAGTAACCTTTTGAGTGCTTAACCTAACCAGGGGAAAAGGTGAGAGAAACTAATCAGACAAGCTTCTCCATTCTGGGCTAGCCAACATCCCTGTTGCTAGCACGCAGGCAATTCTGCTGGCCTGGCCTCAGGCACCTTAGCAATTGCTTACATCATGACCTCCTGCTGTCACCAGGTGGGACAAGTGTGTGAGGCTAATAAAAGTCTTGGCCTCTGTTCCCAGCAGTCTGGCAGTCTCTCTCTCTCTTTAAAAAAAGATTTAATTATTATTATGTATACAGTGCTCTACCTGCATGTACACCTGCAGTCCAGAAGAGGGCATCAGATCACATTATAGATGGTTGTGAGCCACCATGTGGTTGCTGGGAATTGAACTCAGGACCCTTGGAAGAGCAGTCAGTGCTCTTAACCTCTGAGCCATCTCTCCAGCCCCTGGCAGTCTCTTTTTTTTTTTCTCTCTCTCTCTCTCTTTACCCCTTTCTGTCTTCTCTGACCACCCCAACCCCACCCAGTTCTTCTAGGCCCACATGGCTCACTCACCACCTTTACCCAAAAACCAAAACCAAAACCAAATCAAAACGAAACAAAACAAAAAATGAATCACTAACTTCAGCTGGGCAGCTTTTGTTTTGTTTTGTTGAAGACAGGGTTTCTCTGGCGTCACCTTGGCTGGCCTGGACTCACTTTTGTAGGCCAGGCTGGCCTCGAACTCACAGAGATCCGTCTGCCTGTGCCTTGGAATGCTGGGGTTAAAGGCGTGCACCTCAATCCCTCAAAAGCCCCTCACCCCATCCCACCCTTATTCCCTGCCTCGGGCAGTGCTTCTTAAACTCATGATGGAGAGAGACTCTTGTAGACACTCGGGTAAAGAGGTTTTCTTGGTCCTTGCGGTTCGTATTTTACTCAAGTGTTTATATAGCTACCTAATGACTCTACTACACCACTTGCTTTCTCCACGGCTACCAAAGCGGTTTATTGTGCCACATAACTACCACCAAATTTTGTTAAGTCTCAGTCCTGCTCAGTTCCTCTCACTTTTCCCCCCCCAAGTTTATCACAGAATCTGCTCATCGTCTTCCTGATCTAATTCCACCAGCCTTCCTGACCTCACCCTGCCTTAACACACAGCCTTCTTTGTGTGTGGGAGAGGGGGGATTGCGGGTTTGGGTTTCTTTTGTTGTTGTTGTTGTTTTTGAGACAGGGTTTCTCTGTGTAGCCCTGGCTGGGATTAAAGGTGTATGCCACACCCACCCACACCACCACTATCCCCCCCCCCAATCACCCCCATCCTGGCTGCACACAGCCTTCTCCCCCCCCCCTTTTTAAAGATTTATTTATTATTTACACAGTATTCTGTCCACACGTGTGCCTGCCCACCACAAGAAGACACCAGATCTCATTACAGGTGGTTGTGAGCCACCATGTGGTTGCTGGGAATTGAACTCAGGACCCTCGGAAGAGCAGACGGTGCTCTTAACCTCTGAGCCATCTCTCCAGCCCCAGCACACAGGCCTTCTTAAATCTCTTTACACATCAAACCCGCGCCTGCCCAGCCCAGGACCTTGTCTACCTGGAAAGCTGTCTTCCCTTGTACCCTGTGGCTCACATACATGCTCACCACTTCCAGACTTCAGATCACCGCTGCCTCCTCTCAGAGGGCTTTGCTAATGACTGCGTTACTCTCTGGTCCTCTCTACCGGTTGCCCCTAGGATATACATGTGTCACCATACCCTGTTTATGTGAGGCTGGAAATCTCACTCTACCGACTGAGCTCCATTCCGGGCCTCAGCACATGCTTTTGTCGCGCAGCTTCTCCAGGCATGGTATCTCTGGGAGTAGGGTGGTGAATAAAATAGTAAGGATCCCTGCTCTTGACCCTAAATCACTGTGTGCCTTGTGGACTTGTTGTCTCTGCCCTAACAAGTGGTGCACAGGAACAGGAACTTTCCTGCTTTTTTTTTTTTTTTTAAAGATTTATTTATTTATTATTATGTGTGCAGTATTCTGCCTGCATGTAATCCTGTATGCCAGAAGAGGGCATCAGATCACATTATGGATGGTTGTGAACCACCATGTGGTTGCTGGGACTTGAACTCGGGACCTTTGGAAGAACAGGCGGCGCTCTTAACCACTGAGCCATCTCTCCAGCCCAGGAACTTTCCTGCTTTAACTTTCATTGCATTGCCTGTTGTGGTTAAATTACCAGTAGGGCCTAATCATGCTTATTATCAGGCCTATAATTATTATTACGTCAGTATAACCCGCTAGCAATCAATCAAGACACAGACATCTGTTACATTTAAAAATAGTCTTTAGTTAACCTGGGGCAGGGCAGACATCAATCCTGTAAACTACTTCCCATGTCATCTGCTTCTAATAATTTCTATCAAGCTACCTCACATCCATAATCCCATCTACTTGCTAATGTTCTTCATCTGGGTCGAATCCTCCATCCATGCCGGCCATGTGCTTCTCTTCCATCTAACCCATGATGATGGTGCAACCTTCTTCTCCTCTCTTCTCCTCCAGTCTCCCCTCTTCCTAAGATCCACTCTGTCTCCCCGAGCCTGGAAGCCTTAGCCACACCTATCTCATTTGCCCTGCCCAGGTGTGATGGCTTCTTATTAATTAGCATCGAAATACATCAGACCAACCCCCAACAATTGCCTGGCACCTGAGTCACCCACCTGTCAGATGGATGGGCACCTGACCTACTGTGATCCTAGGAACAGACAGTGTTGTGTCACTCCTTCCTTGCCCCTTCCTGACCCTAAGTGGGTGGGGAGAGGGGATTTGTTACAGTGCCTTGGCCTGTGGAGAGGTGACTGGGGACTGGGGACCTCAGGACCACTCCAAAGGCCATTGAGCGTCGCGATCTCTCTTTTCTGCCAGTATTCTGCCTCGGCCTCTGAATGTGGACCGTCATAGGCGGAAGAAAGGATGCCCGTAGCACGGGGGAAATCAAGATCCAAGGTAAGTGGTGACACACCCCATCCCCACCCCACCCTGGAATGTAAGATGTGGGCCCCATCCATTTTGGTTCTGGGGACTTCCTGCCTATAAGAAGACTGATGTGACACCTGGTGTTCTCTGTTTTCCATCCTTCCCAGTGTTCACATGACCATTCGCGGTCCATTCAGCATCAGCAGGGACACTGCAGCCCTCAGAGATGCCTTCCCCAGAAAGAATATGAGAATCCTGTAGTCTCTTTCGCTGGGGGATGGGTCCCACTCAGCCAAAGAGGTCAGGTGTATATGTGCCAGGTCAATCCAGTCGCATCACTTTGCTCTTCCTTGTAAGACCCATACTCACATGAAGAGGTTTGCCTGGCTACGATACAAGGAGGAGGACTATGATTTGAAAATGGAAAAGTGAGGGCTAGAGAGATGGCTCAGAGGTTAAGAGCACTGTCTGCTCTTCCAAAGGACCTGAGTTCAAGTCCCAGCAACCACGTGGTGGCTCACAACCATCTATAATTAGATCTGGTGCCCTCTTCTGGCCTGAAGGTGTACATGCAAGCAGAGCACTGTATACATAATAAATAAACAAATCTTTTTAAAAAAAAGAAAAGAAAATGGAAAAGTGAGGAGCACCAGCCTTATAGCTAACCTCTGCTTCTCCTCTGGAGATGGGTGCCGAACAGTCGAGCAGATGAGCAGTTTCTCATAAGAAACACTTTTTTTTTTTTTTAAAGTCTGGGGATGTTGCTCAGTTAGTACACTCACTGCTTGCTTAAAATTGAACCCTGAACTGGGCGCGTGGTGGCGCATGCCTTTAATCCCAGCACTCGGGAGGCAGAGGCAGGCGGATCGCTATGAGTTCGAGGCCCACCTGGTCTACAAAGCGAGTCCGGGACAGCTAAGGCTACACAGAGAAACCCTATCTTGAAAAACAAAAAAACTAACTAACTAACTAACTAAATATCTAAATAAATAAATAAATAAATTAATTAATTAATTAAAATAAATTGAACCCTGAGTTCAATCGCCCGTACCCCATAAACTGCATAGGGTGGAGCATGCCTATGACCTCAGCACGCATGAGATAGAGACATTAAGGTCATTATCGTTGGCTATATAGGGTGTTCCAGGCCAGCCTTGGACACACGAGGCCCTGTTTCAAACTAACAAAATACATCTCACCCAGTTACATGTGTTTGTTCTGTCTTGTTGCCCGAGTTACTAAATCAACATGCATTCTGTTTTGTTTTGTTTTGTTTCTGACTTGGTCAGAGTTCAGCCACAATATGGTTTAGCCGAGTCCTCAGCTTAGGTTTTTCCATGATCAAAATCAAATGGTTGGTTGACTATATTTTCTTTTTTTTTCTTCTTTTTTTTTAAAAAAAGATTTATTTATTTATTACATAAACAGTGTTCAGCCTGCATGTACACCTGCACTCCAGGAGAGGACATCAGATCCCATTGTAGATGGTTGTGAGCCACCATGTGGTTGCTGGAAATTGAACTCAGGACCTCTAGAAGAGCAGCCAGTGCTCTTAAACTCTGAGCCATCTCTCCTGCCTCAAGGAAGGACCTCTTTAGGTTCATAGTTTGAGTCTATAGTCCATCACAGGGGATCACGCAGACTGGGATTTTGTTTGTGGCCACGTTACACCCACTATCAGAATGCTGGTGCTGGGTTCAATTTCTTTTTTGGTTTAGGACCCAGCCCATTGGGGCAGTACTGACCGCTTTTTGGATCTATCTTCCCACTTCAGTTAACCAGTCTTAGACACTCACTCTCAGCTGTGCCCAGAGACTTGTCTCCAAAGGGATCTGTCAAGTTGAAAATATCAGCCATCATGGTACTTTATGCGTTTGCTTAGCATTTTCGACCCTCCTTTCCTTGGTTGACTATGTTTTCATTAAGGGGCTTAGGTCCCCTTCCAGGTCTGTTTGTTATTAACGGGCTTAATTCTCATTTTGAACATGTGCTCCCCTCCCCCCTTTTCACGGTAGCAACACCAACGGTCAAGCAACCCAGAGCAAGACTAGGTACTCTATATAAGTACCTCTGGGAGCTGAGGAAGATGGTGGTAAAGTGCTTGTCATTCGAGCAGGAGGATCAAGTTAGGATCCCCATTTTAGAAAGCCAAGTGCTGTGGTGGCACACGCCTTTAATCCCAGCACTTGAGAGGCAGAGGCAGGCGGATCTCTGTGAGTTCGAGGCCAGCCTGTTCTACAAAGTGAGTCCAGAACAGCCAAGGTTACACAGAGAGACCCTGTCAACCAAAAACCAAACCAAACCAAACCAAACCAAAACAAAACAAAAAGCCGGATGCTGGCCAGAAAGAAGGCTCAGCCGGCAAAGGCACCAACCACTAAGCCTAGTCACCTGAGGCTGAGTCCCAAGACCCACATTGTGGAAGGAGAAAACGAGCCTGTCCTCCGAGTTGTCATCTCACATCCACTTTGTGTCATGGCACATGCTCCCTACCTCCCCACATACACACATAAACAATTAGATAGATGTTTAAAAAAAAAAAAGTCAGCTGAGCGGTGACAGCACACGCCTTTAATCCCAGCACTTGGGAGGCAGAGGCAAGCAGAATGTCTGTGAGTTCGAGGCCAGCCTGGTCTACAAAGGGAGTCTAGGACAGTCAAGGCTACACAGAGAAATCCTGTCTCAAAAAAACAAACAAACAAAAAAGTCAGTAAAAAAAGAAAAAAGGCCAGGTTCTATAATATCTATCAATAACCCCACTGCTGGGGAGGTCTAGAGGGAGGCTCCCTTGAGAGATCACTGTCTGACCAGTCTGTCAGAAACTGTGAGCTCCAGATTCAGGGAGAGACGCTGTCTCAAAAAACAAGGTGGAGTTTCATAAGGTCCCACTGATTGATGCTTGATCTTAGGGCCTGAGCTGTTGGTGATAATGACAGTATGTGATGGAGATTGATTTACATTCAGAAATTTAGATGCACCAAGATAGGAAAGATGTCTTCTTCAGGGCTGTCGAATACACATAGCCAGAACACTAAGAATGTAACATTTATACAATTCCTGATTGTGTCACGGTTCTTCTTGCCATAGGTAATCTATTGTATATATATGTAATAATATAAAAGTATATGTACAAAAATAAAATAATTTTTAAAAAAAGGTGGAGAGTGGTTGAGGAATTTACTAATTGTCGACCTCTGCTCTCCAGGTGCATTAGCATATGTGCACCCTCACACATGTACACACCCAAACGAGCATGTACACACACCCCTGACACACACACATACACACACAGTCTTCCTATGTTGTGATAAACCATCAATAACCTGATTAAAGAACATCTTTTTAATTTGGAAGGAGCCAGACTGCACTATTGAGTCCCAGCTCCATTATTTAGGAATTGTGTGAACTGCAATTTATTCACATCACCCCTCTAGTTCTTTTTTGTTTTTTTTTTTAAATATTTATTTATTTTATATATGAGTGCTCTATCTGCATGTACACCTGCAGGCCAGAAGACAGCATCAGATCCCAGTGGTGATGATTGTGAGCCACCATGTGGTTGCTGGGAATTGAACTTGGGGCCTCTGGAAGAGCAGGCGGCGCTCTTAACCGCTGAGCCATCTCTCCAGCCCACCGTTCTGGTTCTTAGTTTCCTCATTTGTAGTATTACTGTGACCTTCTTAGCAGTGTCTTTCCACTACTACAGCTGAGTACAGAGTGAACCCGTATAGTTAGGTACCTAGAGAAAAATGCCTTGACTATAAAAACCAGCAAGTCTAAATTGATCTTTTTTGCTTGTTTATTTTTGTTTTTGTTTTTATTTTTGTAGCCTTGGCTGTCCTGGACTCACTTTGTAGACCAGACTGGCCTCGAACTCACAGCAATCCACCTGCCTCTGCCTCCCGAGTTCTGGGATTAAAGGTTATCTATTGTTTTTAATGCAGCATAATCTTTAATAATAGTTTTATTATTATACTATTTCATTATTATGTTACATGCTAATAAATTTATTTAATAATTCCACTCGTTTTTTTTTTTTTTCGAAACAGGGTCTCTCTGTGTAGCCTTGGCTGTCCTGAACTCACTTTGTAGACCAGGCTGGCCTCGAACTCACAGCGATCCGCCTGCCTCTGCCTCCCAAGTGCTGGGATTAAAGGCGTGCGCCACCACGCGACTCTTTTGGTCTCAGAACCCCGTCAGGATACGTCTCCTATCGTCACCGTTTCCTCCAGCCATGCAGAAAGAACTTTTGAAGCTCATGATTGAATAGACTTGTTAATTTATTTATTTATTCATTTATTTTAATTTCAGGCACCAGTGACTTTTGGAGACTTAGCCATCTACTTTTCTCAGGAGGAATGGGAGTGGCTGAGTCCCAGTCAGAAGGATTTATACGAAGATGTCATGTTGGAGAATTATCACAATCTGGTGTCACTGGGTAAGGTGTCGTGTGTGAGCGCACGTGCAGCAATCCAGAACTAACTTGTAAAGGGCATATATCAAGAAGGGTCTATCAGGAAAATGGAAGTCACTTAAGTTGTGTGCACTTTTTAAAACAGGGTTGTGTGGTGTGTGTGTATGTGTGTGTTTCTATTTCTGTTTTTGGTTTTCGGTGTTTTTTTTGTTTTTGTTTTTGTTTTTGTTTTTCGAGACAGAGTTTTCTCTGTGTAGCCTTGGCTGTCCTAGACTAGCTTTGTGTACCAGACTGGCCTTGAACTCACAGCAATCTACCTGCCTCTGCCTCCTGAGTGCGTGCACCACCATTCCCGGCCTTTGTGTGTGTGTGTGTGTGTGTGTGTGTGTGTGTGTGTGTTGTTGTTGTTGTTGTTGTTGTTTGTGTCTGTTTCTAAATTCCACGATTGGTTGGTTTTTTCTTTTTTCTTTTCTTTCTTTCTTTCTTTTTTTTTTCCTTACTGGAATCACAGGGTTAGACATCAGTTACCATGGTGGTCAGTTTTGGAACATTTTCATTACTCTCCAAAGAAACCCTGTGGTCAAGAGCAATTCATTTCCCGTGTGTGTATCCCTCGTTCTGTCTCTTTGGATTTGCTAATCTGAGCCATATATGGCCTCTTCTCACTTGGTCTAATGTTTTGAGGTTCGCCTCCATTGCGGCACATGTCAGTACTTTATTCTGATTTATTATTGAATGATTACATTGTGTGGCTAGACTTCACCTCTTCTGTTTGTCATTAACCAGTGGGTGTTTGTGTCATTCTACTTTTAGTGAATTGTTGCTGGGAGCATTCACGAACAGGTTTTGGGGTTATAGGTTTTATTTCTCTTGGGTATATATTTATAAATGGAATGGGTGGATCATGTGGAAACTGCTTTTTATGATGTAAATTTTTTATGCGTATGGGTGTTTTGCCTGCATGTGTGCATGTGCAGCGTGTGTGTGCCTGGTGCGTGTGAAAGCCAGAATAGAGTATCAGATCCCCTGTAACTGTGAGTCGCTACGTGGGTGCTTGGGACCAAACCCAGGTCCTCTGCAAGAGCAGCCATTGCTCTTAACCTCTGAGTCACCTCTCCGTACCTGTCCCACCCCTGCTGTATGTAGTTTGTTTGTTTTTGTTGTTGTTGTTGTGTTTTTGTTTGTTTGTTTTTCGAAACAGGGTTTCTCTGTGTAACAGCTCTGGCTGTCCTAGAACTCACTTTGAAGATCAGGCTGGCCTTGAACTCATGGAGATCCACCTGCCTCTGCCTCCCAAGTGCTGGGTTTAAAGGCGTGCGCCCACCACGCCCAGCCACAATTAACAATATTTAACATATAGTAATGTATACATGGCTTGCTTTTTATTTAATACGTGTAAATTTTTGGCCTCGGCACCTTGAATAGAGGCCCAACATACTAGAGGATCATAGAGTGATGGTGATTTAGAGCTGAAAGTTGATATCGTTAAGACCTTTTCCCAGAAGCACATAATTTATTTTATAGAGTTAGATAAACAACACCTTGTATATAACAACTTAGTTTTCATCTTCTCTATATTAAAAAAACATTAAAAACCAACCCTCGCACTTATCCAACCCAGAATAGCCTGACAACAGAGGAAAGAGGTTACCCCAACACCAAACAGTTCTTACTTGAGTATCAGGCTTAAGTCACAATTCTGACACTACCTGCCTGGGTCAGTGTCAGGTCCCCAGATTAAGGGCTCGGTGTCACAAGACTATCCCTATCTCAGACACCACTCACAAATTCACGCTTCTGGAGTTTCCAGCTAACTGTAGGGGGCGGGGGCGGGGGCGGGGGGGGGGGGAATCCCCCCAAACCACGCCCCTTCTAGCTTTGATAGCCTCAGGTTTGTGCTTACATTTACTAATTCAGAGTTAGGGATGCTGTAGAGGCTGCAGATAAAGAGATGTACCAGGGATTCTGGAGAAAGAGTGCGGGGGGGGGGGGGCGCGGGTACGGGGGGCGGGGGGAGGAGAGTCTCCATGCCCTCTCTGGGAGTGCTGCTCCCCACATGTGAAGCATCCCCCATGCTCTCTGCACCCTCCCTTTGGGGCTTATAAAGGCTTCGTTATAATTAATTCGACTGAAAATACCCCCCAGCATCTTGCCAGTTCTCTTATGAAGTTGAGGGATGGGATGATGGGATGGAGGCTGAAGCCCTTATCACCGTTGATGTCTCTGGCGGATCCTCAGGAGCCCGGGTGTACCTGCTGCTATCTCATTAGCATGTGGGAGATACCACTTTGGAGGTTAAAGGTTTTAGGAGGGGGAACGTGGTACCAGGAATCATTGATCTACTTTTTTTTTTTTTTAAAGAAATAACCATATCCTCGGGACATCGGTGGCGCATACCTTTGATCCCAGTGCTTAGGAGGTTGAAGCAGGCAGATTTCTGAGTTCAAGGCCAGCCTGGTCTACAGAGCGAGGTCCAGGATAGCCAGGGCTACACAGTGAAACCCTGTGTCAACCTCCCCCCTGCTCCAAAAAAAAGAAAGAAAGAAAGAAAAAGAAAAAGGAGAAGAAATCACCATGTCTACCATCATCCCTACCCCCCCACCCCCACCATCCTGCAGCTGCCCCTCACATTCTGTGTATCCTCACTGTGAGGATAAACCCACCTTTTATTGACACAGAGCTTGGCTCTGATTTCAGCGGTGCCCCACGCAGTGATCAGTTCCCGTATTTGTCCCATGTGCAGGTCTTGCCTCCCGGAGGCCAAATATCATCACCTTGCTGGAGAAAGGGAAGGTACCGTGTGTGGCGGAGCCATCGAGACGGCGCCGGGGCCCCGGTGAGTGACCGAGAACCAAGGCCTAAGTCTTACCATTCAAGCTGAGAAAGATGCCAAAATAGCACATACATTGGGCTGTTGGTAAACAGCAGAAATGCATCTTACACAGTCCTAGGAGTTGGAAATGCAGATATAGCATCTGGTGATGACCCATGTCCAGGTTCATTGATGATGTTGCCCTGTCATAGAGTACACTGCAAAGGGAAGGATGAGGGAACCGTATAAAGATGCTACCCTCAGCCCAGCTGAGCTCCACATCTTGCTAGTCCCCAACTGCCCTAGTCTACAAACCTGAGGCTGGAATTACTGACAGGCCACCGTATCAACCCTGTCATTTACCTGGGTTCCGGGAATCCAAATCCTGGCTCTTAAGACAATACGGCAGGTGTTTTATCCGATGAGCCGTATCTCCATCGCAAGGTTCTGTTTTCTGCCTTTCCTCTGTGTGTCCGCACATGAGGGTCAATTGGTGGATAGGCGCATGGATGGATGCCTTGTGGACATCAGATGGCAACGTATGGGGTTGTCTCTCCTTCCAACATGTGGGCCCCAGAAGTCAAGCTAAGGTCATCAGACTTAGAAGTAAGAGCCTTTATTGGTTGAGCCATCTTACAGGCATTTGCATAGGGTTGAAATCTATTGGTTTGACCCTGTCTTATATTTTCACTTGTGTGTACACATTCATCTGCCTTCTTTTTGTTTTTTTGGTTTGTTTGTTTGTTTGTTTGTTTTGGTTTTTGTTTTTGTTTTTTGAGACAGGGTTTCTCTGTGTAGCCTTGGCTATCCTGGAGTCAGTTTGTAGACCAGGCTGGCCTCGAACTCACAGCAGTCCACCTGCCTCTGCCTCCGGAGTGCTGGGATTGAAGGCGTGCACCACCACACCCGCCTCATCTGCCTTCTAAAATTTTGAGTATGTCCTATTTTATTTTAGTTTGCTTTGAAATGTTTTAAAATATTTACTTGTATGTATTGTATGTTCTGTGTGCGTGGGCATGTGCACACCACAGTGTATGTGTGAAGATCGGAGGACAACTCTGAAGGAATGGTTCGCTCCTTCCACTTTTATATAGATTCCAGGGGCATAACTTGGGTCTCCAGGTCTGTGTGACATCACTGGGATTAACATCAGCGTGTGCCGTGGTTTAGACTCCTTTCTCGGAAACAGCGTGATGAACTGAAGGGAATGTGTTAGCATTCAACACAAGCAAAGGAGGGTTAGGGGCTGCAGAGATGGCTCAGAACTGGCTGCTCCTCCAGAGGTCCTGAGTTCAATTCCCAGCAACCACATGGTGGCTCACAACCATCTACAATGTGATCTGAGCTAGGAGTGGTGGTGGCGGCGGCGGCGGCGGCGGCGGCGGCGGCGCACGCCTTTAATCCCAGCACTCGGGAGGCAGAGGCAGGCAGATCACCGTGAGTTCGAGGCCAGCCTGGTCTACAAAGGGAGTCCAGGACAGCCAAGGCTAACACAGAGAAACCCTGTCTCAAAAAAACAAAAACAAAACAAAACAAAACAAAAAGTGATCTGATGCCCTCTTCTGGCCTGCAGGTGTACATGCAGGCAGAGCATAATAAATGAATAAATCTTTTAAAAAAAAGAAAAAGAAAAGGAGGGATCCTCAGTAAACGAAGGTGCGAAGGAAAAGATAAAAAAGCGTCTATAAAGATGGCTCACTGGTTAAGGGTGTTACTGTTCTTGCAGAGGAGTGGGCAACCGTAACCCCAGCTCCAAGGAGATCCAACAGCGTTATCTGGCCCCTCCATGACCTGCACTTCTGAACATACCCACACACAGACACATACTTACATTAAAGAAAAAAAAAATCCCCCAAAGCTTGAAAAATAGATAAAGGAAAACCAATGGGATTAGAACCAGGAAGGCTTCTAGGATAAATCTCAGAAAATTTTAAAAGAGTTTTAATTATATATATATACACACACATATAAGTTTAGGTGCCAGCAGAGGCCAGCAGAGGCCAGAGAAATCAGATTCACCTACATCTACAGCTAGGTGGTTGCTTGTAAGCTACCCAGTGTGTGTGCTGGCCCTGAACTTGGGTCCTCTGCAGCAGTATGCACTCCTGACTACTGAGCCATCTCTCCAGCCCCCAATTTCTTTTTTTAAAAATCTTTTATCTATTCTTTGAGGTTTTTATACTTGTATGTATTATATTTATCTGAAGGGACTCTAGCCAGCCCACGCTCTGGCAGGCCCTGCCCTTCTCCCCGATTCAGTCTGCCTTGCTAAAAACCCTTCAGTTACATTCCTAAAGCTAGCCACTATGGTCTGCTTCCTTAGTTGGCCACTTCCTGTTCCTGAGGCTGATTTCTACCAAGGTTCCACTACCAAAGTATTAAATCAAGAGCCCCTTTTGGCTCACCTAGTTAACGCGGCCAATCAAAAGGAAACACCTCATCCTAACATGGGGTTTCCCCGTTTTTTTACCTGTATGGGCTGCCATTTGCCTACGGGCCACATCCGTTTCCTCTCTATCCCTCGGGGACAAACACTCCTTCCTGCTCTCCTTTGTCCCCCTGCCCTTCGCCCTTGTCCTCTGTATCCTGTGTTTGCCTCCCTGCCCTTTGTCCCTCTGAGCAAATAAATCTCCTTTGTGCTGAGAACATAGTCTTGGGTGTCTTGTCCCTTCAAGAATCTACATGCAACTGAGCCTTCCAAATAACACTCCCTGTATGCCCCTCTTCCACTTGTTTGTTTTGTTTGCTGTAAACCACTGCGTCCTTTTTTAGTGTCGCCTGATCGAATACTGACTCATCCTGTTGGCTTGACCTTGGACAAGTGACCATAACTGTACTCAGTCCGTGACTATAATGGCCACACTCCTTTCCATCCTGGCTCTTTTTACAAATAAATTTATTTCATTTTATTTCATGTGCATTGGTGTGAGGGTGTCATGTTCCCTGGAGCTGGAGTTACAGGCAGTTGTGAGCTGCCATGCGGGTACTAGGAATTGAACCCGGGACCTCTGGAAGAGCAGTCAGTGCTCTTAACCACTGAGCCATCTCTCCAGCCCCTACATCCTGACTTGTGATGTTCTTTCTTACCTCCTTCTCCGTGATGTTCTGTGAGCCTCGGGGAGCCAGATTTCTTCTTGTTCATCTGACCTTGTTGCTTCACGGTGAAATTTTCTGTTACTTCCTTTAATTCCTCATTTTACCTGAATGTTTTGTTATTTCTCCTAACAATAATTATGATAATTGTGACCAGATGTTGTTTTAAATGAAAATCCCAAATGTTCTAAAAAAACAAAACAAAACAAAACAAAAAATCCTGCTAGCTCAGAGAGGCAGAAAAAGCACCCCAGCTGACCTTCCTACTCAGCTCATGTCCCGATGGAAAAGGCCCAAAAGCTCACTAGCTCAGCTGACAGCCCGGGAGGAAAGGGCCAAAAAGCCAAAAGCTAAAGAGCTAAAAGCGCCTTCTGCTTCTAGAAGCTGTTTTAAATACCCTTCAACTCAAACTCCCTCCTATTCTTTTTCTTTTAATTTAAGATTTATTTATTTACGTATACAAGCACTCTGTTGGCATGTGTGACTGTGACAGAAGAGGGCACCAGACAGAAGAGGGCACCAGATCTCACTGTAGATGGCTGTGAGCCACCATGTGGTTGCTGGGAATTGAACTCAGGACCCCTGGACAAGCAGTCAGTGCTCTTAACCCCTGCGCCATCTCTCCAGCCCTGTCCCTCCTATTCTTTAATCCCTGTCAGGCTGGTTTCTTGCTCCGCCTCTTGATCTAGGGTCCACATTATTAAACCCTGTGTACAGGAAGCCCTTGGATTAAATATGTGTGTGTTAGGGCTCAACCACGCCAAACAAAAGACAGGTTTTTTTTTTTTTAATACAGTTCCCAATCTCAGGGATGACAATGGGATCGAGTATCTTGCAGCAACGAGATAACTGAGCAGTTGCGGGGATTTTTCCCCCTAGCGTTCGTGGAGCATCATGGGATTCATAGTTCATACTGTCCAGACATGAGAAAGGTAAAGTGGTTCTAGACTGTATATTGTGTAGTACCTTCTCCAAAGCCAAACACGTCCTATTAAGGACAAAACATGTATGGCTAGTCGGCTGTCTTTTTTTTTTTAGAATTGATTTTTTTAAAAGACTTATTTACTTATTATGTATACAGATCTTGTTATAGATGGTTGTGAGCCAACGTGTGGTTGCTGGGAATTGAACTCATGACCTTTGGAAGAGCAGTGAGTACTCGCTGCGCTATTCTTGGGAGAGGTGTAGAAGAGATTGATATCAGCTCAGGACCCCTTAAGACCCAACTTCTCAGCACAAATGAGATTTATTTGCCCAGAGGGACACAGAGGGCAGGGAATAAGACACAAAGACAGGAGATAGACAATGAGGCGAGAGGGACAGGGGTATTTGTCCTGGTGGTGTTTGTGGACAAAGGACTGTCTCTGGATAGAGAGGAGACAGAGGTGGCCCATAGGAAAGTGGAGATTTAAAAAGGTAAAAGGGAGCCGAGCATGGTGGCGCGCGCCTTTAATCCTAGCACTCGGGAGGCAGAGGCATGCGGATCGCTGTGAGTTCGAGGCCAGCCTGGTCTACAAAAGTGAGTCCAGGACAGCCAGGACTGTCACACAGAGAAACCCTGTCTCGAAAAACCTAAAATAAAATAAAATAAAATAAAATAAAATAAAATAAAATAAAGATAAAAGGGGAAACCCTGGGTTAGGATGAGGTGTTTAGTTTTTATTGGTTATGCTAATTAGGTGAGCCAAAGGGGGCTTTTGATTTTTGTACTTAAATACTTTGATAGCTGGACCTTGATATTCAGCCTAGGAAGGAGGAAGTGTCCAAATTGTTAGGGAGTGCACTTAGATCCGATATAACTCAGACACCAGGTCAATGCGGATGGCAAAAATGTAATCAAAGCCGGGCGTGGTGGCGCACGCCTTTAATCCCAGCACTCGGGAGGCAGAGGCGGGCGGATCGCTGTGAGTTCGAGGCCAGCCTGGTCTACAAAGTGAGTCCAGGACAGCCAAGGCTAACACAGAGAGACCCTGTCTCGAAAAACAAAAAACAAAAACAAAAAAAATGTAATCAAGCCACTACTGATCAGTCAGCCACAGAACAGACTCGGGAGCTTAACCACAACCCTGAAGGGACGTTGTACAGCATATTTAAAGGATGAAACCATAAAGTGAGGGGAAGCGGGGTGGGGCTGTAGCATTGTCCATTCATATTTTGACATAAGGTTTGAACAAGGGAGGACAGGAGTTGGTCCCTGGGCCTGGGAACATGAACTTAGTTGACCCGGCCAGCAAGATGGAGCTGTCCTTGAGATGTCTGGGCTCAGACAACTGTCTCCTTATAACAGAAGCTGTTCAGCTCTTGGGAAGTCCCCAACTTTCCTAGGGCCTGGGCCCTTGAACTTTTTTTTTTCCCTATGATTAACCGGAGTCTAAAAACAAAATGGCAGCACTTAGAACAAGTTTCTTTTGCTTGTTCCCAACAAAATAAGCAAATAGACCTTGGTGGCTAGCTTTAAGAATGTAATCTAGGGGCTGGAGAGATGGCTCAGAGGTTAAGAGCACTGGCTGTTCTAGAGGTCCTGAGTTCAATTCCCAGCAACCACATGGTGGCTCACAACCATCTCTAATGAGATCAGGTGCCCTCTTCTGGTGTGCAGGGACACATGCAGGCAGTACACTGTATACGTAATGAATAAATCTTAAAAAAAAAAAAGAAGAAGAAGAAGAAGAAGAATGTAATCTAGGGCTAGAGAGATGGCTCAGCGGTTAAGACCACCCGTCTGCTCTTCCAGAGGTTGTGAGTTCAATTCCCAGCAAACACACAGAGGCTCACAACCATCTATAATGAGATCTGGTGCCCTCTTCTGGTGTACAGGCAGAACACTGTATATGTAATAAATAAATCTTAAATAAAAAAAAGAATGTAATCTAATGGTTTCTTAGCAAGGCAGAAAAAATGGAGTAGAAGGACAAGACCTCCCAGAGCCATGCTTTTGAGCTGGCTATAGCCCCTTCAAGGTAGACAAATATCTACTCAGCCCAGACGGAACCAATGACAGGCCAACTTGACAAACCAATGAGTTTTATTTGAGTTACTTAGAGGAGCAGAAATTACTCAAAGACAGCTGCATCACCAAGGCCCACTCCAGCTGGGGTGACAGTTCACAAAAACCAGAAACCTGGAGCATACCACATACCCTGCGGGCAGCCCAGTGCATGTTCTGTTGTAGTGACACTGGACTAAACCTCTTCCAGGCAGCTCAGCTGGTTTCTGTTTCTTCCAGACTCGGTTTTCCAAGTCTTCTTTTTTTAACTTTTTTAATTTATTCATATTACATCTCAATGGTTATCCCATCCCTTGTATCCTCCCATTCCTCCCTCCCTCCCATTTTCCCCTTATTCCTCTCCCCTATGACTGTGACTGAGGGGGATTTCCTCCCCCTGTATATGCTCATAGGGTATCAAGTCTCTTCTTGGTAGCTTGCTATCCTTCCTCTGAGTGCCACCAGGTCTCCCCATCCAGGGGACGTGGTCAAATATGGAGCACCAGAGTTTGTGTTAAAGTCAGACCCCACTCTCCACTCAACTGTGAAGAATGTCCTGTCCATTGGGTAGATCTGGATAGGGGTTCGAAGCCAGAACCTGGAAACAGCCTAAGTGTCCCTCAGTAGAAGAATGGATAAAGAAACTGTGGTACATTTACACTATGGAATACTACTTAGCTATTAAAAACAAGGAATTCCTGAAATTTGTGGACAAGTGGATTGAACTAGAAATGATCATAATGAGTGAGTTAACCCAGAAGCAGAAAGACTCAAATGGTATATACTCACTTATATCTGCATAATAGGCCAAGGGGCATGTCCCACGAAAGCCTTCACTTATCAGGAAAGTGGGACAGAGGGGAGGACATCCTATTGAGACTCTAGATGAGAGAAACATGAGAGAATTGGGAGATAGAAGGATCCAGAGGGTCCTAGAAACCTATAAGAAGAACATTATGATGGGCGGATCTGGGCCCAGGGGTCCTGCTCAAACTATGGCACCAGCCAAGGACAATACGTGCAGTGAACTTTGAACCCCTACCTGAGATCTAGCCAATGGACAGGACATTCTTCACTGAGTCTTCTTTACAACTTAGCTTCCTTTGTCTGAGAGGGACCCTCGGCTTTTATTATTTACTCTGGTTGGGTGAGGGGGAGACACTAGTGAATCTGGTCAGCTTCAGGGACTTCCTGATATTTATCAGCCTGCCCAAGGAGCTTCCCAGTGGGATGGAATGTTTCAATCTCAGAGGACCCGACACTGCTACACAACAGCATGGGCAGACAGCTCACGAAAGTTATAAAACTGGAGCATACCGTAAAACTTGCAAGCAGCCTAACAGGTTGGAGAGTATCTGTTGTAGGCAGCTTAGGTAGTGTGCGCCTCCTTTTTTTTTTTTTTTTAATTTATTTATTTTTTTTTTATTGAGAGTGTCTTTCAGAGAACTTTATTGCTTTATATATGCTCGGGGAGGGAGAATCCTGATATATCTAGTCAGCTTTGGGGACTTTCCGAAGACTTTGATGTTTACTTCCTGAACTTATTAACAAGCCTCTCTACGGGATAAGATGATTTTATATCTCTCCTTAGGATATCCTGTGTCTTAATGAGTTTACTTACATGATTGACTATTTCATATACTTTTAACGTCCGCTATCTTAATGAGCTTCCCCTTTATAGCATACTGGTCTTTTTTTTTTCCCCCACCTCCCTTCCAACATCCTACCTCTTAATGAGCTTCCCTCCAAGATGGCCGATTTTAACCCTAGAGGAAAGTGCTATGCAACACCCACAGTGGGACGGTCTTCCCTCGTTTATCCTAATTAAGATAATCTTCCACAAACATGCCCAGCAGCTTGTCTCCCGGGTGATTTTACATGGTATGAAGTTAACAATTGAGATAGTCAAATCTTCTAAAAAATAGTTAAATGAAGATACTTTGGGTTTCCTTGTTCTTTTTGTTCTTAATGACTCAACATCAATAACCGATCAAAGCTTCAGTTCTCAGGTGTTAGAACACCAGAGTTGCAAATAGAGGAGACAGTATGGACCAGAAAATTTGTGCTTCTCAGAAGAATCCTGTCAGGTAGCCACTGTAATCCATTTAATGAACATTTTTAACACTATGTTGTTGTGTGTGTGCATGCACGCATGTGCACGAGCATGTGTGTGCATGTGCACGTACCACAGTGCATATTTGTAGATAAAAGGACAACTTGAAGTTTGCTCTTCTTCTACCCTGTTGGTCCTAGAGATCAAATACAAGACAGGTTTGATGGCAAATACTTCAAAAAAAAAAAAAGTGAGCCATCTGGTCAACCTAATTGTATCCAATTTAAAGAGCATGTGGGGCCTGGAGAGTTAGTCAGCAATTAAGATTTATATTGCTTATAATACTTATAGTACTTATGTTATTACCACATAGGGCTTCTCTAATATTTTTGTTAATCTGGTATGACCCAAATACTATTGAATGCAATCAGTCTTTTTATAATGAGATGATCTGCATGTGTTTTTAACTGTACATCTTCACTGAAAGGATTCATGTTGGCACAGGACACACCAAGATCAAGTTCTCAGCACAAGGGAGACTTTACTTGATCAAGAGGCACAAAGGGCAGGGAATGAGAGACAAGACAGGACACAGAGGATGAGGGAGAAGGGAAGAGGAACAAGAAAAAGGGGGAAGGTTTATTTGCCCTGGAGGGACAAAGGACTGCCTCTGAATAGAGAGGAGACAGATGTGGCTCATAGGCAAATGGTGGTTTATAAAGGTACAAGGGGAAACCACATGTTAGGATGAGGTGTTTAATTTTTATTGGGCACATTAATTAATGTAGCCAAAAGGAGCCTTTTGATTGCTGGACTTACTAGTCAACCTTGTGGGGCCCACTTTAATCCAATATAGTTCAAACACCAGGTCAGTGTAGGTGACAAGAATTTATTGTACTCAGGCTGTGACTGATGGATCAGGGTCGCAGAAGAGACTCTAAACTACGACCCTGAAGGGACCTTGTACAGTATATTTAAAGGATGAAACCATGGGCTGGAGAGATGGCTCAGTGGTTAAGAGCCCTGTCTGCACTTCCAAAGGTCCTGAGTTCAATTCCCAGCAACCACACGGTGCCTCACAGCCACCTATACTGAGATCTGGTGCCCTCTACTGGCATGCAAGCTAGCATGCAGGCAGAGCACCGAATAAATAAATAAATCTTAAAAAAAAAAAAAAAAAAAAAAAAAGGATGAAACCATAAAGCAAGGGGGAGCTTGGTGGGCTGTAGCGTTGTCCAATCATATTTTGGCATGGGGGTTGAGCAAAGGAGTTTCCATCAGATAGGATAAGAGTAGGTCCCTGGGCCTGGGAACATGAACTTAGTTGACTCTGTCACCAAGATGGTCCCTGGGATGGGTGGGCACAGACACCTGTTCCCTTACAACAGAAGCTGTCCAGCTATTGGGAAATCCCCCACCCACTCCCCTTTGGGCCTTGGACCTTGAATTTATTTTTTTTCCTATGATTAAATGGAGTCAGAAAACAAAATGGCACTCCTTAGAATAAGTCTCTTTTGCATGTTCCCAACATAAGTGGCCAAATAAGGGAATAGACCTTGGTGGTTAGCTTTAGGAATGTAATCTAATGGTTTACGAGGGACGGGGAATGAGGGAAGGCCCCCTGCTAGAGCCCTGTTTGCCATGCTCTGATTGGCTACAGCCCACCATTCACAATTTGGTGTATAATTATTTTATATTCATGTAGCATAGCCTACATCATACCAGCCACATTTTCGGTACCCAGGCAGTACATATGACAAGTTGCTACTGTGTTGGATAGCACAGTTCTAAAGCATTTACTCTGTTGATTGTGCCCCCCAAGAAACTAAGGTCTGTAGTTATTGTGTTATGTAAGTACTTTATTATTTGTAAAATAATTCTTTTAAAGGTATTAAAAAAAATTTTTTTTTGAGACAATGCCTTGTTATGTTGACTTGCAACTCAGCAAGTGTCCTGAGCTGACTTTGAATTCAGAATCTTCCGGCCTCTGCCTCCTGATTACTGGGGTTACAGACATAACACCACCACATTATCAGCACAAAATAATTATTTTGAGCCATTTTGGACCAATGTGTCCTACTCCAGTTTGACCTTTCAGCTTAATATGTTACTTTGTTTCCTTACAGTTTTCCCCCTATTCTAAATTTAAAGTTATTATAGTTTTAAATGTTCACTCAGTCCTGATTGTTAGTATATTTGTGGTTTTTTTAAGATCTGATATTCAAGAACATGCTTTTAGGATTTATAGCTTTATAGAGGTAAATCACTCAGTTTGAAAGTATAATCCAGATGAGCAACGATGGCGCACGCCTTTAATCCCAGCACTTGGGAGGCAGAGGCAGGCAGATCTCTGTGAGTTCGAGGCCAGCCTGGTCTACAGAAGAAGTTCCAGGACAGTCAGGGCTACACAGAGAAGCCCTGTCATGAAAAAAAAAATGGAAGAGGAAAAAAGAGCAGGAAGAGGAGGAGGAAGAAAGAAGGAAAGAAAGAAAGCTAACTTATTTTTTTTAAAGTATAATCCATTTTTCCATAAGTTTCTAGGTTTGATGTCAACATAATCCAGTTTTAGATGATTTTCATCACACGGGTAATATCTCTCTTACTCATTTACACTTAGTTTCTATTTTCACCTTTAGTCTTCAAGTAACCACTTAATATTTCCATGTAGATATTCCCTTTTATGAATATCTCATATAGTAAAATACGTTTAACCAATCAACAGTCCATGGAGTTAAATGTACGAAATGTGGGATGAAATATATTGCATACACAAACACTTGGTTTATTCACTTCCAAATTCCAAAGATTCCTGAATTCCATTAACTAATATTTCTGGAAAGCCATGTCCTGCTTTCATTTCCTGTTGCTGTGATTAAACACCCAGAAAAAAAAAGCAACATAAAGGAGAAAGGGTTTATTGGTTCACAATCTCAGGTTACACTCCATCGCTGAGGGAAAGTTAAGGCCACAGGAACTTGAAGCAACCCACTTTATACACAGTTAAGAGCAGAGGACTGAATTAATGCATGCACTGCTCAGCTAGCTTGCTCCTTTTTATTCACTGTGGGACCCCAGGCCAATGGAATGGTGCCACCCACAGTGGATTAAGGTAATGAAGATATTCTCAGAGACGCCCCCTCTTCCTGGATTTTGTCACACTGATGATTAAAACTAATTATCGCAGCCGGGCAGTGGTGGCGCACGCCTTTAATCCCAGCGCTCGGGAGGCAGAGGCAGGTGGATCGCTGAGTTCGAGGCTAGCCTGGTCTACAAAGTGAGTCCAGGACAGCCAAGGCTACACAGAGAAACCCTGTCTCAAAAAAACCAAAACCAACCAAACAAACAAACAAACAAAAAACCCAAACTAATTATCGTAAGACCTTAATATAGTAATGAGACTATAGTAAGATAAATTGTTCTTCGTAACGTGAGTTATTATAATCACTAATTTTAATGACTTTTTTTTTCATTATACAAGCTTCATTTCTTCAGCACAGGAAAACTAACTCTAACTTCTTGGTGTCTCCCAGAATCAGGCTCTAAGTGTGAGACCAAGAAGTTACCACCAAATCAATGTAACAAACCTGAGCAGAGCATCTTTACGAAAGCAGTGTCTCCACAACCAAAGGATCCCACAGGGAAAGCAAAACCTAACAAAAATTCATTCCCAAGAAAACCCAAGAAAGGACATTCGGGCAAGAAGTCTTTAAAGTGTAATCGTTGTGAGAAAACCTTTTCTCGAAGCGTATCCCTTAAGCTTCATCAGGACTTTCACACTGGAGAGAGGTCTTACGGGTGCAGTCACTGTGGACACGTTTTCAGGCAGATCTTCTCCCTCATTCTTCATGGGAGAGTTCACAGTCAGAATAAAAGCTACGAATGCGATAAATGTGGGGAAATCTTTAACAAAAAATTGACTCTTACGATACACAGGAGAATTCATAGTGGGAACGAAGATTTTAACAATGGGAAGGTCTCAGATCCATGCCCGCCGCTCGGTGTACTCCCTAATAATCACACTGTTGAGAGCCTCCACCACTGCAGGAAATGTGGGAAAGCCTTCAGCCGGATGTCGTCCCTTTTACTTCATAAGAGAATTCACACTAGAGCTAAAATACAAAAATACAACAAACAAGGGAGAGGCTGCAAAAAGAAACAAGCCCTCGCACATAGAGGGATCTGTGTTGGAAAGAAAATTCATGGAAGCAGGAAGGCCTTAATTCAGAGTCCCGGCGGGCGGAGAACTCGCTGCCTGGAAAATCCTTTCATGTGTAATAAGTGTGGGAAGTCCTTTAGCAGGGTCCCGCCGTTGATGCTTCACCAGAGGAGTCACGCTTCCGGGAAACCCTACAAATGTGACAAATGCCGGAAGGACTTTAGACGGCTTTCGACCCTGATCCTGCACCTACGAACTCATAACGGGGAGAAACAGTATGAGTGCAACAAATGCGAGAAAGTCTGCTATCGGCTTTCAGCCCTTCTCCAACACCAGAAAGTTCACAAGAGGAAAAAGAAACTCATCGCGTGCAAGGAGTGCGGCAAGATGTTCTGCGGAATCAAGAACCTTAAAGTGCACCTGAACATCCATTCAGAAGAGAAACCTTTCAAGTGCGGCAAGTGCAGCAAGGTCTTTGGCCGCCAGTCGTTCCTTATTGAACATCAAAGGATCCACACCGGGGAGAAGCCCTATCAGTGCGAGGAGTGTGGCAAAGCGTTCAGCCACCGAATATCTCTGACCCGGCACAAGAGGATCCACAGCGAGGACAGACCTTACGAGTGTGAGCAGTGTGGGAAAGCCTTCAGCCAGGGCGCTCACCTGGCGCAGCATGAGAGAATCCACACGGGAGAGAAGCCTTACGCCTGCAGGACGTGTAAGAAGTCCTTCAGTCAACGCATTTCCCTCATTCTGCATGAAAGAAGTCATACCGGGGAGAAGCCCTATGAGTGCACCGAGTGTGGGAAGGCGTTCAGCAGCGGCTCAGACCTTATCCGCCATCAGCGAAGTCATTCCTCCGAGAAGCCGTATGAATGTAGCAAATGTGGCAAGGCCTATAGTCGGAGCTCATCTCTGATCCGACATCAGAGCACACACTCCTCGGAGGAAAAATCCTAAGAGTTGTTGGCTGAATCTGCCGACAGCTACGAGGGATGTCAAAGAATTGCTCAGAGGCGTGGAGAACGTGTGCAAGTGCCCTTGACTTCCGACGATTGTATGTCCCGATAAATTCACCGCTGGTTGCAGCATTTGAAACAACAAAAAAAATGTATTTAATATGTCTAGCCTACCAAATGTGAGCCTTCATCAGCACGGTCCACTGTGAAGTCCCCAGTTGTTCGCTTTCCAGATTGCATGGCTTCCTGGAAGCTGCGGCACCATGGCCTGCTCCTGTTGCCTAGCAACACGAGAGTTATCACCCTGCTCATCTTCAGCCTAGGGGAAACATCACAATGTCCTAGCTGAACGTACATCGCTTCTGTGCCGTCATCATGATGCTCAAAAAACAAAAAACGAAAATCACGAATCACTAATTGCCTGTGACCTGTTCTGTGTATTTGGGGCCGTTGTGTGATATTCTCCCTTTGAAAGCCAAAGAACAAACGTACTTGGTGGACTTGAAACTGGAGCCCAGCCACCAGCCGAGGTATGCTCAGAAGATTGGATCGGGGCTTGGGGGTGAAGGTGCTTTTCAGTTGGCGTTTTGTTTTCCAGTGTAGTGTTGAGGACGTTTCACTGCATCCACGCAATGAAAAAGAACTGCCAAGTCCATTTTTTTTTCCTTCTGGATGGTGCTTTGAGCCTGAGTTGAGGTCCCAGGGAAATAGAATGTGGAGTCTAACAGGCTAAACAGGAAACAGGGTGCTTCTTTCTCCTGACAAGTATGTATTGCAGTGACAACGACAACAACAACAAAAGACAGTATTTAGGCCAGGCATGGTGGCGCACACCTTTAATCCCAGCACTCGAGAGGCAGAAGCAGGTGGATCGCTGTGAGTTCGAGGCCAGCCTGATCTACAAAGCAAATCCAGGACTGCCAAGGCTACACAGAAAACCCCTGTCTCAAAAAAAAAAAAAAAAAAAAAAAAAAAAAAAAAAAACCAACAACAAAACAAAACAAACCCCACCAAAAATAGTATTTACAGTGAGCGTGGAACAGTAGTCACTGCCTCCATGCATATGAAGATGCACTTCAAAAATATAGTATGGGGCTGGAGAGATGGCTCAGTGGTTAAGAGCACTGACTGCTCTTCCAGAGGTCATGAGTTCAAGTCCCAGCAACCACATGGTGGCTCACAACCATCCACAATGAGATCTAGTGCCCTCTTCTGGCCTGCAGTACATGCAGGCAGAATACTGTATACATAATAAATAAATATTAAAAATATATATAGTATGACTATGACAGGCTACGGCTGGGGGTTGGACAGGAGATAGTAGAGAATGCGGGACATCAGAGCAGGGAGAAGTTATTTTCTTTTTTTTTTAACTTTTTTATTTGAAAATAAACTGTCTATATTTGTATACGCACACTGTTTTCATGCAATAATGCTAGTTGGTACACAAAAAGTAACTACTGAGATATGTGTTCGTGTTTTTATGGTCTGAATGTTTGTGTCACCCCAAAACTCAAGATGTTGAAGCCCTAACCCCTCAATGTGATATTCGGAAAGGAGATTAACGAAGTCGTGATGTCGATGGGCCTTTTACGGATCAGAGCCACCAGCTTTCTGTCTCGTGTTGAGAGCACAGGGAAGCCCTCTGCAAACCAAGAAAAAGCCCTCACCAGAGCCTGACCTTGGACTTCCGGCCTACGGAGGAATTATGGGAGCCTAATTTCCTCTTAGTAAGTCTGTCTGTGATGCAGCTGAGTAACATATGGGCGAAGCCCTTGGCTAAGGTACTGGCTGTTTTCCTTTGAGCTGTCCAACGCGTTCAATCTCTATTTCCAGCTTCTGTAAGTTATATAAGAAATAAAGTCTGCGTTCTTTTCTGTGGTTAGAGTGTCAATCAAGCTCTTTTCTTTCTTTCTTTTTTTTAATTTCTTTTTTTTAAAGATTTATTTATTTTACATATATGAGTGTTCTGTCCTCATGCACACTAGACGAGGGATTCAGATCCTAGTATAGATGGTTGTCAGCCACCATGTGGTTGCTGGGCATTGAACTCAGGACCTCTGGAAGAACAGATAGTGATCTTAACCACTGAGCCATCTCTCCAGCCCTCAAGCTCTTTTCTATGAGTTTTTCTTCCGCAAAACCTATCTGGGAGAATACCTGTTTTTTTGTTTTTTTGAGACAGGGTTTCTCTGTGTAGCCTTGGCTGTCCTGGACTCGCTTTGTAGACCAGGCTGGCCTCAAACTCACAGCGATCCGCCTGCCTCTGCCTTCCGAGTGCTGGGATTAAAAGCGTGCGCCACCATGCCCGGCTAGAATACCTGTTTTCATTTCTTCTTTTTTCTTTTTTTTTTTTCCTGTTTTTTTTTTTTGTTGTTGTTGTTGTTGTTGTTGCTGTTGTTGTTTTGGTTGGTTGGTTGGGTGGTTTTGGTTTTTTTCAGGAGAGAGCTTCTCTGTGTAGCCCTGGCTGTCCTGGGACTCAAATCTGGAGTTCTAATTTTGACCTCAGGCATCGTGGTTTGAATAGGAAATGTCCACTATAGATTCATCATCCCAGCTTTGTGAATTTTAGGTGTGGCCTTACTGGAGGAACTAGGTTGTTGGGGGGTCAGGAGCGTCCTTAGGGGGCTGAGTCTTGTCTTACACTCTCCTTTAAGAACTTTGTAAAAAGGAATTTTAAGTTTTTATTTTACATGTATGAATATATGGAAGCAGATGGTAGAGACCCACAGCCAAACATTAGGCGGAGTTTGGGGAACCCCACTTTTAGAAAAGGGGGAGGATGTGCCGGGCAGCAGTGGCGCACACCTTTAATCCCAGCACTTGGGAGGCAGGGGCAGGCGGGTCTCTGTGAGTTCGAGGCCAGCCTGGTCTACAAAGCGAGTCCAGGACAGCCAAGGCTACACAGAGAAACCCTGTCTCTAAAAAAACAAAAAACAAAACAAAAACAAAAATAAACTATTTTCTATGCATTAATGTTTTGCCTGGTGCTCAGAGGCCAATAGAAGGCATCAGATTCCTTGTAAATGGAGTGATAGTTGTGACTCGCCATGCGGGTGCGCGGAATTGACTTCTGCAGTAACAGGTGCTCATATCTGCTGAGCCCTTTCTCCACCCCACCCCACCCCCCCTTTTTTAAGCCAACTGGCCTATTGCATTTTGTTGTGGCAGCTCAAGCCGACTCATACATCGGAGGAGAGCTTTCACCAGAACCTTCTCTGCCCATCCCTTGCCCCATCTCTCTTTCCTGATAACCGGGTGAGAGCTCTGTCCTGCCTGCTCTGCTCACCCCTAAGAGGGACTAAAACCAAAATACATCTGGCCTTGTGTGGCTGGAGTATGTTGCCTCGGCAATAAAATGTCTACTACAAGTAGAAACACAAACAAAAACGGAGGGAAGCTAAGCTTGCAGGCAGGGTAAAGGCAGCTGATATGTAAACAAACATAAAGTCATGGGAGCAAACAGTTGAAGAGTGGCCAGAGAAGACTCAAGGAGAGGAGTGTTTTTCTCTTTCCCTTCCTACACCCTTCATACCTTTATGCTTCGTTACATCTGTTCTCATGGGCCCAAACAGTTGGTTCTACATCAACAGTATCCCTAAGAAGATGCCTGTTGGCTCTGCTTTTTAACAATTAAACTTTATTATACAACCCAACTAGCTTACACAAGAGGGAAAAAAGGTTAAAAGGAAAAAAAGAGTGAACCTTCTGGTATCCGTTCAATGGGACGGGTCCCTAGGTGTCTCTGGTCTGTTCGTTGATCTTCTGATCCACATGTGCTCAAGCCCAGTCTGGACCTGTCACTCCTCTCTTTTACCTGTCTGTCTGTCCAGTGTAAGGGGTGGTCTTCCTCTCCCATTGAGGGTCAATTAGAAACACAATAGTCTAGGTGGAGTTCCCAGGTCCACTTTCTGAATTTTAAGCCCAGGATGGCTCCACACAGTCTGTCTCAAGGTTAATATCAGGGAGTATCCATGGTGTGTCCAAGGGCAAAGCCTGCCAAGACTGTTTTTACCTGTGATAAAGTTTACAGTCCTTTCCATAGATGCCACCTGAGATGTGGCTTAGTAGTACAAGTAGACAACACGTATTCTACTTTGCTTTCTGTTTGCAGTGATAAAACACCGAAAACCACTCAGGGGGAAAGAGTTTACTGAGCCTACACTTCCAGGGCATGGTCCGTCATTCATCGAGATGTCAGGGGAGGAACTCAGAAGGCAGAAACTGTGGAGGAATCCTGGTTCCCAGGCCTGTGCTTAGCTAGCTGCCCCCACACACCTCAGGCCAGCCTGCCCGGAGAATGGTGGTTACCCACAGACATCCTCCGCAGGCGTGTGCAAGGTCCGATGAACTCTTCAATTGAGACTCCTCAAATGACTAGGCCTGATTGACCTGAGTTCAATCCCTAGGACCCACCCACATGGTGAAAGGAGAGAACCAATTTCTTCAGGTTGTGCAGACACACACAATGTGATCTTTTTTAAAAAAGTATATAAGACTGAAATACCAGCAATACACCTCATATGCATAAATTAAATGTAAAATGTGTGTGTGTGTGTGTGTGTGTGTGTGTGTTGGGGGGCATAGGGGTATAAACACTCAAAAAGCTGAAACCAAGGAATAAGGGATTAAAAAAATGATTATTATGGAATAATAGCCTAGCATGTGGTGAGCCCTGGCTTCAATTCCCAACGGGGGGGGGGGGGGGGAGGGGGGGGAAGAGGTTATAATAAAGGGATCAGTTTCCAAGCACACGTAATCCCAAATGGACATAAGTTGATTTATAGAGGTGCAGATAAAATGAAGTTAAAGAGCCAATGGAGGCAAAAGGAGAAGTAGATCTGAAGTGTGTAAGGGCTGCGATGGCTTAGCAGCCGGGATCCCTGCTTGGCTAGTGCTAGCCACAAACCTTCTCCCAAAAAGCGTTCAGTAATCCCACCGGTGCTCAAGCTATCTGCTTGGTACACCCTTCTCCAAACACAGCCGCCCGAGGACCTAAATTCGTATCTCCAGCACCCACATAAAAGTCAAGCATGGACGCACGTATCTGTAACCCCAACTGTGGGAAGTGGAAACAGGTGGATCAGGGGCCTTGCTGGTCAGATAAAATAACTAAGAAGCTGAGGTCCAGATGCATCGAGACACATTCTCAAAAAGTAATATAGGGTCAGGAATGGTACATGCTTTTAATCCCAGAACTCAAAAGCCAGAAGTAGGGCAGGGGCAGGGGTGGGGGCAGAGAAATCTTTGAGTTCAAAACTAGCCTGGACTACTGCGTAGATAGTTCCTAGTCGGAAAAACAAAAGCAACAACAAGTAAGGGCCTGGAGAGATGGCTCAGCGATTTAACAGCACTTGGTGTTCTTCCAAAAGACGCAGCTTCAGTTCTCAGGGCCCATATGGTGGCTCGCAGCTGTAAGTCCAGTTCCAGGGGATATGACACCTTCTCCTGGCCCTCAAAGGTATGAGGTACACTTGTGGTGCACAGCAAACACAAAAGCCAAACACACCCATACACGTACAAATAAAATCAAGGCCGGGAGATAACTCTGGTGAAGCACTTTACACAAGTCTGTCGACTACAATTGGATCCCTAGATCCCTAGGTTAAAGTCAGATATGGTAGGATCCCTGTCTGTAACCCCTACTCTTTTTCTTTTTCTTTCTCTTTTTCTTTTTTTTTTAAAGATTCGTTTGTTTGTTTGGTTTGGTTTTTCGAGACAGGGTTTCTCTGTGTCGCCTTGGCTGGGCTAGACTCGCTTTGTAGACCAGGCTGGCCTCGAACTCACAGCGATCTGCCTGCCTCTGCCTCCTGAGTGCTGGGATTAAAGGCGTGCGCCACCACGCCCGGCTTGTAACCCCTACACTTATGAGTAACCCCTCATCCATACTCCTGTTAGGAACCCTGACAAAAGCTCATTGTGGAGAGATGCCCAGGGCCCTCCCGGTGGCTCACAACCATCTATAATTCCAGTTCCAGGGGATCTGATACCCTCTTCCGGCTTCCTCGGGCACTAGGCAAACACCCATACACATAAAGTACACATTAAAACACACACACACACACACACACACACACACCCTTCATGGGTTTACTAAGTTGGACTTTAATGCAATCATTAATTTGGTCTGTAGTGTGTTCCCTTTCTGGGATGAGCAGCTGTGTGTGTTTCTGTGTGCGTGTGTGGGGAGTAGCTGTGTGTGTTTCTGTGTGTGTGGGGGGGGAGTAGCTGTGTGTGTTTCTGTGTGTGTGTGGGGAGTAGCTGTGTGTGTTTCTGTGGGGGGGGGAGTAGCTGTGTGTGTTTCTGTGGTGGGGAGTAGCTGTGTGTGTTTCTGTGTGTGGGGGGGAGTAGCTGTGTGTGTTTTTGGGGGGGAATAGCTGTGTGTGTTTCTGTGGGGGAGAGAGTAGCTGTATGTATTTCTGTGGGGGAGGGGAGTAGCTGTATGTGTTTCTGTGGGGGGGAGTAGCTGTGTGTGTTTCTGTGGGGGAGGGGAGTAGCTGTGTGTGTTTCTGTGGGGGGGGAGTAGCTGTGTGTGTTTCTGGGGGGGAGTAGCTGTGTGTGTTTCTGTGGGGGGGAGTAGCTGTGTGTGTTTCTGGGGGGAGAGAGTAGCTGTATGTATTTCTGTGGGGGAGGGGAGTAGCTGTGTGTGTTTCTGTCGGGGAGGGGAGTAGCTGTGTGTGTTTCTGTGGGGGGAGTAGCTGTATGTGTTTTTGTGGGGGGAGAGTAGCTGTGTGTGTTTCTGTGGGGGGAGAGTAGCTGTGTGTGTTTCTGGGAGGGGTTGTTACATCTCCCCCAGGAAAGTCCATTACACAATATTGCTCCCCAGGATGGTTCCAGGAAGTTATCTTTACCATCAGTTGATGAAGACAAAGGAAGCAGTGTTGTCGCCATTAATCTTAGGCAGCTAGTTAGGCACTAGCAGGCTTAAAGTCAGCCAGGGTGGAGCCATTCATTCTTCAATAGCAGCAACCAGGAAACAAAAATGCAAGACTCTGATTATTGATCCAAACAGTGGGATTGAAGTCATATTTCCGGCCTGAAGTAAAGACGTGACCTTCTGGATTTCCCAGGAGGGCTGGTAAAGAACAAAGATATTACCAGTGTTTCCTCCCCTACGAGTTAAACCAAATGGGCCTGTCAATCACCCAGGTAGAAAATGCCCCTGGGGAAAATGCTATGTTCCAGAGACAATAGAAATATTGTAACATCTGCCTAGATTTCTGTGGCAACTGTCCATTTTCACCCCACAATGGTCCCTTTGGAAATGCTGTACTTTGCCTTTTGTTTTTTGGGGTTTTTTTGTTTTGTTTTGTTTTTGCTTTTGTTTTTTTCGAGACAGGGTTTCCCTGTGTAGCCTTGGCTGTCCTGGACTCGCATTGTAGACCAGGCTGGCCTTGAACTCACAGCGATCCGCCTGCCTCTGCCTCCCGAGTGCTGGGATTAAAGGGATGCGCCACCATGCCCAGCTAAATGTTTATTAGTTTTATGGACATTCTCAAAGAATGAGCTTTTGTTTTGATTTTCTGTTTGATTTCCATTCAGAATTGGGAAGGGAGCCAGGTGATCGGGATTGAACCTAGGTAGGGCCTCCCTCATACATACTGAACTGGTTCTCGGTCATCAAGACACACTCCAAGCTGCCTTTCTTTCTGTAGTTCCCATTTGTTCTTTTAAAAGAGATTTTTTTGGGGGCTGGAGAGATGGCTCAGTGGCTAAGGGCGCTGCCTGCACTTCCAAAGGTCCTGAGTTCAATTCCCAGCAACAGCATGGCGGGTCACAACCATCTGTAGTATGATCTGATGCCCTCTTCTGGCCTACAGGTGTACATGCAGGCAGAGCACTGTATACATAATTAATAAATAAATTTTTTAAAAAGAGATTTTTGTATGTGTATGTTGTCAGTGTTTTGCCTGCAGGTCTGTATGTCCACCATTTGCACTATCCATGGAGGCCAGAAGAGGGTGTCAGAGGCCCTGGGACTAGAGCTACAGGTGGTAGTGAGCCACCGCAAGGGTACTGAGGACAAAGTCCACTGCAAGCCCCAGGTGTCTGCAGCCACTGAGCATCTCTGCAAACCCCTAGTGTCTAGTCTTACCTTTATTTCTCTTCCTTTCCTGATTTGTTCAGGTGCAAGCAGAAGTTTGATTTGAGATCTTTTAAACAAGTGTGAGGTGCTGCTGCAGTTTTAAGGACCATATGAGCTATATCCAGCAAATTATAATTTGCTATGTTCTCAGATGACTCAGCTCAAAGCATTTTTTTTTCCTTTTCCTTTTTGGTTTTTCAAGACAGGGTTTCTCTGTGTATCAGCTCTGGCTGTCCTGGAACTCGCTCTGTAGTCCAGGCTGGCCTCGAACTCATGGAGATTCACCTGCCTCTGCCTCCCAAGTGCTGGGATTAAAGGCGCGTGCCACCACCGCCCAACTCCTAGTATTTTCTATTTCCTCCTCTGATTTCTTCTTTGACCTGAGTTCCTAAACAGTGTGCTATGTTGGCTCAAAATATGGGCGCACTCGGGTTATCTTTCTGTTATTCGTTTCTAAGTTCATTCCATTCTGGCCAGAAAACATCTCACAGGTCTTGAATTTTTTTTTTTAAATTAACTGAGATGTAGGGTTAGAGAGATGACTCACAGCATCCATATTTGGGTGGCTCATCAACAGGCATAACACCAGCTCCAGGGGATCTAATGCACAATTAAAAACCAATAGCAAACCAACCAACCAACCAAAAAACTGGCGATATGGTGGCACTCTTGTTTTTTCAAGACAGGGTTTGTCTGTGTAGCCTTGGCTGTCCTAAAGTCACTCTATAGACCAGGCTGGCCTCAAACTCACACAGATCTGCCTGCCTCTGCCTCCTGAGTGCTGGGATTAAAGGCGTGCGCCATCACCACCTGGCTGGAGATGTGTTTTTAGGCCTAAACCGCAGTACATTTTGGTAGGTGCTCTAGCTCTTTGGTTACTTGTCAGATTTTCTGCACCCCCTTGGCTGTCCTGGACTCACTTTGTAGACCAGGCTGGCCTCTGACTCACAGAGATCCACCTGCCTCTGCCTCCCGAGTGCTGGGATTAAAGGCGTGCACCACCATGCCCGGCTTCGAGTAATTTTTTTTTTTTTAAAGAAACGCAAGTGTAGATTCATAGAACTTGAATACTGAAATCCTTTTTTTCTTTCTTTTTTTTAAAATCCCTTTTCTTACCCAGTCATATATTACATATGCATGCTGGAATAGAAGCTAGCATGCTTCCCTCTACATCAATCTAATGTCAATCCAACTGAACTAGATGTCACCCATAATACATAAATAGTAATTATCAATTAACATTAATAACTTATTATTAATAAATAACAATAAAATATAATTAATATTTATTAATATATTAATTGATATTAATATATTAAGATTGGGTCTCATGTAGCTCAGGCTGACCTTGAACTTACACGTAGCCAAGGATAACTTTGAACTTCTATGCCCAGGTCACATGGTACTGGGAATTGAACTCAGTGCTTTGGGCATGCTAAGTAAGCACTTTATAAACTGAGCTACACCCTCAGTTTCCAACTTTAGTATTTCTCACTTTTAAAATGTTATAATGTCCCGGGTCTGTTTTTGCTTCCTTATGATTAAAATAACCAACTCTGCTTTGTATATCATCATGTCTTTATTTTAGATTAACATTATTTTATGCTAGGCACTCTGCTTAAGAAATTTACATGCATTACTCACGTCTCCTGATTACTTTTGAGGTAGAACCATTATAAGTCTCAAAATATAAATAAGATTGAAGATTACAAAGGATCAAATGCTCTCTTAAATTTAGGGACGGAAGATGAAAGAGCAAGTATAAACCCTAGGTCTACTTTAATTCCGTATGTATCAAAAAGGGAGAAAGATGAATATTGACATGAAGGTTTTAAAAGGTGATCAGAAATAAGATTCTGGGGGCCAGGTAGCCTGATGGGTTACTTTAAGAACTGTGTGCTTACTCCCCATAAAGTTTTGGGAAATAAGATTCTGGGGGCCAGGTAGCCTGATGGGTTACTTTAAGAACTGTGTGCTTACTCCCCATAAAGTTTTGGGTGTCTTAAGAAATCTTAGCTAATGAGGGATAAATAATATGACCAAACTTTGTTGTTTAAAAGTTTGGCTGACAGAGGCATGAGTACACCAGAAATCCTTTTCAATATTCCACATAACACAGATTAACATGTAGAAGACAAAGATGATGAAATATAAATGGTTCTTTTCTCTCTCTCTCTCCCTCTCTCTCCCTCTCTCTCTCTCTCTCTCTCTCTCCGAGACAGGGTCTGTCTGTGTAGCCTTGACTGTCCTGGACTCGCTTTGTAGACCAGGCTGGCCTCAAACTCACAGCGATCCTCCTGCCTCTGCCTCCCGAGTGCTGGGATTAAAGGCGTGCGCCACCACCGCCCGGCTAAACGGTTCATTCTAATGGGTCAGATTTGGGTCACAGTTAGGAGATCAAACCTATAGCTCTTGGCAACTGCCTGGATGTAGAGGGTGAGGGAGAGGAAAGGGACAAGAATGACTCCATAGTATGGACTTTCTCGTGATGAGCAAGGTGCGCACGCTGCCTGAAAGACTTCCTGCAGTCTTTACACTCGTACGGTCTCTCTCCGGTGTGAATCCTCTGATGCAGAGTAAGAGACCCACTGTAACTAAAGGCTTTCCCACAGATACTGCATTCGTAAGGCTTCTCTCCAGTATGAATTCTTTGATGCTGAGCAAGGCCTGCGTTTTGGCTGAATGTTTTCCTGCACTCCTTACACGTGTAGGGTTTCTCTCCGGTGTGACTTCTCTGATGCTGTGTAAGGGATGAGTTGTTGCTGAAGGCCTTTTTGCACTCGGCACACTCGTAGGGCTTCTCTCCGGTGTGAACCCGCTGGTGCTGATCGAGGTAAGCCATCTGGCTAAAGGCTTTCCCACAGACTTTACATTCATAAGGTTTTTCTCCAGTATGGACTCTCTGATGCTGAGACAGGTGTGCGTACTGGCTGAAGGATTTCCGGCACTCTCTACATTCGTAGGGTCTCTCCCCGGTATGGATTCTCTGGTGTACGATTAGGTATCCACGGTGACTAAAAGCCTTCCCACACACGTTGCACGTGTAAGGTTTCTCTCCGGTGTGGATCCTCTGGTGCTGAGCGAGAAACGAACCGTTACTGAAAGCCTTCCCACATTCAATGCACTCGAAAGGCCTCTCCCCGGTATGAATCCTTTGATGCTGAGTCAAGTGTGCAATCTGGCTGAAGGCTTTTTTACACTCCTTGCACTGATAAGGCTTCTCCCCGGTGTGAACTCGCTGATGCTGCGCAAGATGCGCGTTCTGGCTGAAGGCCTTCCTACACTCTTTGCACTCGTAAGGTTTCTCCCCGGTGTGGATTCGCTTGTGCTGTGCTAGGTTTGCGCTCTGGCTGAAGGCTTTGCCGCATTCGACGCACGCGTAGGGTTTCTCCCCGGTGTGAGTTCTCTGATGTAGGGTCAGGGATGAGCTCTGGTTAAAGACTTTTTCACAGTCATTACACTTCAGGATTCTCTTTCCTGCATGGGCCTTCTTATGTTTCAAGTCCACCGAGTTTTTCCGGTAGCTCCTCTTTCGTGGCTCACACTGATGGATTCTTTCTTTGGTAGGGAAACTTGGTGGCCTATCCAGCACTGCATCCTCTTGGAGTGTTTGCCAAGATGGATTACACCCATTGCTTTGCTCTTCATGGACTTCATTATGAGTGATGAGCAATGGGCGGGAATGGACCTCCTGACCTCCCAACTTGTTCTTAAAGTGTTCTTCTCTTTCATGGTCTTCTTTCCAATTGGGGCAGTCAGGTCTGTGACTGAGATGGCTTCTTCCCACTGTTAGGACTTTGGCAGAGTTTTCATAAATATCTTGCTTTGATGAAAATTCGGTGCCTTTGAATACATACTCCCAATCTAAAAGATACCGAGAAAAAAGATGTTTTAAAATTCATTCGTTATAAGAAAAGAAAGTGCTCAGAGAAAGTAAAATACAAATGAAATGAAAAGGGTTTTTTTTTGTTTTTGTTTTTTCAAGACAGGGTCTCTCTGTGTTAGCCTTGGCTGTCCTGGACTCGCTTTGTAGACCAGGCTGGCCTCGAACTCACAGCAATCCACCTGCCTCTGCCTCCCGAGTGCTGGGATTAATGGTGTGCACCACCCGCCTCTGCCTCCCGAGTGCTGGGATTAAAGGCGTGCGCCACCACGCCCGGCCTGAAGTGAAGAGATTCAACATCTCTTAATCCATTTTAAAACTAAATTAAGAAAGGTGGTTATTACCAGGTACAGGGGCACTCATTTTTTTTTTGAGACAGGGTTTCTCTGTGTAGCCTTGGCCTCAAACTCACAGTGATCCACCTGCCTTTGCCTCCCGAGTGCTGGCATTAAAGGCGTGTGCCACCACGCTCGGCTTGGAGTACACATTTTTAATCCGAGCACTTGGGAGGCAGGGGCAGGCTGTTCTCTGTGAGTTCGAGGCTAGCCTGGTCTACATAATGAGTCCCAGAACACCTAGAGCTACATAGTGGAACTCTGTCTTTGAGGGGAAAAAAGAAAAAAGAAAGGAAGGAACCAACTCCCGCGAGTTGTCCTTTGGCCTCCATACACATGCTGGGGCAAGTGTGTGCCCATCCTAGTGCACACACTTACACATACAAAGTAAATAAACACTCGAGGGGTTTTAGAAAAGTTTAAAAAGGGAGAAAACTTGCCAGCATCAGAGCTGAAAGGAGCCAACCATATTCTACGCAACTGAGAGGATGATTCGGTAACTTCTGCTAATAAAGGGGGCAACTCATGTGACATGCAAGTCTCTTGGAAGCGAGAGCCTTGCCAAAGCTGAAGCGGGGAGAAGTAGAGTCCAAATAATGTCACATTCATTAAATCCAGTTCCTATTCGTGTCTTCCAACAGCGGATTCCACCAAAGAGCTCAGGGGAAAGGATGCCATTCTAAGCAATTTTGTCAGAAAGAGAAGATGATGAACGACTCCTGAGCTTGTTTTCACAAACCCAGCATTATCTTGATAATAAAGCCAGATAAAGAAATCGCAAGTAAGTGCCGGGCGTGGTGGCGCACGCCTTTAATCCCAGCACTCCGGAGGCAGAGGCAGTTGGATCACTGTGAGTTCGAGACCAGCCTGGTCTACAAAGTGAGTCCAGGACAGCCAAGGCTACACAGAAAGAACTTGTCTCAAAAAAAAAAAGGAAGAAAGAAAGAAATCACAAGTAAGCCCACAGACCAATGCAGTGACTAAACATAAATGCAGAATGTTTAACAAAACCATAGCAATTCAGATTCATAGCGAAACCCCAACGAGCCATAATGACACCATAGCAAAGCATATAAAATATGGGAAGCATAATTTTGATTAAAAAAAAAATCAATCCAAGGAATGCAAGGTTGGTTTAATATTGGAAAATCATCAGCGATGTTCACTATGGTACTGAACAAACAAAACAGACAGTGAAAGAATGAGCAGAAACAGTCATATGATCGCCCCAATAAATGCAGAATGAGTATTTGAATAGTTAGCTATAAAGTTTTTAGCAAAGCAAGGGCTCTGCTTCTAAGTAGCTGTACAGTTTGAATCAACTGAACAGTGAAAAACAGAGCACATATCCTCCTTAGACTGGAACATGCATACATACGATTTTACCACCCCCATTCGACGATGTTTACCAAGTGCAATTTAGCAACCACTGCCAAGAAGGCAGGAAACAGAAGGTGAAACACTGAGAGAAAGAAATAAAACTGCCCATGTTTTCTTTTTTCTTTTTTTTTAAAATTTTTTATTAATTTATTCTTGTTACATCTCAATGGTTATCCCATCCCTTGTATCCTCCCATTCTTCCCTCCCTCCCATTTTCCCTCCCCTCCCCTATGACTGTTCCTGAGGGGGATTTCCTCCTGTATTTCCTCCTGTATTTCAGAAGGCATAATGACACAGAAAATCCTCAGAGCTTCAGGAAGAAAGTGCAAAGGTAATAAGAACACTACCACTGAGGCCTCAAGGTGGTGGCACACGCCTCTCAGCCCAGCACTTGGGAGGCAGAGGCAGGCAAGTCTCTGAGTTCAAGGCCAGCCTGGTCTACCTCGTGAGTTTCAGAACAGCCAGAGCTACACAGAGAGAAACCTTGTCTTGAAAAACCAAAAAGAAAAAAGAAAGAAAAAGCACAGAAGAAATAAAAGACATGAAGGAAGGAAGAAATGAAGGAACAAAGGAAAATAACTACTAGACTGTGCACTATAAAATATTCCTATGACAAATTAGAGAAAATGAAAACCTGTTGGATTTTTAAAAGATGGTTAAGATGTCAGTTCTTTCTCAATTAATACATACATAAACATCATCCCAAACAAAGCTCTTTGAGTAAAAAATTCTCATTTTGATTCTAAAATTTATATGAAACATAAATGTTCTGAAGTAGTCAAAGCAGTTTTGCAAATGGTAGTACAAAATGTCAAAACTTCACTTAGCTGGGCGTGGTGGCACACGCCTTTAATCCCAGCACTCGGGAGGCAGAGGCAGGTGGACTGCTTTGAGTTCGAGGCCAGCCTGGTCTGCAAAGTGAGTCCAGGACAGCCAAGGCTACACAGAGAAACCCTGTCTCAAAAAACAAAAACAACAACAACAAAAAAAAAAAAGAAAAAAAGAAAAAGAAAAAGAAAAGAAAGAAAAAGAAAAGAAGGCTGAGAACCACTGCTCTACAGGGACCAGAAGCTTTAACAAAACCTATTCCAAGGGCGCTAACTAAAGGTGGCTGGGCCTTTCCTGACAAGGGCGCCCTGCCCCTCGTTCCCACTCACCAGGACATGTGTCTTTCACTCCCTCCTTCTGCACCATCCAGGGGTCTTTTCCTTGTTCCAGTAATGAGACCACAGCTGGCTTGAAAATAGGGATGCCTGCTTCCAAGAAACAGAGGAGGAGTTAGCCACTCTCGGAGATCAAAGCGAGCCCCCTGATCATCAGGAAGGTGAGGCGTTACAGAAGGGAGCTTAGGAAGGCAGGAAGTAGTCTTTAGAATGAATGGCAGGAAGGAATAGTCTTAAAAAAAAAAAAAAGCTACCAAGTCTGTAAAATGTAATTTATTTGGGGAATCCAAGAAAAAGGCGGGGGGTGGGGGTAGGGGTGGGGAGGAGCAATTCTCTTTGAACTTTCGGAACTGGGTTTGCTAGGTCGCCCAAGCTGTTTACCCCCAACTGTGATGGCTGGTCTTAGTTGTCAACTTGACCACATATAGAATTAACTAAAACCCAAGTGGCTGGGCACACTTATGAGGGCTTTGTTTTCTTAAAGCATTTGAAATGGGAAGACCCACTTTATTTTACTTTTATTTTTATTTTTTGGTGACAGGGTTTCGCTGTGTAGCTTTGGCTGTCCTAGAACTTGCTTTGAGGACCAGGCTAGCCTCAAACTCAGAGATTTCCCCTGCCTCTGCCTGCCCGAGCGCTGGGATGAAAGGTCTGTGCCAACACCACCAGGTAGGAAGACCCACTTTTAATCTGGATCTTTCTGTCTGGCAAGTCCATTCCTTCACTTCTTTGGGATTCTGGTGGAGTGAACAGCTACTATATTTTTGGGCCTTCTGTTGGGGGACAGCCACTGTTGGACTAGCTGGACCATTCTAATAAATCTCATATAGGTGTGTGTGTGTGTGTGTGTGTGTGTGTGTGTGTGTGTGTGTGTATACTTATTTACTCATCCTATCAGTTCTGGTCCCCTGGAGCAATGGTTCTTCACCTGTGGGTCACAACACCTTTGGGGTTGAATGACCCTTTCTTTGATAGGGCTCACCTAAGATCATTGCATTACGATTCACAACAGTTCACAGAATTCACGAACTCATAAAGTTCAAACAATTCATAAAATGACTGTTATGGAGTAGCAGTGAAAATAGTTTTATGTTTGCGGGGGTGAGGGGGGGGGTCAGGGGATGTCACCCGAACATGAGGAAGTGTTTTAAAGTGCTAGGGAGACTGAGCACTACTGCTCTGGAGAACCCTGACTCACACAGCACGAGCCCTCTGAGCACATGGTACTGCAGGCACGCGTCACATCACCCTACGGACTTAGGAAAGAGAAATCGGGCCAATAAAATGGCTCATGGGAAAAGTGCTCGCTACGTAAAGCCTGATGACCCGGGTTCCATCCTTAGAACCCCTGTAAAGGTGCAGGGAGAGAACAGACCCCACGGAGTCCCTGTGGCATGTGCAGACAATTCCCCAACACACACACACACACATACACACACACACACACACACACACACACACAAAGAGAGAGAGAAATGTAATTTTTAAAAAGTTTAATAAAAAAAGGGACTTTTTTTTGGGGGGAGGGGGATTTTTCGAGACAGGGTTTCTCTGTGTAGCCTTGGCTGTCCTGGACTCACTTTGTAGACCAGGCTGGCCTCGAACTCACGGAGACCCACCTGCCTCTGCCTCCCAAGTGCTGGGATTAAAGGTATGCGCCACCACACCCAGCTCCAAAAAGGGGCATTTAATAAAGCAACTAAAAGACATCTCGGAGGGCTGGAGAGATGGCCCAGCGGTTAAGAGCACTGACTGCTCTTCCAGAGGTCCTGAGTTCAATTTCCAGCAACCACATGGTGGCTCACAACCATCTGTAATGTGATCTAATGCCCTCTTCTGGCCTATAGGGGTACAAGCAGGTAGAACACTGTATGTATAATAAATAAATCTTAAAAAAAAAAAAAAGACATCTAGGAGACAGTTCCCAGAACACAGCCCCATGTTGGGGGGGAGTTCTTCTGTGGAGACTTGCCTTACCCAGAGACTCCAGGCTCCTATAGTTGTCCAAGGTCACCTTCCGGTACAAGTCTCTCTGAGCGTCGTTCAGCCATTCCCACTCCTCCCGAGAGAAATTGACAGACACGTCCCCAAATGTTGGCAGACCCTGAAATGACATGACCACATTCTGGTTCAAGTCCTCGCCCAGGCCTAGGTTACACGTAGTTAAAGCTGGGCGTGGCAGCGCTCACCTGTGATCCCAGTGCTCAGGAGGCAGAGGCAGGATGCACTGAGTTTCAGGCCAGCCTGGGCTACTTAGTAAGTTCAAAGCCATCTTATGAGCCTGCTTCTCAAACAAACAAACAAACAAACAAACAACAGAATACAATGTAACAGAAAAGAGTTAGCACTTGCTAAACTGTCTATAAAAATATATATATTTTTAAAGACAGAGTCTTGTAAACTGGGTGTGGTGACACACACGCCTTTAATCCCAGCAGAGGCAGGAGAATTACTATGAGTTCAAGGCCAGCCTGGTCTACAAAGTAAGTCCAAGACAGAGAAGCCCTGTCTTGAAAAAACAATCAAAGACAGGGTCATGTATGAGGCTCAGGGTGGTCTTGAATTCACAACCCCTTCTGCCTCAACTTCCCAAGTGCTCAGACTGTCTCTCTCTCTCTCTCTCTCTCTCTCTCTCTCTCTCTCTCTCTCTCTCTCTCTCTCTCTCTCTCTCCTCCTACCCTCTCTCCCTCCTTCCCCTCCCTCTCTTTCTGTCTCTCTCCCCTTCCTTCCCCCTCCCCCCTCTCCCCTCCCTCTCTCCCCTCCCCCCTCCATCCCTCCCTTTCCCCCTTCAGCTCCCTTTCTCAGATAGGATACAGCTACACAACTCAAGCTGGCCTTGAACTCTTGGTCCTTCTACCTCAGTCTCCCAAGTGCTGGACTTACAGGTATGGCCACTCTAAGCTCCTGAAGATGGTGCAAGTGACTAGCGCCGCCCCACCCCACCCCAGACCCAATACTCAAACTGCTGTAACGGCTGTTACCAGGCCCTGGAGACACAAGTGGCAAAACTGTGCCCTATAAGCAAAAAAAAAAAAAAAAAAAAAAAAAAAAAAAAATCCAATTTCAGGCCACAGAATCCCACCAATCCCAGGCCTGGAAAACTCTACGCCTTCCCACGTTGTCACACACACACCCATAAAGCCTGCCATCTGCTCATATGTGGTGTACACGAATACATGGAGACAGAACACACACAGTAATTTAAAAAAAAAAATCATTAAATGAATTTCGCCTTGCAGTTAGGTCAGAATTTCCAATTTATAAAAAGGCCCTAAACATACTTCTGCCATTTCGTATTAAAAATTTTAAACAAAGCTGCATTCTCGGCATTGCCAATTATAAAATCAAAATACTGACTAGTTCTGTTTAATGTCCTGCAGAATCAAATATTCAGCTAAGATCGAGCTTATGTAAAAATGAAATGGCACAAAAAATAAATAAAATAAAATAAAATAAACTGGCACACTAATGTCAGTATACAAAATTACTTTCACCCTTAGTAAATGGTAAAATCAGATGTATACCAATCAATAGTTTAAAACTAACTCTTTTTTTTTTTTTTTTTTTTTGGTTTTTTGAGACAGGGTTTCTCTGTGTAGCCTTGGCTGGCCTGGACCCGCTTTGTAGACCAGGCTGGCCTCGAACTCACAGCGATCCACCTGCCTCTGCCTCCCAAGTGCTGGGATTAAAGGCGTGCGCCACCACGCCCGGCTCTAAAACTAACTCTTAATGATTTATTATAAATACAAGTTTGATTTGTCTAACCATTTTACATACCTATATGCCAGGGTTGTTTTAAAAAAAAAAAAAATCTTCCAGGCATGGGCTAGCAAGATGATTCGTTGCCATAAAGGCGTTTGCTGCCAAAACTGACAACCTGAGTCCAATACCTGGGATGCACATGTTGGAATGAGAGAACTGATTCCCACATGCTGTCCTTTAACCAACGGCCCCAGGAATGAGGGAGCCCCCAGAGCTAGGGGGTGGCGCACGCCTTTAATCCCAGCACTTGGGGGAGTGGGGGGGGGCAGAGGCAGGTGGATTTCTTTGAGTTTGAGGCCAGTCTGGCCTACAAAATGAGGTCCAGGACAGGCAGGGCTACCCAGAAAAACAAAGGCAGAAAACAAAGGCAGAAAAAAACAACACCCTTCCTCCCCCCACCCCCCACACAAAATTGATACATTAGATTACTGAGAATCATCTGGAACAATTTCGAACCCGAGATTGTGGGGCAAAGCTCATCACCACCCATCACAGACGAACATATTTCAACTTCAACCTCCCGTTCCCACAACGTGGGTTTACATAATCCCACCTACAAGTGTATTTTTTCTTTTTTTTTTTTAAAGATTTATTGTTTATTATTATGTATACAGAGCTCCGCCTGCATGTGCACCTGCAGGCCAGAGGAGGGCATCAGATCTCATTATAGATGGTTCTGAGCCACCATGTGGTTGCTGGGAATTGAACTCATGACCTCTGGAAGAACAGTCAGTGCTCTTAACCACTGAGCCATCTCTCCAGCTCCTACAAGAGCACTGAACCCACCGGTGAGGCTCAATGACTCATTGAATAATGAAGCAAATGCTGGATAGAGGGGGGCTGGGAGGATGGGTGGGGGGTGCGGGGGCCAAGGGATGCGCTTAGACTTTGGGGGGGACTTTGTTTTGGCTGCAATGAGGAACAAGGGCAAGACACTGGAAGAGATGAGATCATGTCCGGCTGCCGAGTTTCAGAAACCAAAAATGTCCCTTTAGCTTGACTGACGAATAAGGCGGCATTTCAGGGAATAAGAAATGCTTCTTGTCCCCCTCAGTCACGGTCATAGGGGGAGGGGAGTAAGGGGAAAATGGGAGGGAGGGAGGAATGGGAGGATACAAGGGATGGGATAACCATTGAGATGTAATATGAATAAATTAATTTTTTTTTTTAAAAAAAGAAATGCTTCTTACCTTGGACATGGCGTTAAAGCGTCAAGACTATATGACTGTGTTTCTGGGAGCGGGGCGATGTCCTGAGAAAGTAGCGCTGGGCAGAAAAAAAAAAAAGGAAAAAAAGAAAGAAAGAAAGAAGAAAGAAACTGTAAGTTCTAAATGTACCCTGCAGCCACCATCACTAGCCTGGAAGCCTTCTATTCCTTTTTCTCCCTTCACATACATCCATTCAAGACATCATTAAATTTAACAATTCTAGCCGGGCGTGGTGTCACACTCCTTTAATCTCAGCCCTTGGGAGGCAGAGGCAGGTGGATCTCTCTGTGTTCCAGACCAGCCCAGTCTACAAAGTGAGTTCCAGGACAGCCAGGGCTACACGGAGAAACTCTGTTTCAGGAATAAGAAGGAGGAGGAGGAGGAAGAGGAGAAGAAGAGGAAGAAGAGGAAGGGGAAGGGGAGGAAGAAGAATTGCAATGGGCTGGTGAGAAGGCTCAACGGGTCTCTTCCAGAGGACCTGGGTTCAATTCCCAGCACGCATAAGACAGCTTACAACTGTCTGTGACTCCAATCAGCAGGGGGAATCCAAGACCCTCACAAAGACATACATGGAAGCCAAACATAAAGCATTTAGATTCAACAATTCTTTTTCCTATGTACTTTATAGCTCCCGAACTCGACATACATTTTTATGTCTAAGTTGTCTCTTTCACTGTGAGCGATTACGGAGTGCCATTATCAGACAAGAACGTCCCACCCTTTTTTTACGCGTGAAGGTTCTTCATCATTGAGGAAACACAAGGCCAAAGTTGAGAAAGTCACTGAGCCAAACTGGAAACCAGACTTCAGTTAATAGGATACATACAGATAATAATGTTAAAAGGAAGCCGGACGTGGCGGCGCACGCCTTTAATCCCAGCACTCCGGGAGGCAGAGGCAGGCTGTGAGTTCGAGGCCAGCCTGGTCTACAAAGTGAGTCCAGGACAGTCAAGGCTAACACAGAGAAACCCTGTTTCTCACAATCACACAGTCCCACAGCCCCCCACTCATAACATACCGTACTGTCACCCGTCGCCCAGCCCTGCCTGTCTCCGTTACACTGTCTCAGGCTCAATGACACAGCCGTGTATACTGTCACACAGGCTGCATCACACCTGGCAGGAAAAGCCTCACTGTAATAGTGCCGCATAGTCCCAAACACAGAGCCACTCTCACCACGTCACAAGGCACTCACACGAGGTGCTGTCTCTGCATCCAGTCACAAAGCCTCACTATTCACACATTTTCTTCCACCCGCTCTCACAGGGCCCCTCACACCTGGTGGCCTTGTACTGTCCCACGCATTGTTATGGCCTCTCCCACAGCCCGCCACGGGGCCTTCAACACTGTGACACGGTCTCACACTGCCACACACATTGCCCAGGCTCCATCTAGGTCACAGCCAGTATTCCGCCTCACAAACTGTCGGTGGCCCTCCCAGCGTCGCTGGCACAGTCTTGTGAGGTCATACACGTTGCCACGGCCTCAGCCTCACCCGGTGTTTAGTAGTATGTTCAGGAACAGGTCCCCTCATACATGGTGGTGGTGGTGGTGGGGGTCCCATGCTGTCAGATGGGTCTTCAAATGCGTCCTCCCACATGATCCCTAATACTGTCACATACTATCACACGCAACGTCACAGCCTCAGCCTCGCACGGTATTCAGCCTTAAAGTCACGGGGCCCTTTATACACAGTGGTCACTCAAGTCATCTGGTTCCCCTCCACCCCGACCCCCGACACACACACACACACACCCACACACACACACACACACACACACAGACACTGTCGCGCCGTCACACACATTTTGTCACAGCCTTTCAGTCCCAGGTCCCCTCGTGCACAGAGGTGTGCCCTCATGCTGTCACACACACTCCAGCCTCACGGTGTGCAGGCTCAGTCACAGCTTTTTCATACAAGGCGATGCAGCCACACTGCCACCCGGATGATCCCACACACACTCTGCCACACATCCCCCCCACCCCCCGGCGGGCTACCACACACCGGCAACAAGCCTCTCAGTTTCATGCTGTATCCCGTCTCACGGCCATAGCCCCACCCCTCCCCCATGCGTGGGGTGCTGTCTCATACAGCCACACACATTTGTCACTGCCCCAGTCTCAGGCAGATGCAGGCTTCCAGTCACAGGCCCCCCATGCACGGTGGCGTGGTCTCGCACGGTCACTCGGGTCCCGCCAGACATTCTCCCACACGATACCCCCCGCTCCTCACCGAGCGCCTCTTCGGTCCGCGTCACCCTTCGCTCCGCGCCGAGGCAGATCGGTCCGGGCCCGGGGCTCGATCTCGCGGAGCTTATAGAGCTCACAAAGACAGAGCTGCGGTGCGGCTCCGCGCAGGGTCTTCTGGGAAGTGGAGTCCAGAGCTTGGCCGGGGCGGCGCAGGGCATGCTGGGAACGCCCTTTAGGGCGCGGCTTTCGGAGTGTCCGAGAGTTTCTGCAAGACTCTAGTCCCTTCTATTTAGGTCTTCAAAACCAGAAGGTACTCAGGCTGCGCAGGCGCAGTTTGCTCGGCTGGGGGTCTCTCTTAGGCGAGGAATGTGGGGGGCGGGGGGAGGAGGGGATGCTCGAACACGCATGTGCAGTGCTGGCTGGTGAGTGTCCTGTCTATGGATGAAGACGGATTACTGTGGTTCAGTGGCCGCGCTGCTGGCTTCCTTTCTAGTTTATCTTTTCTCTGCTTTACCCTTCCATGGCTCACTTACTACTCTGCTTCTGTGTGTCAGACTCTGGTGTGGACACACAGTGAACACACACACACACACACACACACACACACGCATGCACGCACACACCCCGCTGACCAAAATCCTCACCATGCTGGAACCAATATAAACTGGGAGGTAGATAGATCCCTTGCCTAGCTAGCACGCGAGAGACCCTAGGTTAAGTCTTGTCAGGAAACAAACAAACCAAACTGCCAGTAAACAAGGAGGGGAGGGGGCTATTAAATCTTAAAAATGGTACTGACATGCAGGAAATGTATACACTTTTATTATGGTATTAAGATCATTCAGTTAAGCCAGGCGTGATGGCCCACGCCTGTAATTCCAGCAGGATTTGGGGTGGGGGTGGGGGTTGGAAGAAAGGAGGATTAAAATTTGGAGATGCAAGACAGGTGTAGTGGTTGCACGCCTTTAATCCCAGGCAGAGACAGACAGATCTCAGTGAGTTCGAAGCCAGCCTGGTCCTCAGAGCTAGTTCCAGAACAGACAGGGCTCTATAGAGAGGCTCTGGCTCAAAGAACAGGCAGCAGGAAAAGAGACTCTGGGCCTGGCTTAAGCTTTTGAAATCCCAAAGTCCACTGCCAGTGACACACTTCCTCCAACGAAGCCATACCTTCTAACATCTGTCAAAGTAGTGCCACTTTCTGATGACCAAGCTTTCAAATTATGAGCCTGTGGGAGGCTATTCTTTTTATTTAGTGTCCCCCCGCCCCCCACCACCACCCAGACAAGGCTTCTCTGTGTAACCTTGGCTGTCCTAGACTTGCTCTGTAGACCAGGCTGGCCTCGAACTCACAGTGATCCACCTGCCTCTGCCTCCCGAGTACTGGGATTAAAGTCGTGTGCCACCACACCTGGCCTTGGGAGGCTATTCTTTTTTTCTTTTCTTTTTTTTAATATTTATTTATTTATTATGTATACAATATTATGCCTACATGTACTGCAGGCCAGAAGAGGGCACCAGATCTCATTGTGGATGGTTGTAAGCCACCATGTGGTTGCTGGGAATTGAACTCATGACCTCTGGAAGAGCAGTCAGTGCTCTTAACCGCTGAGCCATCTCTCCAGCCCCCTGGGAGCTATTCTTAATCAAACCGCCACAAATATTTTTTTTAAAAACCTTTTACTTGTTTGTTTTAGATTTGAGTGTTTTGCCTGATTCTGCATCGCGTGGGTGGCCGGTGCTTGGTGGTGTTTGCTGCTGCTCAAAGGCCTGTCACAAGTTAAGGAATCTCTTTGCCTCTGAGTTATATCCTCAGCCCTTGTTCTTTTGGGGGTGACGTCTTGCCTATTTTCTTTGTGTAACCTTCCTCCCTCCACCTGCCAAAGGCTGAGGTGTCAAGTGTGTTCCACGAGTGTTTTATTTGGGTGAACCTACAAACAGTATTCTGCAACTCCACAATCCGCATGGTCATATTGAGTGTAGAGAAATGGGGTCAATTTTTGATGAACTTATCTCTTGACACCTTGCTGGGCGCATGTATTAATTCTAGGAGCGTTTTGCATATTTTGGAGTTTTCTTAAGATTTTTTTTTTTTGGTTTTTCGAGACAGGGTTTCTCTGAGTGGCCTTGGCTGTCCTGAACTCACTTTTTAGACCAGGCTGGCCTCGAACTCACAGTGATCCGCCTGCCTCTGCCTCCCAAGTGCTGGGATTAAAGGCGTGCGCCACCACACCCAGCTCAAGATTTTATTTTTCAATTAAAAAAATGTCATTTGTGTGGTGGCGCATGCCTTTAATCTCAGCACTCATTTGTTGGCATGTGTGTGTGTGAATTAAGTAAAATGCTAGCTGTAGGTCTTCTATAAATGGAAAACTTTCCAGTCACACTTTCACAAGTGTGCATCCACAGTTAACAGATCCCAGTCGCATACTCAACTACTTACATAGGATTAAAATAATCGTGGTCTCAAGAGTTACTGTATACACAGCCATGGCCGCACACTCATAGTCAGAGAGGGACTCAAGAGTAACGTTGTGGCGCACGCCTTTAATCCCAGCACTCGGGAGGCAGAGGCAGGCGGATCGCTGTGAGTTCGAGGCCAGCCTGGTCTACAAAGTGAGTCCAGGACAGCCAAGGCTAACACAGAGAAACCTTGTCTCGAAAAACCAAAAAAAAAAAAAAAAAAAAAAAAAGTAACTTGGGGGAAAAAATGCACGCGCGCGCGCGCACACGCACACGCACACGCACACACACACACACGAGTATTCGAACACCCTTGCTGTCCACTTGCCTCGGGACTACATTTCCCAAAAGGACTGCGATGTTAGCTCTCCCCACTGCGGCACTTCTGCGCTTGCGCTGTCCTCCGCGGGTATTGAGGTGGTACTGTACCTGTGAGCACTAGACGGCAGGACCAAGGATGAAACAAGTGAAGGGTCCGGGGCTATCCGGAAGCTCCGCGGTGAGTGCGGGAGCAGGCGCCACGGACAAAGAGTCTGAACCTTCAGAGTAACTGCAGTGCCTAGCCCCATCCTTTTCCATAGGTGTCTCGTTGGTGAACTACATTTCCCATGGTGCCCCGCGGCTTAAGCGCTGTTGGTACCCCTCCCAGTGCACACTTTCTCAGCCAACCTTGTAGATTTAGGAGGGATGCTTTGCGTTCTGCACAATGTTTGCCTTTGTTTATTCTGAGACGAAGTCTTGTTTTATTATATTATATGTATTACGTATTGAAGCAGAGCTGAAGATACATTTAAAACAGGAAAATAAATGTTTAAAGGGATTTATTCATTTGTACGTGTGTGTGTGTGTGTGTGTGTGTGTGTGTGTGTGTGTGTTGTATGCATGCATTGTGTGTAGAGGCCAGATCTTCTGGAACTGGGGTTACATGCAGAAGGTTGGTGGTTGCAATGTGTGTTCTGAGACTCCAACCTGGGTTTCCCGAAAGGGCAGGAAGTTCTCTTAACTGGCGAGCCATCTCTCTAGCTCCTACATTTTTAATACAGGGGTTAACAGTGCTTAGAAAAGAGTGACATGCCCAAGTCTGAGCGTAACCTTTTTTTTTTTTCCCTCCTTCGAGACAGGGTCTCTCTGTGTAGCCTTGGCTGTTCTGGACTCACTTTGTAGATCAGGCTGGCCTCGAACTCACAGCGATCCGCCTGCCCCTGCTTCCTGAGTGCTGGGCTTAAAGGCGTGCACCACCACGCCTGGATTGAATTTAGCCTTTTACAGGGAGATCTTGTTTTATATTATATACGTATTGCAGGACCCCATCCCCCCCCACCCCCCCACCCCGGTACATTTAGAGTTATAGCACCACTAGTTTAGAAGCAACACTGAGGTTCCCTGTCCAGCAGTGAGGAAACGGCTGAGCGAGTAACAGCCTATACGTGCATCAGGGCGTGGTACCCTTAATGAAACTGATGAAAAGGGAGCGCTTCCAATGACGTCATGCTACGTCACTGGCGCAATGACTTCACCTACAATCTAGAAACACTTTGTAACATGTCAGGAATTCCTTTATATTCCCGTACAGGCCAGTGTTTGTTTAGGGAACTCAGGAAGTGGATACATGACAACAAAAAACCAAACCAAACTTTTGTTCTTTTGTTGTTGTTTTTCTTTGGGGGGGGGAGGGGGCGAAGAGACCAGGAGAGAGAGAGAGAGAGAGAGAGAGACAGACAGACAGACAGACAGAGACACGGAGAGACCAGAAGAGACACAGACACAGAGAGACCGGAAGAAAAATAAACTGGAAGAGAGAAAGACAGAGACAGAGAGAGAGATTAAATGCCTGGATCCTGTGACTGCTCTGTGTTTTTTTGGTCTAGGCTTATGTACATCATGCAAGTTCTCCTTACTCCCCCAGTGAGGAGACTTTCCTTGTCCTGTGAGTACTGTATGGGTCTCCATCACTGGAACAGGTCTGAGGGCCTCTGGCTAAGTTTTGTGCGACCTGCAGTATTTAAGGGAAGTGGGAGAGAAAGGGCGGCTCATTCTAAACCTTTTAGGTAGCAGCTAAAATAGGCTTCCTGGTGATGGATGACAGTTTATCCCAGCTGTTAGAGAGAAACAGTTTGGGGGCATGACACTTGCATTCAGGGACCTTAGACCCTTATGTTTGCTCTTTCTTCCCTCAGCTCTGACGTCTAAGGACTCTGTCCTTCCCCAAGAGAGAAGAACTGGAGGAAGAACCACCCGCCCTGGAGCTCCTGGACAGCATGCCCCTTGTGAGTTTTGAAGTCATGTAAATATTTGCTATCCCGAAACCTTCCACCCAGACTCTACCAGTTACTCTGGTTCTGCCCCCCCCACCCCCCACCCCCCCACCCCCCCCACCCCCCCCCCCCGCCAGATCTGTTTTATGGTGTAAGAGAGGTGCTTGTTAGACATTTCTTGTTGCTCCAACTTTTCCAACAAATGTGCTCTGTTAATTCCGTAGTGAGCTTTTTCTGAGCAGACCTCCATCTCCTCATGTGAAATGGGAGCATCCTTTGTGTTATGCCCAAAAATTTGAGAGACTCCCTCGAACATGGGCCACCCCTCCCGTGCACTGGCCCAGCAGGTGCAGGGAAGCGGCCTTGAGCCTCAATTGAGAGGGGTTTTTATAGGTTTTAGACAAAGAAATGGGTTTTACAGTATATGATTGGATGGCACTTGGGCAGAAAAGCTGCAAGCAGGGAGTTACAAGCCTTGGCGTTTCGAGGTTGGGTAATAGGTGTAGGGGCAAATTGACCAATAGAAAAGATCGGTTGAAGCAGTCATGGGGGCATTAGGAACTTGGGCCTGGCTTCTCCTAATTGGTTGTTGCTATGTGCCAGACCACCTGCTGGTCAGCTTGACCAGCAGAGAGTATATTTGGACTTTCCCAAGGTGAGCTGATTGAGTTGCTAGGGAATATTTTTCTGTTTATATTAGCTTGTGGGTTTTCTGGCATCTGGGTTCAGCCCTTGGCTAGGTTTAACACAAAATGGAATTTCTTTTTCTTTCTTTCTTTCTTTTTGTTTTTGTTTTTGTTTTTGTTTTTCAAGACAGGGTTTCTCTGTGTAGCCTTGGCTGTCCCGGACTCGCTTTGTAGACCAGGCTGGCCTCGAACTCACAGCGATCCGCCTGCCTCTGCCTCCCGAGTGCTGGGATTAAAGGTGTGCGCCACCACCGCCCGGCCTGAGTTTCTTTTTCAAAATGGAGTTTGTCTGGTCCTTTCAGTAGGAACTAAGATTTGAAAGGAGAGAGCGGTCACACAGGAGACCAGGGAGGTGGTGTTGGTCACCATTTCAGCCTGTGGTTTATTGCCCTGCCTTGGAAGAGATTGACATTTGGGTGTAACGGAGACCTAGCTGGGGTACCAAAGATTAGATGCCAGAGTAAGAGCTGATTTGAGGTTACATCAAGTGCCTTAGTTGGGGCTTTATTGCTGGGAAGAAACACCATGACCACAGCGACCCTTATAAAGGAAACATTTAAATGGGGCCGGCTTACAATTTCAGAGGTTTAATCCATTGTCGTCATGGCAGGAAGCATGGTGACACGCAGGCTGTCATGGTGCTGGAGGAGGAGCCCAGAGTTCTACATCTTACACCCGCGTGCAACAAGGAGGGTACTGGCTTGAACTTCTGAGACCCTGAAGCCCCGCCCACTTAGTCATGCCCTGCCTCCAACAAAGTCACACCTCCTAATAGCTCCACCCTCTCTGAGCCCGCGGGGGTCGTTTTCTTTCAAATCACCGCACCAAGCATTTGGGGTCTTCCTCCGTTAGCTCCTTCAGCTTTTAGCAGAGGAGAAACACCGAGCTGAGAATTATTAGGTATATAGTGTTCTGCCTGCTTGTAGTACCCCTGCAGGCCAGAAGAGGGCACCAGATCTCATTACAGATGGTTGTGAGCCACCATGTGGTTGCTGCGAATGGAACTCAGGACCTCTGGAAGAGCAGACAGGACTCTTAACCGCAGAGCCATCTCTCCAGCCCCCAGTAAAAGTATTCTTTACTTACGGTTTGCCTCATGGAGAAAATGCATGTGCTATGGCCTGGCATAATGGGGAAACTGAGCTTGGCAACAAACTCCTGACATAGAAGACAGCTCCTCCCTCTAAGATACACAACTTTTTCTTTGAGGTGGGGGGGGGGGGTGGGGGGGGCGGGGTGTCTTACTATGTAGCGCTAGCTGGCCTGGAACTAAGTGTGTACGTCAGGCTGCCCTCTGACTCATAGTGATCCACCTGCCCTGCCTTTTGGAGAGTGATGCTATTATAGGCGTGTGATACCATGGTGGCTATAAAATTACTTTTAAATCTTTTTAAACATTTTTATTTATTTTTAATTTATATGCGTTGGTGTTTGCCTGCATGTATGTCTGTGTTGGGGCGTTGAATCCTCTGCAACTGGGTTACAGACAGTTGTGATCTGACATGTGGGTGCTAGGACCTGAACCCAGGTCCTCTGGAAGAGCAATCAGCGCTCTTAACCACTGAGTCATCTCTCTAGCCCTATAAAATGGTTTAAAAACATTTAAAAATACTTTATTTTATGTGCATTGGTATTTCACCCGCATGTATATCTGTGTGAGGGTGTCACTTGCAGACAGCTGTGAGCTGCTGTGTGTGTGTGTGTGTGTGTGTGTGTGTGTGTGTGTGTGTGTGTTGGGAATTGAACCTGAGTCCTTTGCAAGGGCAGCCAGTGCTCTTAACTGCTGAGCTGTCTCTCCAGCCTTATAAAAATGTTTTTTGTTTGTTTGTTTGTTTTTAACATTTTCTTAAAATATTTATGGAAAAGTTCATCAAATATCTTTGCCATTCCACAAAATAGAAATGACCCTTCCCACCTGAATCGAGAGCTTAGGCCTTCTACTGTTTGTTACCGTGAGGAAAACTCATTTAACCTTTTTTCACCCCACACCTATACACAGAAGTGTTGGTCAGCAGCTAAGTGGACTGTATGAAGATACCTTAACCTTATGTCTTCCTCGCGCTCGGTCTCTCGGTGCCAAGCAGCCCGAGCTGGTGCGTGTTCGCTGGAATAACCCCTCTTCTGCAGAGCTCTCCTCAGCCGCCCGCATCCCACTGGTGAAACATTCCCTGGGATGAAACGTTTACGCGTCGCTCAGGCTTCTTGTTTCAGGGTTCAGAGCTGTTCAGGGGTGCGGCCATCCCTTTCTCCCAAGAATGGCACCGCCCCCAGCCTGTTCAGAGGGATCTGTACAGAGACGTGGTATTGGAGTAGTGCAGCCACCTGCCCTCCCTGGGTAGAGTGGTCTGCTCCGGTGCTCTGGATCTTACTCCGGGCATGCCCCTTCCTGCTGCGTTATTGGGGGGGGGGGGGATGGCTTTCCTTTCCGTTAATGGTCACTTTCACGTGTGCAAAAAGGCAGCCGACTGCCTGAAGTCACGTCTTCCACTACTCTTAGGCCACTGCTGTGTTCTCTTCTGGCCCTTCCTGTGACTGTCTCCCCTGCTCAGTGACAGGCCACCTCCCCCCCGCCCCCCCCCCCCCCCCCGCATCTGAATTCCACGGCCTCTCAGTATGACCGCGTGGTGCCTTTTCCTTCTCTTTGCCTGTATCCAGACCTGCTGTGATATCCATCCTCGAGCGAGGAAGAGCGCCATGGGTAGACGAAAGGGCTACAACAGGAGGCCTGCGTTCAGGTGAGGGCCAGACCTTGCAGCTTGCCGAGTGAAGCCAAATTAGAAATTCCCGGGGTCGCACTCTATGGATAGTTTTACTTAACGTAGAATTAGGGATGGCCTTCCTTAGAAGAGTGGGGGAAGTGGCCTTGGAATTGAACCCATAAAACTCAGTCATGAGAGAGAATGGCAAATTGGAGAAAGGAAATTGTACAGTCAGTAAAAGTTTTTTTTTTTTAAATAAAGATTTATTTACTTATTAGGTATATAGTGTTCTGCCTGCTTGTATCCCTGCAGGCCAGAAGAGGGCGCCAGATCTCATTATAGATGGTTGTGAGCCGCCATGTGGTTGCTGGGACTTGAACTCAGGACCTCTTGAGACACGGTTTCTCTGTGTAGCTCTGATCCGCCTGCCTCTGCCTCCCTGAGTGCTACGATTAAAGGCGTGTCCTGCCGTGGCCTCACTGCCACCACCACCACCAAGGTTTAACGGCCTTTCTTTAAAAGTAGCCAAAGTGGCCTGGAGAGATGGCTTAGAGGTTAAGAGCACTGACTGCTCTTCCAAAAGGTCCTGAGTTCAATTCACAGCAACCACACGGTGGCTCACAACCATCTATAATGTGATCTGGTGCCCTCTTCTGTTGTGCAAACGTACATGCAGGCAGAGCACTGTACACATAATACATACATAAATCTTTAAAAAAAAAAAAAAAGTAGCCGAAGTATTTTTTCCCCAACATGGCCAGGTAAGAACAAGCACCATGTGGTCACTGTGGTCCTGTAGCCGTGTCCACATAGTCGTAGATGGCTGTCCCCAAAGTCTCCTCCTGTCCATCAGCTAGGAGCTTAATATCCTTGGCCTGTTGTCCTGTTAGCCCCCTTCCTTTGTAAGATGATAGCCTGCTGCCCGAGCCTTGGAGTGGGTCATTATGTAAGTGGCCATCCTTGATATTTGGAGTCTGCCTCACCAGGTGGTTATGCCACAGAAGACACCCATCACTTTCTGCTCCAACAATCAAATGGTGTTTGAAAAGTATATATATCTTTACTTTGTGACCCTTTGCCATCGCCTCGCCCTTCGTTGTCATGGGAATTGACTGTGTTTGTGGCACACGTGTGTCAGCCACCTGTGGCAGTCATCCTCACAGAATCGGATGCCTCCTTGACAGCGATCCTTACCCGCCACTCGAGAGGCATCTTTGTAGTCTTGTAGCTTTCACCCAGTTCATTCGCAAACAATGTGAGCGCAACTGCGGTGCTGCTGTGGGTACGCAGCCCTCTGGGGTCATCTGCTCCATGAGCTTTGTGAACGTGTTCCGAAGCAGTCCATCTTCGCCCACGGTTCCTTGTGTCAGACTAGGAATGAGTCGCTTTACTCATGAGGGCCAGTTGCTTTGATTGCAGTTTAGCTTGCCGCTGTGACCCAAGTCATGTGCCAGGTAGAACTGCATGAAATACACCACGGAGCCTTTAAAAATCATTTTCGGGTTGGGGATTTAGCTCAGTGGTAGAGCGCTTGCCTAGCAAGTGCAAGGCCCTGGGTTTGGTCCTCATCTCTGGAAAAAAAAAATAGACAAAATAATTGTCAGGCGGTGGTAGCGCACGCCTTTAATCCCAGCACTCCGGAGGCAGAGGCAGGTGGATCGCTGTGAGTTCGAGGCCAGCCTGGCCTACAATGAGAGGCCAGGACAGCCAAGGCTACACAGAGAAACCCTGTGTCGAAAAAAAAAATCACTTTCATTTAGCATGTGTGTGTATATGCCAGCACAGGCATGCTGAGGCAATGGTGTGGAGGCCAAAGGATAACTTTTAGGAGTGGATCTCTCACCTTACTGAGGCAGAGTTGTGTAGCCTTTGTAACTGAGAGAGTTTTTCTCCCACTCCAGTTCCCAAACTAACTACTCTGAGACTTTATTATTTATAAATAAGTGCCTAAGCCATAAGCTTTGGCCTGTTGCCCAATTGGCTCACAATTTATTTCACCTGTTTTTTTTTTTTCTATTCTATGTGTGCCACATGACGGGTTGCCTCTCCTCAGTTTCATGTGTCCGTCTTCCTCAGAGTCTGGGGCGAGTCTCCTGCCTCTGCTTTTATCCCAGAGTTCATCTCTTTCTGCCGGAACTCCCACCTCCTATTTCCTGCCTCAGCTAAGAGGCCATCAGCTTTCTGTTGGCAGGTGATGCTTCCATATGGTACACACACGGATTCTCCATACAGAGTTTCTCTTGTTTTGGCCACACTGCGTCATAATCCATTCCAGTCCCAGAAGTGTCCCTTCCAGGTGAATCTGTTGTCTTTGCCTCTTCATCTAACTGTAGAAGTGCTGGGGTTACACATATGAGCTAGTGCATCTGAATTTTTGTGTGTCCTGGGATTGAACTCAGGTAGGTCATCAGGCTTTTGTGGCAAGTGCCTTTACCCACTGAGTCATCTTGCCTGCCTTGGTGCATTTTTTTTTTTTATAATCCAAATAAGATCAAAACATGTTTCTGTAGAAGGGTCTCAGCCTCAGTCCTCTAAACAAGGCACAAGGGTGTTCATTTTCCACTATTCCTTTTAACCAATGGGCAAGTCTGGCTACTCCAGAGTGGACAGTGGCCGTGGTGGTTAGGTAAATTTCAGGAGAGGGCGGTGACCCCATGTGCCCAAGGACAGCTGCCAAGTCCTGGAAGACAGGCATGCCAGTGTGCCGTTTGGCTTATTTTTTCTTCTCCCACACATGGTCTTAAGTGCTGAGGCAGGACAAGGATCCAGCCACACACCTCTTCCATCACTTCTTTTTAAAGTTGTGATCAAATACACAAAAGCTACCATCTTAGCTGGGCATGCGTTTCTCATTGGTGACCCTCCTGAGTACCTTGCGTTTTTTACCGTAGTTTCTTTTTCTGGAAAAAGAAAAAACAAAAAAACAAAACCCAACCATTTTCTGTTTCTTTCTCTCTCTTTTTTTCTTCCAGCATTAGAATCTGGATATGGTACCAAAATAATGTCCTCAAAGCAACAGTTTCATCAAGTGGAATTGCCACAGTGGGAGATACCGGGAAGCCTTATGAGCCGCCATCTTGAGAGCTCAAACCTCCAAGATGCCTGGGAAGGCAAAGGCCTGTTTAGCAGACAACTGGGAAATCCAGACGGAAATGCCAGTCCAGTGTTAATCAGTCACGAAGAAACGCCTGCGTCAGGCCAGCAAGCATCTCTTTCTTCCTACCAGACAAACTCCTCCAGACATTACAAAATGCAAAAAAGACTTCCGGCAAGAGCAACCCTTTATTAACCAAGGGATGCACACGAATGAGAAACCCTACAAATAAATGTAGGGAATGAGGGAAGGCCTTTAAGTATGGCGCCCGACTAAGCCAGCCTGAGAGTATCCATTCTGGCAAGAAGCCTTATCAGTGTGCTCTATCTGCCTATACACCTGCAGGCCAGAAGAGGGCATCAGATCACATGATAGATGGTTGTGAGCCACCATGTGGTTGTCAGGAATTGAACTCAGGACCTCTGGAAGAGCAGACAGTGCTCTTAACCTACTGAGCCATCATTCCGGCCTCTTGTTTTTGTGTTTTGAGACACAGTCTTTCTCTATAGCCTTGGCTGGCCTGGAATTTGCTATGTAAACTCTTAAACTCAGAGAGATCTGCCTGCCTGTGCCTTCTGAATGCTGGGATATTAAAAATATGTGCCAGCATACCCAGCTTTAGTCACAGGTAAAAGGAAGCCAAATAACTCTTGGGTTAACAATGAAATAAATCGTGCTGACACTGTGAATTGCAGTAAAAAGAATGAATTGATACTTTTATGTGCTAAGAAAGGTAAGATAGAAAACTATATACCGGATGCGGTGAGATGCGCCTTGACTCTTAGCATTTGGGAGGCAGAGGCAGGTGGGTCTCTGAGAGTTCCAGGCCAGCTGGCTACATAGTGAGACCCTGTCTCAAAACAGTAACTGTCTCGGCCCGCCGGGGTTCGACTAACGCTCAGGAGGAAAATTTTCTTGTATAGAGACAGAACACTAGACATGAAGAAGGGGGCAAGTCTGGATTCTGATCAAACCCCGTTTATTGAAAACTTTCACAGAGTTTATAAAGGCACAGAGGCATGGGTATTTGCGTAAGCAAGGGTTGCTATGGATACCTAACTCTGGAATGCTCCAGCAGGTAGGTATCTACATTTACAGCTGCTATAATTGCAGAAGAGAGAAATTCCAGGGAAGTTGTGAAGGATCTGGTTAGTCAGGAAAAAGCTCCCGGAACTGCTGCTCGCAGGCAGCTGGCCTTTAATCTGATCTTATCAGTAGTCTTACTGGAAAAGGAGTAGCTCGGGGGTCTAGAATGACCAGCTCCCACAATAAACCACAACAGGTGTCTAACTGCCGACCTACGACAAGGTCAGCTGGTTTCTGGTGAATGGCAGACTGCTGGAGAAATAGGAAACTAGGCTCTGACAAGATGGCTGAACATTGGCCATGTAGCCTGTCCCCTACAAGTAATAACCCTGTATACCTAGGGGAATTCAAAGAATTTTATAAAAATCTGCCCCGTGTGTGTGTGGTGTGTGTGTGTGTGTGTGTGTGTGTGTGTGTGTGTGTGTTGTGTGAGTGTGTGTATGTGCACATGCCCGCAAATACCACAGTGCATGTGTAGAGATCAGAGGTCAGTTTTCTGTAATCACTTTCTGTCCTTTTTGTGGGTTCCTGAAGTTGAATATAGATCACCAGGTTATGGCTCTAGCCTTTTTTTTTTTTTCTTTTTTTTGGTTTTTTGAGACAGGGTTATTCTGGGTAGCCTTGGCTGCCCTGGAGTAGCTTTGTAGACCAGGCCAGCGTCAAATTCACAGCGATACACCTGCCTCTGCCTCCCAAATTCTGGGATTAAAGGTGGCGTACGCCACCACACCCAACTTTTTTTTTTTAAAGATTTATTTACTTATTATTATGTATACAGTGTTCTACCTGCACATACACCAGCTGGCCAGAAGAGGGCACCAGATCTCATTATAGATGGTTGTGAGCCACCATGTGATTGCTGGGAATTGAACTCAGGACCTTTGGGAGAGCAGGCAGTGCTCTTAACTTCTAAGCTATCTCTCCAGCCCCACTCTGGCCTTTTAAATAATTAAAAACACCATATATATTTTTTAATTTAATTAATTAATTTTTGTTAATCCCAGAGTAACGGCTTACAGGTTCTGAATACAGGCTGGTATATGAAAACCCGAAGGAGACTGAGCACCCAGACACTCTAACTGAAGGAATCGGAACCACAAAACAGCCATGCATGCTGGCATGCACTTGTAATCTCAGCTCTTGGGACTCTGAGGCAGGAGGATTGCCTCAAGTCAAGGCCAGCTTGGGCTACATAGTGACACACTATCTTAAAAAAAACAATGAAACTACCAAACACCCAGACAATAGATAAAAGAAAAAAAGTATGTGGGGGTGGGGGTGGGGAGGTGGGGTGGGGTAGGCTACAAAAGAAGCAATAGTTTCATGTTCTTTTGCAGCCCAAGGAATTTTTTTCCCCCTAAATCCAGTTGTTTATACAATTGGGTCCTGGGCAACATATTGCTGCGTAGCCCTGGCTGGTCTCTAATTTGGATCCTCTTGCCTCAGCCTCACTGGTGCTGGCATTACAGTCACGTGTGACACAACGTCTGGCTCTATTTCTAATGCAAAACCTTCACATTCTCTGTAGGCAGTATATTTTTCATGCCTTCTGAACCAGAAGATTTAACATCTGTAGTAAGAAGTTTCCCTGTCCTGCCGGCTTCTTACATTGCTCTCAGTTGTTTCTTCCTATTTCAGGAGTAGTCTTGCTTTTCGGAGAGTGTTTCTTAATTTCTACGTCCTTAGATTGTTTTGGGGGGGTCGTCCCTTGACTCGTGTCACGGGTAGATTCTTGCTTCGTGCCCATCAGCCACACCCAGTTATCGTTAGCATCTGCTTCTTGCTTTAGAATCTGAAGATGGCGGATTCAAGTTTCCCAGCCTTTGGTGTAGCTCAAAGTGACCAGTGTATTGGCCACAGGAAAAGATGTTTATGTCCTAGTGAGATCTACTGAACTGATTTGCAACAGGAAACATACCTCAGCATGGAGGGCCTTCGATGGCATGCGATGTGAAGGAACGAGTAGCTACTACTGCATCCTCAAAGTGATGCTCCAACCTGGTGGTCCCAGACCTAGCTTTGTACTCTCTGGCCAGAATATACTTGGGGTTTCTCCCATGATTCCTATAGTTTTTCTGTATTTTACTTTATTATTTTTTTAATTATGTATTTTTATTTTTTGTGCATTGGTGTTTTGCCTACATATGTCTGTGTAAAGGTGTCGGGTCCCCTGAAACTGGAGTTACAGACAGTTGTGAGTCACCATGTGGGTGCTGGGAATTGAACCTGGCTCCTCTTGCAGAACTATCAATGCTCTTAACCACTGAGCCATCGCTCCTGCCCCCTTTTTCTGTATTTTAAAGATCTTTTTTTTTTTTCCAGACAGGGTCTCTCTGTATAGCCTTGACTGTCCTGGACTCGCTTTGTAGACCAGGCTGGCCTCGAACTCACAGCGATCCACCTGCCTCTGCCTCCCGAGTGCTGGGATTAAAGGCGTGCACCTGGCTTAAAGATCTTTTTTTTAAAAGATGTATTTATTTATTACATATACAATGTCTGTCCGTATGTGTGCCTGTCCAACAGAAGAGGACACCAGATTACATTATAGATGGTTGTAAGCCACCATATGGTTGCTGGGAATTGAACTCAGGACCTCTGGAAGAGCAGCCAGTGCTCTTAACCTCTGAGCCATCTCTCCAGCCCTATTTTAAGATCGTAATTGTTGTGTTTTACTACCAGTGAACAAGACTAGAAGGCGTCGGATGAACATCAACAGGAAAAGAGACAGATGCTCCTATCTCCCTTAAATTCCTGTTAAACAGACATATAAATGCACCATTAATTCCTACAAGGGTCAGTTTATAGGGGGAACAGTCATTAACATCTATGACAAAGAATGGCACCAGCACCAGAAAAATCCTCAGCGTCCTTGGAATGCTATTTCCTTGTTCCCTTCTGGAGTGGTTTGCCTCCTATCGCTGTGATAAACATCACCACAAAAAGCAACTCGCGCAGAAAAGGGTCAATTTCATCTTACAGTTTACAGGCCACCAGGAATGGGACTCAAGGTTGGAGCTCAAGGCAGGAACTGGAGCCAAGACCATGAAGACTGTTGCTTACTAGCTTGTCCCCCATGGCTTCCTCGGATTGTTTTTTTGTTTTGCTTTGTTTTTGTTTTTGTTTTTTGAGACAGGGTCTCTCTGGGTAGCCTTGGCTGTCCTGGACTTGCTTTGCAGACCAGGCTGGCCTCGAACTCACAGTGATCTGCTTGCCTCTGCCTCCCGAGTGCAGGGATTAAAGGTGTGTGCCACTATACCCAGCTGTTTTTGTATTTTTGTATTTTGTATCTTTTAAAACCAGAGTATTATCTGCCCAAAAGTGGGCTGATCCTCTCACATCAGTCATTAATTTAAAAAAAAAAAAGACTCAGGGCTGGAAAAAATGGCTCAGCCGTTAAGAGCACTGTCTGCTCTTCCAGAAGACCCAAGGCTCAATTCCCAGCACCCGCATGACAGCTTACAACTGTCTGCAACTCCAGTTCCAGGGGATCCGGCATCTTCGCACAGACCTACATACAGGCAAACCATACGTACTGTGCACGTAGAATAAAAAGAAACCGTTCTTTTAAAATGCTCCCTATAAATACTTGCCCACCAGGCAATCTGATGGAGAGGATCCCTCAGTTAAAGTTTCCTCTCCCCCAGATGATTCTAATTTGTGTCCACTTGAGAGAAAAAATAAAAAATAAAAATCTAGCCAGCACATCATTTGCTCCCTGGCTAGCTAGTTTATGAAGTTATGCCACATTCTCAGGCTTTTCCTCGCTGTTTTGCTGCAGTTCCATGGTCCTAAAAGAAATGCCTCGTTTTTTGTGTCCCCCCACCCCCACCCCCCACCCCCCCAACCCCCACCCCTGGCAAGGGAATCACATTTTGCAATATTTTCTTACTTGTGTCTTCATGGTTTTCTTGTTTTGTTGTTGTTTTTCCTTCAAGATGGTTTTTTTGTTTGTTTGGTTGGTTGGTTGGTTGGTTTGGTTTGTTTTTGTTTTTAAATGTAGCTGTCCTGGAACTAGCTTTGTAGCTCAGGGTGTCCTCAAACTCAGATCTGTGTACTTCTGCCTCCCGCGTGCTAGGAATTATATGTGTGTGTCATCACTGCCCCAGTTTATCTTCATGTTTGGTTGGTTGGTTGGCTTTTTGTTTTGTTTTGTGTTGGGGGATGGTCTGATGTATTTTGATGTTATTTACTGTTTACTGTCTCTGTGACTTACCTTTTGTTTGATAAAAAGCCATCCCACCTGGGCAGGGCAAGAGATAGGTGGGACTAAAAGAGAGAGAATTGTGAGAAAGACCACGAGAGAGAGAGAGGGAGAGAGAAAGAGAGAGAGAGAGAGAGAGAGAGAGAGAGAGAGAGAGAGAGAGAGGGAGGCCTAAAATAAAGAGCAGAAGGCTGTCATAGTTTTGATTAAAAAAAAAAAAAGCACATGGTCAGGGTGGATAAAAAAATCTGGCCCAAATAAAAAACATAAACAAATATATACAATTATAAATAAAAAGTAACAATAAAAGTTATTAAAAACAAATGACATGAGATTAAAACAAAAATCCGATGCTTGAGGCCCTACTATGGGGAGGTAGTTTAGAGGGTTAATACCTGCCCTGCCCCAGGTTAACTAAAACTATTTTAAAACATAACAAATGTCTGTGTCTTAATTGATCACTAGCCAAATCTACAAATAACACAAACAATTTAAAAACAATAGTTTTGTTTTGTTTCTCTCTGTAGGCCTGGCTGTCCTAGATTCACTTTGTAGACCAGGCTGGCCTCGAACTCACAGCGATCTGCTTGCCTCTGCCTCTCTGAGTGCTGGGATTAAAGGAGTGAGCCAGCACACTCAGCTTGTCTTCGTTAGTTTTAAGCTTTTTTCTTTCCCTCCATTCTTTCATATATTACACCCCAACTGTAGTTTCCACTCTCTCCCCTCTCCCTCAAATAGACCCCACCCTCCCACCTTGCCAGCCAAACAAGTAAAACAAGCATGTTAAGGCTGGACGAGTCGATCCAGTCAGAGGAAATGGGTCCTACAAGCAGGCAGACGAGTCAGAGACAGGCCGCTCTTCCACTGTTTGGATCCCACCAGAACACCAAGCTACGAAACCATAACATATGCAGAGGACCAACAGGCTCTCTGATCTGGGAGTCCTCAAGAGTCCTGGTCAGTTCTTGTGGTGTCCCTGACCCCTTGGTCTCTCTTCCTGATCCCTCTCCTCCTCTTCCTCCTCCCCTCCTCCTCTTCCTCCCCTTCTTCCTCCTCCTCCCCTTCCTCCATCTCCTCTACAGGGCTCCCCCTCCTAATGTCTGGCTGTGGGAATCTGCATCTGCTCCCATCGATTAGTTGCTGAATGGAGTCTCTCTGATCTCTTTGATGACGATTCCGCTAGGCCCTGGCCCAAGAACATTGCAGGCAGGACAAACTACAGGTAGAACGACAGGTGGCTGTGTTGGTGTCCCAATCCCTCCTCTTGAGGCCCTTGCCTGGTTACAGAAGATGGCCAGTTCAGGTTCCATGCCCCCTATTACTAGGAGTAAGAAGAGATGTCAGCCGGGCAGTGGTGGCACACACCTTTAATCCCAGCACTCGGGAGGCAGAGGCAGGCGGATCGCTGTGAGTTCGAGGCCAGCCTGGTCTACAAAGCGAGTCCAGGACAGCCAAGGCTACACAGAGAGACCCTGTCTCAAAAAACCAAAACCAAAACAAAACAAAACAAAAAACAAAAAACAAACAAACAAACAAAAACAAAAAACAAAAAAGAAAAGACGTTTGTATTTTGACACATGAGCTGTTTGCCACCACCTCCGTGAAAACCAGCAATGGTTGTCTCCATTTCTCTGTTACTGAATATTCAGGTTGCTTCCGAGTTTCTGATGCTTTACATTTTTTTTTTTTCCTGATGAGCACCTTAGCTGTGTCTTTTTGGGGTAGGTGGCTGGAGGTGGGGTTACACCCACGAGACTCTCTCCAGGGATTGTGCAGGTTCACTCACTGCGGCCCGACTTGAGGATTGTTCCTGTGTCTAGATAGTTGGCATCACCACGCTGCCACCAGCTGCTAGTCAGAATGTCGGTGAATTGGACCCAGGTGCGTAGAGAGACCTCTGACTGGAAACTCCATTGAGCTGGTGGCCTTTTAAGAGCCCACAGGAAAGATGGCTATCCGTCATCCCTTCCGGTAAAATTAGGATTGGTCTGGAACTCAAGCCTACTGAGTACAAGAGCATACTCACGGAGGCAGAGGCAGAAGGATCACTGTGAGTTCGAGGCCAGCCTGGTCTACAAAGTGAGTTCAGGACAGCTAAGGCTACACAGAGAAACCTGTCTCGAAAAACAAAAAACAAGCAAGCAAGCAAGCAAACAAACAAAAACTCCGTACTGTTATTAATGGCTTAAGGAGTCCTTTCTTTGAAAGTCACTGAGTGTGAGGTGACTTGTCAGATAATGAATGTCTAACTGGGAGAAGCATGGGAGAAAGGTTTGGCTTAACAGAACAACATCTTGGGCTGGAGAGAGAGAGAGAGAGAGAGAGAGAGAGAGAGAGAGAGAGAGAGAGAGAGAGAGAGAGAGAGAGAGTTAGTTCAATTCCCAGCATCCATGTCATAGCTCACAACTGCCTATAAGTTCAGTTCCAGGGGGCCGGACACCCTCACACAGAGAAATGTGCAGGCAAAAAACCAATGCACGAAAAAGAAAAATAAATTTAAAGAAATGAAAATAGTGGGCTGGAGAGATGGCTCAGCAGTTAAGAGCACTGGCTGCTCTTCCAGAGGACCCAGGTTTCGATTCCCAGCACCCACATGGCAACTCACTCTTGATCCAGAGTGACATGCAGATCAAACATCAATGTACCTAAAATAAAAATAAAAATTTAAAAATAAATGAAAGCAGAAAGAGAGCAACTAGCCCACGTTTTGAAAACAAGTTGGCTGGATGTGGCAGTGTGTAATACAGCTAATTTGAAAACTGAGGTAGGAGTATCAGCAGAGCTCAGAACTTCCAGGCCAGCTTTGGCAGTAATAGTCTGTCTTAAAAAAAAAAAAAAAAGAAAAGAAAAAAGTGTATTTGATCACTCTTCCCAGCGGATGGCACTGCAGTACTGTGAAACATCCCTTGCTACCTTGGCACTTTAACCAAAAGGTTTCTGGGTTTTTAATAAACCTCTATCCCCTTTTGTGTCAACCCCTTGTTGGGTCAATACTTTCTGATTCCTTGTGGACCGCTTTACGGGACAGAAACGTAATGAACATCATGAGATGTTGTTTTGTTGAGGCAGCGGCTCACTATGTAGCTGAGGCTAGAATTGCAGGTAAGTACTAACTGCCCCCCCCCGCTCTCCCCCCCCAGTTCTCCCCCCAGACTCCCCTCCCCCCTTCTCCCTTCCCCCTGGTTCTTCCCCCTCCCTGGTTCTCCCCTCCCCTTGATTCTCCCCTCCTCAGACTACCCCCCCCCCCCCCGAACCCCCTTGGATCCAACCCATGGCCTCACCGCTTTCATGATTTAGCACTGAGCTACCTCTGCACCTTCAATAGACACTGAATCCAGGGCAATTTAACTTCCTTCCCCACAGTGTAGTTTAAGCGTATCAGTTAGGTTCTGGCACCCCACCCCCACCCCCACCCCCACTATAGAAACACTCACCCAAGGGGCCTAATAACACTAACACTGTCCCTTACCTCCGCAGCAGAATTAGACTACCCTTCCCCTCTGTCTAGGCACATAAAAAGTGCAGGAAGAAGAAAGAAGAGAGGATGTGAAGTTGGTGAGACCAATGAGGAGGCTTTTATGCATCTAGCAATTCATCCACCATCTGTCTCTCCATCCATTGTTAATTCATGTGTATTTGTCTATTCATTGACCATATACTCTTCACCCTCCCATCACCCGTCTATCCTTTCAACATTTCAGGAAGGTGGAAGGGGGCTGGAGGGATGGCTCAGGGGTTAAGAGCACTGACTGCTCTTCCAGAGGTCATGAGTTCAAGTCCCAGCAACGACGTGGTGGCTCAAAGCCATCTATAATGGGATCTGATGCCCTCCTCTGGCATGCAGGTGTACATGCAGGCAGAGCTCTGTATACATAATAATACATAAATCTTAAAAAAGAAAAAAGAAGGTGGAAGGATAGCCTTTTGTTATGTATTCAGTTTGTGTTAATGAGGCGATAAAAGTTTTATTTTCACAAATTTATTTATTTTTTTCTTCAATTCTGCACCTCTAGCTCCTACAAGCTAAAAGTGTTTAACAAGAGGATTTCATTCCAGCCTCGGCTGGCCTGGAACTCCATGAAACCACGGCTGCTCGAACTTGTAGTTTTCTGCCTCAGCTCCCCAGAGTGCTGAGATTTCGGGAATGAGCCACCACACCCAGCACGGCCACCAAGTGATCTGTTAAGGCAGCTGCTCTTAACTGGGGGTCCCTACACCTTTAAAGGGCGTGTGTAAAAAAAGTTAAATAAGTCCAAAAGTCCCATGCCTGTTCTTGTGTAGCTTGTACTTTAATGAGAGAGATGTATAGTGCATAAATTATACGATCACTATAAAGTATTGTAATAACTGAAATCAAAGCACCATGAATGGGATTGATATATAGAATTTGTCACAGTAATAGCTGTGAAGGATTAAAGATGTTTTGTTGGCTCTGTTTATTAACAATTAAACTTTATTATACAACCCAACTAGCATATACAAGAAGGAAAAAAAGGTTAAAGGGACAGAAGATTAAAACCTCCTGGAATCCGTTCGGCAGGACGGGTTCTTAGGTATCTCAGTCCCACGAGCTGGTCCGGTCCCTTCCTCTCTCTCCGCGCCTTTTTCTTTCTCCTCTCTCTCTCTCTCTCTCTCTCTTTTTTTTTTTGAGGGCTGATACAGAGTTTATTGAATTAAACTTTTTTATTTACAATTGAGATCACATCTACATACTATTTTGCTAGTCCACATGGCTACATTGCCTCTAATGAGTTAAAGACTTACGTTCAGTCACACAGAAACTCACACGCTTACACTAATTGCTTTAAAACAGTAGTGCATACATTATAGTCCTCTTATAAAGCAGCTTTGAGTAAAAACCACTAGTTTCAAAGATCAGTCTCTGATTTTGAAGATGAACAAAGACATACACTGTATGATTCTAAAATCTATGTTAGCCATTTTGTACAACTGCTATGTTATTGTACTACAGTATATTTTCTGTAAAAGGACACTGGCGAGGGAGGGGCACCAGACAGTTGGAGTCTCCCTTACATCCCCAAACCTTTGGCCAAGAGTTCTCATTGAAGATGAAAAAGACCCAGTGATACTCCAACACTGTCACATCATGCCTCGGAAGCGACAGAAGCAGGCCCACGCCCTCCTTTGGCTCTACCACACTAGGGAAACTTGTTAGTGGTTCCGAGAGGAAGGGCATGGAGAATCAGCTAGAACAGGGGTAAGAAGGTCATAGGTGGGTAGGTAAGTAGGTGGGTACATGAAATGCCAGCCTGCTGTCCAACACCAGTGTACGTGTGCTTTGACTAGATGAACTCAGGAGCCAACTGCCGCAGGCCTGCTCAATTCACCTTCCAAATCAGAACAAGGATACTAAAAGTTAGCCCAGGCTTGCCTGTCTGCTACGCGTAGGTTCCACCAGTGATGAGGAGCTCATAGGCAGGGTCTCTACTCTGTCTGCACAACACGATGCAGGCGCACAGCATGCCCAACAGCTGAATAGCTGCGAAGGCCAGTGCTGCCCAGATAACATGCATCAGGATTTCCTGTAGCTTCTTCACAACCAGAGCCTCGCAGCCCTCGGCATAGAGGTCGGAGGGGTTGGCCAGGCTGCCATTACAGCTTTTAGCAGTCTCTCTGCAGCAACTAAGAGGAACACTCTGGTTTTTTGTTTCTTTGAACCAATCTGTATTTTCCCAGTCTGAATAGTTATGAATTTCACAACAGTGCAACTGTCTCTGTATATAGTCAATAGCACGGCTGGCCGCATCGGAGTTGGTCCCATTGTAGGTCTTATATACTTTTTGAATGTTTCGATCAACCTCATTCTCCACCTTTGCTCTGTACACGTATCCCAAAACCACCACAACAACTTCTGTGACAAAAACCAAGAGCAAGATGAAGACAAACGTGGCGAGAGAGATGTATAGTGCATAAATTATACGATCACTATAAAGTGTTGTAATAACTGAAATCAAAGCACCATGAATGGGATTGATATATAGAATTTGTCACAGTAATAGCTGTGAAGGATTAAAGATGTTTCTAAGCAATGTTGTTTATATTAGAATAAACCTAAGCTATTCCATGAACGAGGAAAAAAAAAGGTGTGTGTGTGTGTGTGTGTGTGTGTGTGTGTGTGTGTGTCTAACAGCCCTTTCACAGGGTTCACAGGGTTCAGATATCTTGCCTATCAGATATTTTCATCACAATGCATAACAGTAGCAAAATTACAGTTATGAAGTGGCAACAAAAATAATTTTTATAGTTAGGGGTCAGCACAACACGAGGGACTGTATTAAAGGGTCGCGGCCGTAGGAGGTTTGAGAACCACTGTGTTCAGGGCTTTACGTGACTACAGGGAGCTAGCTAGTTGCCAGCAGAACCAGGCAAGCGTTAAGACAGCTGTAACTGACTGACAGCTTACTCTCCGGAGTGTGTGTGTGTGTGTGTGGGCAGTGGATAAAGGTAACATTGATTAGCAGTAGCCAATGATCTAATCACTCAGACCCAGCTAAGGAAGCCTTTGTTCCTCCCTCTCCAAAACAGTTCAAGGCTTTCAGAAACACCAAGAAGAAGAAAAGAAAACAAAACAAAAGAAAAGGAGGAGGAGGAGGAAAAGGTGAGAGGAAGAAGGAGAAGGAGGAGGAGGAGGAGAAGAAGAAAAAGACAGCCATGTGCTAGAGAGCGACATACTACAATTCTGTGGGGTCAGAAGCTCTGCTTCTCAGGGTCCTTCTGGACTTTCTCTTAGCTAATTTCAACCTATTCACGTGTGTCCTTTAAAGTCTTCTATAAACGAACAACAATAAGGAAAAAAGAACCTGTGTTTCCTTGGTATCTCTCTCTCTAGCAAATTAATTGAATTCAAACAGTGAGGGTGAACCGGGTATGGTGGAGCACACCTTTAATCCCAGCACTTGGGAGGCAGAGGCAAGGGGATCTTTGTGAGTTCAAGACCAGCCTGCTCTACAAAGTGAATCCAGGACAGCTAAGGCTACACAGAGAAACCCTGTCTTGAAAAACAAGAAAAAAGTCAGGGTGGTGGAAAACCCAGTTTAGCGCCAGAAACACAGGCAAAACAACCAAAGTTTGGGACTTCCACCACGAATACTGGGAAGTTTTGTGGGGCCAAGCCTTCAATTCCCAGATAGCGTAAAACGTGAATTGACATTAACCAGCAAATTTCTTTTATGGAAAACGTTTTCAAAGATGTTGAAATGTTACCTGAAGAAAATAGGAAATGTATGATACATCCTTCCTGCTTTGTATTTCTTTACACTTCCTGCCCCCCTTTCACCATTTGTCAGACCTGTCTCCATCTGTGGGAGGTAAGATCTAAGAAATCAGGGAATTGATTGTTTTTGCTTCTTTCTTTCTCTCTCTGTCCCAGTGGCCTCTTTCTATTTACTTCAGCTTTCAGTACAAGTATTGATTTCTTGGTCCTTCAAAGCAGGGGTATTAATCCAAGCACTTGGGAGGCAGAGGCAGGTGGATTGCTATGAGTTTGAGGCCAGCCTGACCTACAAAGAGAGTCTAGGGCAGCCAAGTCTACACAGAGAAACCCTGTTTCGAAAAACAAACATACCAAAACAAAACGAAAACCAAAAAAATGGGGGTAATTTCCATTTTGGCAAAGGGCAGAAAAAAGACCGACCCTTGTGTTCTGGTTCCTATGACGTCATAGTCATCGGTTCCCAATACTAATAACGACATACCCATTTTTGCAGGTGAAAAATACGCCGATTTGCTGGTTATGGAGGGGATCTCCATGAGTGGGAGGGAGGAGACAATCGGATGCAAAATAGTGGATGTTCTTGCTTTGGATAAGCTTAGCCGTTAAAGATCAACCTTCCATGTCTGGAGTGGTGGCTCACACCTGTAATCAATCCAAACATCTGGAGACAGATACAGGAAAATCGGTAGTTCAAAGTCATCCTTGGTTACATAGCCAGTTTGGAGGCTAGTCTGGGTTAGAGATCATCTCAAATCGCCTCTCTCCCTTAAAAAAAAAAAGTGACTCGAACGATCCTGCATGGAGACGCACCGGTGAGTCACACGTGGCTCTGCAGCAGGCTGGTAACCAGGGACGCTTCTGGTCTTTAGGCACCCAGTCACCCTTACAGACACGCCCAGAAACTCTTCTGCATAATCACGCATTCAGCCACACAGTGTTCCAGCTCTCATCCCTTCTGCCGCCCGCTGTACTAGAACTTCCTTAGGGGGTGCCCTTCTCCACAAGCTCTGAGAACCTGCCTTAAGTCTGGCGGTCACCGCTGTGTGGAGACCCCGCCTTACTTGCTAAGTCCCGCCCCTCACCTCCGACTGAGGAGGAGGACACACCACTTCCCCTTGAAGCTCCGTTTTTACCTCAGACTTCTCTGAGAGCCCGCCCTACTTGATAACCCCGCCCCTCATCTCAGCCTCCTCTAAGAGCCCGCCCTACTTGGTACCCTGCCCTCATCTCATGCTCCTCTTTGAGCCCGCCCTACTTGATAACCTCGCCCCTTATTTAGGCTCTTCTGAGAGCCCGCCCTACTTGGTACCCCGCCCTCATCTCAGGCTCCTCTGAGAGCCCGCCCTACTTGGTACCCCGCCCTCATCTCAGGCTCCTCTGAGAGCCCGCCCTACTTGATAACCACGCCCCTCATTTCAGGCTCCTCTGAGAGCCCGCCCTACCTGATAAACCCACCCCTTATTTCATCCTCCTCTGAGAGCCCGCCCAACGTGATAACCCCGCCCCTTACCTCAGGCTCCGCCCTCACCTCAGCCTCCTCTGAGAGCCCTCCCTACCTGATAAACCCACCCCTTATTTCATCCTCCTCTGAGAGCCCGCCCTACTTGATAATTCCGCCCCTCATTTCATCCTCCTCTGAGAGCCCGCCCTACTTGATAAACCCGCCCCTTATTTCATCCTCCTCTGAGAGCCCGCCCTACTTGATAAACCCGCCCCTCATTTCATTCTCCTCTGAGAGCCCGCCCTACTTGATAAACCCGCCCCTTATTTCATTCTCCTCTGAGAGCCCGCCCTACTTGATAAACCCGCCCCTCATTTATTCTCCTCTGAGAGCCCGCCCTACTTGATAAACCCGCCCCTCATTTATTCTCCTCTGAGAGCCCGCCCTACTTGATAAACCCGCCCCTCATTTCATTCTCCTCTGAGAGCCCGCCCTACTTGATAACCCCGCCCCTCATTTCATTCTCCTCTGAGAGCCCGCCCTACTTGATAAACCCGCCCCTCATTTATTCTCCTCTGAGAGCCCGCCCTACTTGATAAACCCGCCCCTCATTTATTCTCCTCTGAGAACCTGCCCTACTTGATAACCCCGCCCCTCACCTCAGGCTCCGCCCCTCATCTCAGGCTCCAGAAGACCCGCTCCTCCTCCGTAAGCCCCGCCTCTCTAGAACTCTGCTCCGCGGGTGTCGCCGGCAGAGGCTGCGCCTGCGCACGGAAAGCTTGTAGGCTCCTCCCAGGATCCCTTGGTTGACAGCGTCGGGGTCGGGAGGCAGCTGGGTGAGCAGGGTGAGCTTAGGTGCTTGCTGGGGAGTGGGAGCCCGTGCGCTTGCGGGCGGGAGAGATCCTCTTGGTCCCCCGCGTTTCCCAAAACCAGCGCCCTTCCGTCTGCAGGTAGGCGAGCGGATGCGCGGAATCTGGGGGAGTCCGGATCTAAGCCTGTGTGCATGGGTGTGCCAGGCCGGAATGTGTGTGAAAACGAACTGGGCTGTTGAGTTTTCAGTGTGGCCGCACGTTCGTGTGATTGCGTGAGAGAGAGAGGAAGATGGAGTCTGAGAAGAAATAAGTGGCGTGGGTCTAAGAGGACCCGTGGACCGCACGGCAGGTTTATCTTCCGGTGATCTGCGTTACAGCACTTAAATGCTTGGCATCTCCAGAGTAGTAAATTTCTTGGTGACTACTCGTGATGGTGGCTTAGCAGACTCAAGGTTGCTTCAGGGTCGGGGCCTGATCATCACAGCTATCTGACGGGATTAGAGCCTCAAACCCCACAGGGGAGAGGAAGAGAGGGACTGAAGGATCAGTTGATTACCACAGGCCGGTCCTTTTGTTGTTTTGAGACAGTTTCCCGTACCCCAGGCTGTCCACAAACTTTGAACCCCTGATCTTCCTAACTCAGCTTTCCAAGTGCTGGGATTATAGGAGTGTGCAACCTACATCTAGATAAACGCTTTACACAGCCACATCTATGTAATGGAGTGTCCATAGGAACTCAAAAAGGAAAGGATTCAGAGCTTTCTGACAGCTTCATGTGTGGCGGTTCCTGCAGAAGGTTCCACATCCTTTCCCACACAGCTTTGCCCAATGTAACTCTTTAGTTGTACATTTGAAAACGGTATGAGTGATTTGTGTCACAGTGTGCAGGTCAGAAGACAACGCTGCGGAGTTGGTTCTCTCCTTTTAACTTTTTTTTGGGGGGGAGGGGGAGGGTCTCGAGAAAAGGTTTCTCTGTGTAGCCTTGGCTGTCCTGGACTCGCTTTGTAGACCAGGCTGGCCTCAAACTCACAGCGATCCACCTGCCTCAGCCTCCTGAGTGCTGGGATTAAAAGAGTGTGCCACCCACCGCCAGGCCTCTCTTTTAATTTTTTGTGTGGGCTCTGGGAGTCGAATTCTGGTCCTCAGGCTTGAGTGGGAAGAACTTCACCGGCTTTAACCATTTCTCCAGCTCTTCATGTACCTTAAAATATATTCCTTCTGATACTTTTGGGGTGGGGGGAGCGGGCAATGGGGGGAGTTCATGCCCACTTAGCCTCTCAGCTTTGGGAACCCCATCTGGAATGGATTTGTGCAGGCTCTGTGCCTGCTGCCACAGTCCCTGTGAGTTCATGTGAGCGTCAGTGCTGTTGTGGACCCAGAAGACAGCTGGTTTGTTGGTGTCCTCTATCCCCTGTGGCTCTTACCATCTTCCACCTCCCCTTCCGCATAGCTCCCTGATCCCTGAGAGGATGCGTTTGAAGAAGACATCCCATTCAGGACTGAGTGTTCCAAGGCCCCTCCCTCCGTGCACAGTGTCCAGGAGTGGGTCTTTGCGTTGGTCCCCGTCTCCTGCAGGGGGAAGCCTCTTTGATAATGGCTGAACAAGAAGACCCTGGCGTGGTTCCCACGGGGTCCCGGAAGTGATTTTTGGATCCAGTCGAGTTGACAGCGAAGTTTGAACATCACATCTGCTCTCAGCCAGCTGAACCTGGGAAGAGAGAAAGGGAAGGGGGCAGCTTACACTGCTGATGCAGGGAGAACAGTGAAGACCTTGGCTTTCACTACCTTCTCTTGCCCTAGGCTGGACTTCCCAGGACACAGTTGTTCTCCAAGAGAGAAGCCGGGAGGGAAGGCAGGAAGAAATGACCGTTGAACTAATGCAAGCCGTGTTACAGGTTAGTTGCTGTTTCTTCTTCTTCTTCTTCTTCTTCTTCTTCTTCTCCTCCTCCTCCTCCTCCTCCTCCTCCTCTTCTTCTTCTTCTTCTCCTTCTTCTTTTCAAGACCGAGTTTTCAGAGATAGAGTAATGAGTCTCTATGTAGCCTTGGCTGTCCTGGACTCACTTTGTGGACCAGGCTGGCCTCGAACTCACAGCGATCCGCCTGCCTCTGCCTCCCCCGTGTGCTGGGATTAAAAGCGTGCGCCACCACGCCCAGCAAGTAGTGGTCTTGGTGATTAGCACTAAGCAACAGACCTTTGGAAATTGTGGTCAACAGTCTGTCCCAGGGCCTGGCCAACCCCTTCTCCCACAGGACGTTATCCTTAACCGCCTAGTAGGCGACTAATAACAATGATGAGGCATACAGCCCACCCACTCAGAGCCCCCCCCATCTCTCTACCTTATGATTATACACACTCCTTTATGATTGATATAGACTCTTCCGAGCTCATGGCCAGACCACCATGGTATGCTTGGATCCTGAAAGCTAAGGAGGGTTTGTGGGCCTGGTTTAGTACTTAGATGGGAGACAGAGTCTAATTATGGAGCCCAGGCCGGTTTCAAACTTACAGCAATCTTCCTGCCTCCTGCTCACAAGTAGAAGGATTCGAGGTGTGGACCACCGTGCCCTGAATGCACATTTTTAACCACTTGAAACAGAGGTAGGTATCTCAGTCCTAGTATGAATTGGGTTCCAGGAGAGATGTTCATGCAAGGCCCCTCTCATGTACCCCTCGATAGGATTAAAAAAAAAAGATTTATTTGTTTAATGTATGAATGGGCATGTACACTGGGCAGTCCAGAAGAGGGCATCAGATCACATCATAGATGGCTGTGAGCCACCATGTGGTTGCTGGGAATTGAACTCAAGACCTTTGGAAGAGCAGCCGGTGCTCTTAACCTCTGAGCCATCTCTCCAGTCCCCTCTATGGGAATTTTTGTCCAGCTCTCTCTGCCCCTAAAATCGTAACACGGAGCTTGCAATTGGCTTCAGAATTTAGGCAGTCTTGTGACGTGCAGGCAGATCCCACAAACTTGGATCATCAGAGATCATGGAAGTCTTTTTTTTTTTCTTTTTTAATGTCCTTTCATTCATCTTGAGATATTTTACTCTTTCTTTTTTTTTTCTTTTTTTTTTTTTGAGATGGGAGGAGGTGGCCCACTTGGTTGCCCAAGCTGGCCCTGAACTTGTCCTCACCTTCCAAGTGCCCGTGGTTAATCTCCGTCTCACTCCCAGCCTTGTTTTCTGTCTACATATTTGAACTTGCCAGACATTTCACATAAGTGCCATGGTACAGGGTGCAGTCTTTTTTTTTTTGTGTCCTCCCTCCACTTAGTAACCGACTCCCAAGGCAACCTCCCCCCCCCCCCCCCCCGCTACCCCAATGCCCACCCCCCTCCCCCCATCCTCCCCCACCTCTACCCCAAACACAGATAGTAAGAATATAGCAGAACTTTGTGATGTATTTTTGTGTCATCTCAGGACGCGGTGACGTTCAAGGATGTTGCGATCGACTTCTCTCAGGAGGAGTGGGAGTGGCTGGACCCTGCTCAGAGGACTCTGTACAGGACCGTGGTGCTGGAGAATTATTGGAACTTGGTTTCCGTGGGTAAGCACATCCTCACTGCGGGTAACCGGGGCATCTCAAGGCACCACTCACATCTGTGTTACTAAAGCAGTGGTCATCGTGTCGCGGTTAAATGAAAAGTTCAGATGCGGGGGTGGGGGTGGGGGTGGGGGTGGGGGTGAGGGGTGGGGGCAGTTGGAAACCCCAGACAGGGAGGGACTTGTAGCAGGCGCCTCCATCTCCCATTGCCTCTGTGTTAACAGTTTTGCTCTCCTCACCCAGTGTAAATGTTACAGGTCTGAGGGGAAGGCTTCCCCTCTGCTGAGGGAGAGGGGGAGGAATTTCCCCAAGCGAAAGGGTATGCTAGCCATTGGGAGCCAAGGAATACTGAGGTCACACAGCACAGCAGACCTCTCGCAGAGGAGATTTGTTAAGATGGGAGAACCCAGGAGGGCGGGTGCCTCTGCTTGGGCAAGACGCGCGGCAGGAAACTGAGCAGAAGGCTAGGATTTCATGGGGCCAGAGCTTTCTCCACGGTGGGAACTGGTGGGATTTCAAGTCTAGAGACTGGGGTGGGCTCAGGGACTGATGGCATTTCAAGCCCTGATCTTGGACTTGACCAGGGGCTGGGACTTGCTGTTAGGGCAGTGAGCGTGTTCTGTCGGTGGAACCTGGCGGTTGGAGGTCGCTAGGAAGTAACAGAGCCGGAGACGACTATGGCCTAGTCACTATAAATGTAGAATATCACTTTTCAAGTATGTTTCCTAAATGTTTTTATTACATTGATTTTTATTTGTGTGTGTGTGTGTGTGTGTGTGTGTGTGTGTGTGTGTGTGTGTGTGACAAGTTGAAGGATGCTTTAGAGGACTCGGATTGGCTGAGGTCATCAGGCTTGGTAGCAAGTGCCTTTACTTACTGAGCCATCTCACTGATCCCCAGATATGTATCTGTTTATTAACTTATGGTAAATCAGTGGCACCCAATGTCTTAAAATCTCTTCAGATGCTTGCTTTGCTCTTGGAGTGCCTAATATGGACCCTTCTCACCTAGTTATATAACGGATGAGCTTGCTCTTCTCTGGACATTCTTTGTCCCAAGGCCACTGGTCCTCAACCTTCCCAGTGCTGCGCCCCTTTAATACAGTTCGTCGTGTGGTGGTGACTCCCACCATAAGGTCATTGCCATTGTTACTTCATAACTGAAATTGCTACTGTTATGAACTGTAAGGCAAATAGCTGAAACGCAGGGAATCTGATGTGTAACCCCCAAATGTATCATGGCCCATAGGCTGAGAACCATGGTGTTAGGCTAAATATATACCTTAAGCCACATTTGGAAAACTGTAGACTATTTTTCTTCTATCTCATCATCTTTGGGGACTTGGGTTGTGCTTGGATCCTTTGATACTCTGTCTCATATGATCTGTTTAATTTGTAACATCTTTAGTGTTTCAGATTACATGATTTGTGTTAATTGGCTTCCAGAATAAATGTTTTTTTGTGTTGGTCCGTTGGTTTTTCTGTGTACATGGTTTCTCTGTGTAACAGAGGCCTGGCTGTCCTGGACTTGGTTTGTAGACCAGGCTGGCCTCACCGAGATCCATCTGCCTCTGCTTCCAGAGTGCTGGGATTAAAGGCGTGGTTACTCTTGTTTTTCTTAACCTGTGTTAAGCCCATCTATTAATCTTTAAAGTGTCACTCTGTTCTCAGTTCTAGACTTTTCATTTTGTTTTTATTTTATTTTATTTTTAAAGATTTGAGGGGTGTGTGTGTGTGTGTGTGTGTGTGTGTGTGTGTGTGTATGTGTGTGTGTGTGTGTGTGTATGTGTGTGAGGGGGAAAGGGGGAGGGGCTGGCTGACTGTATGCCACATGTATGCAGCATGCCACCTGGGTACAGCTAACCCCTTAGTCCACAGAAGGGTATCAAACCTCTGAAGCTGAAGTTACGGGTGGTTGTAAGCTTCCTCAACATGACGATGGGAACTGAACTAGTGTCCTTTGGAAGAGCAGTTTATGCTCTTAACCACTGAGCCATCTCTCCAGATTCCGACTGCTTCTTTGGTATTTTTTGTACTTTCTGTTTTTCTACTGAGAGTCACCCCCTCTCGCTCCTTCCCTTTTTTCCTCCCTCCTTCCCTTCCTTCTTTTCTCATTTTTTGAGACAGGGTCTCCCTGTGGATCCCTGGCTTGCCTGGAACTCACTCTATAGACCAGGCTGGCCCCACACTCACAGAGTTCTGCCTCCCTCTATCTCCTGAGTGCTGAGATTAAAAGTATGCACCACCATTCTCCCTTTTTAAAAAATCTGTTTTAAAAATTGTTTTGTGGCACTCAGAGGAAGGACAGCAGGTTACCAAGAAGAGACTTGATACCCTATGAGCATATACAGGGGGAGGTAATCCCCCTCAGTCACAGTCATAGGGGAGGGGAATAAGGGGAAAATGGGAGGGAGGGAAGAATGGGAGGATACAAGGGATGGGATAACCATTGAGATGTAACAAGAATAAATTAATAAAATAATTGTTTTGCTGTACGTGTGTGTGTGTGTGTGCGCGCGCGCATACACATCCATGGGTGTGAGCAAGTGCAGGGTGTGCATGCCACAGTGTGTGTGGCGGTCAGAGGACAACCTTTGGATTTCTACCTTTCGGTGTTAATCTGCAGCTTGTGACAGGTTTATCAGTGAGGTGGGGGGGGGGCGGGGGGGGCAGTTCTCCTGACTCCGTCTTGCATCCTGCTGTAGGAAAGCTTGGATTAAGCCTGTATTTCCTGTGTGTGGCTTTGCGTGGGCTCTGGGAATTCAGATTCAGATCTTCATGCATACATGTCAGGTGTTTTACCCATTGAACCGTATTCTCAGCTCATTTGTCTATATACAAAACAATAGACAATTTAAAAATAAAATATCATTTATCTTACAAAAATAATATTTTTTATTCTTTGAAAGGTATATGTGTATGTGGTGTATTTTATTCTTTTCCACCCTTCACAACCATCTCCAGCTCCGACTGAGACATACCAACCCCCTCTCCTTCCTGACTTCATGTCCTTTTCTTTAATTATTATTATTATTATTATTAATCACCCCTGGAATCCAGTTAGTGCCGGCTATATGTCCGTGGGTATAGGTAGGGCCATCCCCTGAGGCATGGGCATCCTATCTGCAGCCGCATCACCAGAGGAAAGTGATTTTTCTTCAGCAGCTGCCAATAGCTTCTCCAGTAGGAGTGGAGCCTCATCAACCCCTCCCCCATCCGGCTAAAATGTTGACTGGCTTGATTGTGCGTGTCTTGCGTGGGCAGCCATAGCGGCTTGCTTGTCTGTTATTTTACAAGCATGTCTTCCCTTTACATGCTTGAGGGTAGATTCCACAGCTGTTTCAAAATCTGCTCGCTAAACCGGGCGGTGGTGGCAACATGTAGAGGCAGGAGGATCTCTGTGAGTACCAGGCCAGGCCAGTATGGTCTGCAGGGTGAGTTCCAGGACAGCCAGGGCTACACAGAGAAACCCTGTCTCAAACCAAAAGAAAAAAATATTTATGTCAAATTTTAGAAGAGATTTTATTTGTACTAGTATATACATACGCTGCTAGGCAGTGGGGGCTCACGCCTTTAATCTCAGCACTCTGGAGGCGGAGGCAGGCGGATCTCTGAGTTCAAGGCCAGCCTGGTCTGCAGAGGAAATTCCAGGAGAGCCAAGGCTACACAGAGAAACCCTGTCTCAAAAACAACAACAACAAAATGTATATGCATATGTGTCTATCTGGCGTATGTACATGCGGATGCAATTGCACGAAGAAGAGGGTATTAGATTCTCCTCGAGTTATAGTCACAGGTGTCTGAGCTGCTTATCTATTATGTGGGCTGGAAACTGAGCCTAGTTCCTCTTCAAGAGCTTACTGTGCTCCCAAGCACTGAGTTTATCCCCGTAGCAGGGCCATTTAAAAATAAAAATCTCACTTACTACTTGCAATGGCCCTTTAAAGATACCAAGTTAAGCTTTTGCCCTTCCCTCTCCCTCCATGAGAAATAGTGTAATTTCTGTGGGGTTGACTGTTGGCAGCTACCCCTGAGTTTTATGCAGTCCAGCCTTCAGCTGTGTTTGGTCCCTTTATTTCGTATAGAGGCATCAGACTTAAGGAGCTGACTTATGTGCCCAAACAACCCAAAACATGACCTATTTTTGTGTCTTTTTTTTTTTTTTTTAAATTCAGGAGCTTGCATTTCCAAGCCTTATCTAATCTCCTTATTGGAACGTGGGAAGGAGCCTTGGGAGGCGAAAGATGAGGTGACAAGAAGCGCATTACGAGGTGAGACCACGAGAAGCATTTGGAGAAAGGGACCGTCATCTTCACAGGTCCTCACCCCATTGCTGTGGCTTCCTAGATACTCTTCCTAAGCCTTATTATGATCCTGGGAGTGAATTGAAGTTTCCTTGCTTGGCATGGGTTCCCTTCTGCGTCACCCTTGTCTCTCCTAGTTTGCCCTCGTCTCCGTAGTCAGTTGTTTTGTACAGAGGAGAACGTCCTAGATTCGACTTGCATGGCTGTGGCGACGCTCCCCACAAAAGCAGCGGTAAGGGGGGACAGTGTCTATTTGATCTTGCCATCCCACACTGTAGTCCGTCACTGTAGGGCCTTCACAGTGGTGGGATCTTGAAACAGCTGTTCACAGAGCAGAGAGAGTGAAAGCATGCGTGCCTGGCACTCAGCTAGCTTCCTGTACTCAGAGACAGCCCCAAGGCTGAGAGTGCTGCTGCCTGTGTTCAGGATGGAGCTTTCCACATCCATTTAGGCGATCAAGGGACTCCCCCGCAGACATGCTCACAAGCTACTTTCATCTTTACCTACTGTCCTCCACTGAGACACCTGTCCCTAACCATCGCAGATAACAACAAAACCTTATACTCGTGGCCCTAAAATGTGACGCTTTTCCTAAGTTGCTGAAGGTAAGAAAGTGAATGAAGAAATTCCTTACTACGCAGCCTGGGTTGTATGAGAAATAAGCGTCGGGTGCACTGAAACACACGCGCACATAACGGATGGTCTCAGGAGCACTATTTCCTCGTGATGAAATTAGAACCGCGCACTTGCCTTTAAATCCCAGGGGACGCCATGAAGCATGCCGTGGGTATGTGTGTGTGTGTGTGGCTGCTGATGGAAAACTCTGGAGAGTTTTGAGAAGTGATAGTCATTAAATATCCCGGCGGTTAAAGCAAATTAACTTAAGCATACACCCTAGTCAGTTATAAGTAGGGCACACGGGGCTGGAAAGATGGCTCAGTGCTGAAGACCTGGGTTCGATTCCCAGTGCCCACATGGCAGCTCCCAACTGTCTGTAACTCCAGTTCCAGGGGCTCTTCTGGCCTCTGTGGGCAACAAGCATGCACATGGTGCATAGACATACATGCAGACAAAACATTCATATATATTGAATGAATGGATAAATAAATAAATAGATAGATAAATACCTTTAGAGGTAGGAGATATTACAGACTTAGTTTTCTTAGTCACGTCCCCCATATTCCTGTTTTCCATCTTTTCCCTGCCGCCATATTTGTTCTTGTCACTCTTGACAAAATACCCACTGCAGACAACTGAAGAGGGGGAAGGATTTGCTTGTGGTCCCCCAACCCCCCCCCCCCCCCCCCAGTTTCAGAGGTTTCCACCTCTGCATTGGCAGCAGTGAAGGACGGGTATGGCAGAGGAAAGCTGTTTGTTGGTGACAGCCAGAAAGCTAATAGAAGCCTGCCCCTGATGCTGAATTTCCTCCCCATGTTAATTTTATTCCACTCTCCCAGTGTATTAGACAGTGGTACTCACGTTCAGGGAGGGCGTGACCTCCCTAGTTAGTCACTATGGAAACAGCCTCACATATATACATAGAAGTATGCTTTACTAGGCTCCTGTGCAACTCTTTTCCCCATCCAATAGAGTTAGTAGTCAAGGTGGTTACAGAGCTCTTTATTCCATGCACATCTTTGCATGTTTTCTAGCTGAGAGACTTACGTGTGGCTGTGTGGAGTTTGTTAAATAGTTTTGTTTGTTTACATTTTTTAGATGGAGACTCTGTACGCAAGACGCAAGAATTATCTCTGAAGCAATTTGTGTTTGATGATGTGCCAGTGGAGAAGATCAGAAGTTTTGGTCATGAGCGTCCCACCTCTGGAAGAAAGTGGGAGCATAAAGACCTTTTTGATAGACAGGTGATGCATCAGGAAATATTTAGCATGGAAGAAACCGCCACTCATAAAGAAAGTCCCATTAAAGAAATAGGCCACAAGCACACCAAATCTTCATACTCTGTCCATCTGGACAGTGTAGAGGAGACTATTTATAGTCACAAGTCAAATAAGAAAAGCTTCTGCAAAAATCCCAGGGTGCGAAAATACAAGAAAATCTGGGCAGGGAAGAACATATTTAAATGTAACGAGTGCGAGAAAACCTTCACCCATAGCTCATCTGTTACTGTTCATCAGAGAATTCACACGGGTGAGAAGCCGTATAAGTGCACAGTCTGTGGAAAGGCCTTCAAGCAGAGTCACCACCTTGCTCAGCACCACACAACACACACCCATGAGAAACTCTTTGAGTGTAAAGAGTGTAAAAAAGCCTTCAGCCAGAATTCATACCTTATTGTACATCAAAGAATCCATACTGGAGAAAAGCCATATAAGTGTAAGGAATGTACAAAATCCTTCAGACAGCCTGCGCACCTGGCTCAGCATCAGAGGATTCACACTGGGGAGAAACCTTATAAGTGTGAGGAGTGTGGGAAGGCCTTCAGGGACAGTTCTACCTTCACTCAACATCAGAGATGTCACAATGACAAACGGCCCTTTCAGTGTGTTGAGTGTGGGCAAGCCTTCAGGTACAACATGTCCCTTACTCGTCACTTTAGGCATTACCACACTGGAGAGAAGCCATTTGACTGCACTGACTGTGGCAAAGTCTTCAGCGTTCACATAGGACTCACCCTGCACAGGAGAATTCACACTGGGGAGAAACCTTACAAATGTACCGTGTGTGGGAAAGCGTTCCGCAGTGGGTCATCCCTGACCGTACACCACAGGATTCACACGGGTGAGAAACCTTACAAGTGTGACGTTTGTGGGAAAGCCTTTAGCCATAGCATGTCACTCACTGGCCACCAGCGAGTCCATTCTGGAGAGAAACCTTATCCATGTAAGGAGTGTGGGAAAGCTTTTCGGCAGAGCGTCCATCTTGTGGTTCATTCAAGGATCCATACTGGAGAAAAACCCTATGAGTGTAAGGAATGCGGGAAAGCTTTTAGAGAGAGTTCACAGCTGACCACTCACTGGAGGAATCACACAGGAGAAAAACCTTTTGAATGTAAGCAGTGCGGCAAGTTTTTCAAAAGAAGTACCTACCTCGCCAGACATCAGAAAATCCATACAGGAGAGAAACCCTATGAGTGTGATGCCTGTGGTAAAACCTTCACGCATACTGCCTACCTTATAAGACATAGGAGAGTTCATACTGGAGAGAAACCTTATAAATGCACCGAGTGTGGAAAGGCATTTGGTGATGGCTCATCCCGCGCCCAGCATCAGAGACTCCATACTGGCCAGAGGCCCTACATATGCGATAAATGTGGAAAGGCCTTCAGGACAAAGTCATCCCTCAACTGTCACCAAAGGTGTCACACTGGGAAGGAACCTTAATACTGTATACCCCGTGGCAAACCCTTAGCCACCGAATAAACGTTTACCATTCATCAGAGTTTCCAACTATCAATCGGATTGCTCACTTTATTCCACCCACGTGGAAGAATTCACACAAGAGAGCTCATAGTGACGTGAGGAATGTGGAGGAGTCTTCAGCGATGTTCTTAAACCATCCGACATTGGTGAGTTCTTGCAGTGTCATGTCTGGTGTTCCTCTGTGTCACCACGCCCTGTGTATACACCTGCTAAATATTTCCGTTTATTTTTGTTCCTGTTAGTCTGCTCCAAACACTGCTATTTGACTTGGACTTTCCCAAATGCCCAGCCTGTGTCCTTCATGTTTATTATTCATGTTACAGTCAGGGAATCTTTTAAAAATATAACTGTTATTTATGTACCTCTTGTAAGACTCATGGTCAAGTGTTTGTTTACGGCATATGAAGTGCTTACCAACAGGATCGACCGTATTAAGTCTGGATGGAGAACATCCCTCCAACAATTAGGAGACACATCAGCACAGAACACAGAGCTAAAGGCACACCACAGAGGGGACATCCCTGAGCCAATGTTTTACTGGGTCCAAGGCGTACAGATTTCCTTTGTTCAGTTGAAGCAAGCAGGCACGAGTTCTGGGAGGTCGTCTTATGTGCCAGTCCATCTGGCACTTAGAGGGAGCGGTGGGAGCAGGGAGCACGGCTGGACGGGAGAAATGCTTCTAAGTTTTTACTCTTGGCACCAGCCTGGGCCATTTGTGGGCACTGTGATACTAGAAAGTGCCACGGGTGACTGACCTATGCTTCCAGCCTGGGAAAGTGAAAACTTTAATAGATATCAAGAGAATATAAAACAATAGGACTTCTCCACATGGGCCCATCCCTTAAAAAAAAATGTGTTCAACTAGAAATATTATTTGTAAATCACGAACTCCGGACCTTATAAAATGGCGTAGGTGGTCAGAAACACTCGGAAGCTGAAAAGCAGCTTCACGTGAGTGACAGTCAGCACGTGCAGTATGTTTACGGTTTAATAATTTAAGAAACTTTCTAACGAGTCTAAGGTTATGTTTCCATGTTGGTAACGAAATTAAATACGGCCTGATATGTAGAACGTGTTTTAGGAAGGGCCCAGAACATTGAATGAGACTGGAACAAAAAAAAAAAATTACAATTTATTTGGGAAAATAAATGACTATATAGTCAAGGCAAAAAGAAAAAGAAAAGAGAAGAAAAAAAAACCCCATTTCTAATGTTTATTAACAAACCCCTGCAGATAATGCCAGCTGAACAGTGAGCTCCAGCGTCACCATGAGATCCTATCTCAGACCACAAGGTGGAGGGCGACAGACTCCTAATATCGACTTCTGTCTTTCGCACATGCACACATGGGTGAGCACACCCATAAATACACATATATGAATACATATACAAATAAATAAATAAATAAATAAATAAATAAAAATAAGTTTTAAAGGGGGGATTGTGACTGGGTCTGGTGGCACAAACATTTCATCCCAGCACTCAGGAGGCAGAGGCAGGCCGAAGCTCTGAGTTTGAGACCAGCTTGGTCTACAGTGTAAGTTCTAAGGCAGCCAGGGTAACAGGGAAACCTTGAGTTAAAAACACCAGGTGGTGGCGCACGCCTCTAATCCCAGCACTCGGGAGGCAAAGGTAGGTGGATCTCTTGTGAGTTCGAGGCCAGCCTTGTCTACAAATCGAGTTCCAGGACAGCCAGGGCAGTTACACAGAGAAACCCTGTCTCAAAAATCCAAACAAACATAATGAAACAACCATAAAAACAACACCACCACCACCACCACCACAACAAAAGATTACAACCAAGATGAGTACATACTGCTGAAATAGGAAAATACGGGACCCAAACTCCCACTGTAGTTGTTCCAGAGGATTATGGGTGATGTTTGCAAGTCCATCACATGGTAGGTAGGTTCTGTTGGACTGTATGCCTGCCTTTCCCTGTTTATCCTAGCTCTAGTCCCCCCACCCCCCACCCCACAGATACATTGTGGTGTAAGTCTGCAGCTTGTTTTTCCCAGAGGCTTTGGCCACCTGCTTTCTGGAAGGGTGATTCAATGCGAGACAACAACAAAGACAGGAGAACAGAGCCTTGGGGAGACAGCAGGGTAATTGTTTCTCCTGCGCCTCCTGCTTTGGGTGCTGATGCTGCTGGGGGCAAATCGCTTCCAAATTCCTTTTTTTTTTTTTACATCTTTTTTTTTTTATTAATTTATTCTTGTTACATCTCAATGGTTATCCCATCCCTTGTATCCTCCCATTCTTCCCTCCCTCCCAATTTCCCCTTATTCCCCTCCCCTATGACTGTTCCTGAGGGGGATTACCTCCCCCTCTATATGATCATAGGGTATCAAGTCTCTTCTTGGTAACTTGCTGTCCTTCCTCTGATTGCCACCAGGTCTCCCCGTCCAGGGGACATGGTCAAAGGTGAGGCACCAGGTGCTCTGAGTTCTTAGAACTCCCGGTTCTGTTAGGGCAGCTCCTAGGAGTTTAGCTCCTGCAGAGAGGGCCCTGGCTCTTGGATTGGGGTAATGGTTCTGTAATGGCTCTAAGTTATTGGTTCTCAACCTGTCGGTTGTTGTGACCGACCCTTTCACAGGAGTTGCATATCAGATACCTTGCATATCCTGTATTTATATTCTCATTTGTAACAGTAGCAAAATTGCAGTTATAAAGTGGCAACAAAATAACTTCATGACTGGGGGTCACCACAACATAAGGGACTGTATTGTTTTTGTTTTTGTTTTTTCTGAGACAGGGTTTCTCTGTGTAGCCTTGGCTGTCCTGGACTCACTTTGTAGACCAGGTTGGCCTGGAACTCACAGCGATCCACCTGCCTCTGCCTCCCCAGTGCTGGGATTAGTGGTGGCAGCTCTGGGAAGGTTGAGAACCACTGTCTTAGTTTCTGGAGTTGGCTTTGGTTTTTGTCTAGCTTGCCAACTTTGATACATTACATAAATTGACTTTTGAATGTTGAACTAGCATTGCACTCCCGAATGAGCCCCAGGTGATCTTTTAGGGTCGAAACTGAGCATCCTTAATCTGAATATTTGGAATCTAAAGCACTCCAAAGTTGGAAACTTTCAAAATGCCAAGTGCCAAACTCTATTCCTGCTTTTATCTAATAGGTTGTAATAATAAGAAAACGAAAGATTTGCTATCAAATTGCCAGGGTTGGGAGATGGCTCAGTGGTTAAGAGCGCCTTGTGCTTTTGCAGAAGCCTTGGATTTGGGGGTCCCAGCACCATATAGCAGCTCACAACGCTCTGTAACCCCAGTTCCAGGTGATATGATGCTCTTTTCCGGCCTCTACAGGCACTTTTGTCACACAATGCACATAAATACATGAAGGCAAAACACTCATCACATAGAATAAAAATAAATCTTTCAGGCGACAACCAATGCCGCAAGATCGTTTTTGTTTAAAAAAAAAAATAATGTGAGGTGTGATGGTACACATCTGTGATCCCAAAACTCTGGAGGCAGAGGCAGGCCTGGTCTACAAAGCGAGTCCAGGACAGTCAAGGCTATAAAGAGAAACCCAGTCTGGAAACAAAACAAAACAAAACACAAAAACAAAAAACCAAAACCAAACCAAAACAAAAAGGACAAAAATTTTACTTTAAAATTACCTTCAGATTATATGAGGTGTTCATGAAGCATAAATAGATTTAATGTTTAGACTTTGGTTTCCTCCCTTAAAATATATCATTATGGTAGGCATATATTCCCAAATCAGAAAAAAGTAAATCTAACATTTCTGGTCTCAAACATCTTGATTAAAGAACAGCCTGCTTGCTGGGCAGTGGTGGCACATACCTTTAATCCCAGAACTCAGGAGGCAGAGGCAGTGGGGACCTCTGGGTTCAAGGCCAGCCTGATCTACAGAGTTCCAGGGCAGCCAGGGCTACATGGCACTCTCTCGGATAATAAGTAAATGACAGAACAAGCAGCCCACGGCCCTAAATGGGATGGATATGTGTGTGTGTGTGTGTGTGTGTGTGTGTGTGTGTGTGTGTGTGTGTGTGTATCTTTTCAAGGGTCGGGGAACATCATACATGGAGGAAGAGAAAAAACGTAAGATCTGAGAATAGTGAGGCATGCTGTGGAATGGTTCTGGACATCCCATGACTGCTGTGCTCATAAATTCACAGGAACTGTGATTACCTGCCCAAGATTGAGCCACTCAATATTCCAGCATGGATGGAGGAAGGGCTTGCCGCTCCACAGATAGCAGAGGGGCTACAGGCAAATAAAGGCAGTGGGAGACAGGGAGTCATTTTCTTTGGTCATGTGGCCCCTGATCAGATTGCCCACGCTCAAGCTTAAGTGGATGGTCTCACAATCGTTAAAAGAAAAGATAACACACTGTGGAATTATAGTGGTGTCTGATGCCGGTGTTTGGGAGAAGAGAATTGAGTTGGATATGATCAAGATACGATGTGTGACACTGGCAAAGAATAAATTGCACACTTATCCCATATCCTCCTGCAAGGCTTCTCTGTGTAGCCCTGGCTGTCCTGGAACTCTCGTCTGCCTCCCGAGTGCTGGGATTAAAGGCAATAATACACATTAAAAAAAACTTTATTTACCTTTATGTGCATCGGTATTTTGCCTGCATGTACATGTGAGAGTGTCAGATCTTGGATTACAGACAGTTGGGAACTCTCATGTGGGTGCTGGGGTTTGAACCCGGGTCGTCTTCTGGAAGAGCAGTCAGTGCCCTTAACCGCTGAGCCATCTCTCCCAAGAATAAACATTTTAAAGGAGCAAGCATCCCAGAAGAAAATCTGGGAAAGACTGCAGCGGGGCACTTTGAACACTAGGCATTAGCGTAGAGGTGGTCTGGGGAGAATGGAAGGCAATGGCAGCAACTGAATGTCAAACCGACAGGTACCTCCAGCCAGAAATCCCTACCCAATGCACACATCTCCCAACTCCCCTTCCTCAAATCAACCTAAACAACACGTCAGCAGCCCTGCCAACTGCTCAAGTACGCTCGGGACTGCCACCTCAACTCCCAGAAACCTCTGGTGAACTCTTTTGTATCCCCCCTCCCCCTCGATTCACAGACCTGGTCTTCAAAGGACCCGGCGGGCTTCGCTGAGACCCTCTTAGCGGGACCGATTTCCCCGCTGGGGACTACACTTCCCAGCGGGCCTTGCGTGCAAGCAAAGTCCACTTCCGGTGCGTTCAGGCTGAACAGCCAAAGAGTCAGATCCTTCAGGGCGAGGTTAGGCAGGGCGAGGGCGTGGCCGTTGGGGCGTGGCCTGTCGGGTGCGGGCGTGGCCGGGGGTGTGTCGGTCTTCAGTGGCCTGGGAGGGCGTCTGCGGCCTGGCAGGGAGAGCGTGCGCCCCTCGCGTGACATGCGGGGGGTGGCTGGTGCGGGGCCACGCGAGCCCCGGGCCCTCCTGGGGCGTGGCGCTCTCTGCACAAAGCCCGGGCCTGGGGGACGTCCGGCGGCAGGGACTCCAGCTGCTCGTGGGCGCCCTGCCCGGGGAAGGCCGCGCTCCAGGAATGGCCTGGCCTCCCAGGGCGGCCAAGGAGGGGTGACCTCACGGCCAGGGCACAAAGGTGAGTGACATGTGTCCGAGCTGAGTGGACAAAGATGGATCTGTTTTGAGTGTGAGGGAAGGCTAAGGTCCGAGGGTTCTAGAGGCCTTGCTGCTGGAGATGGCGTTTCTGAGCTCTGAGAGTCATGGTTAAGTGGGAGTCAATCCTTGAAAGCTCAACTTGAGCCAGCAGTCAAGCAAGAGTTTCTGGAAGGATCTGGAAGTCTCCAGGATCAACTTAGTTTAGACTTGTCTCCGTGTCCATGCTTCAAGAGATTGGGGGCGGGGTGGGGGACTAGAGATGGCGCAGCCCTTGAGAGCATTTTGTTGAGGACCCAGATTTGGTTCCTAGCACCCACTTGGTGGGTCACACCCATCCCTGACTCCTAATTGCGGGGATAGAACATCTTCTGGACTTCATGGGCACTAGGCACACACGTGGTACACATATATACATGCAAGCAAGACAGAAAAAAGAGACACCGTCTTCCCCAACCCCCACGTCCCAACCCACCGTCAACGTACTCCCGCACAAGGTTACTAGGGCATCTCATCTCTCTTTTTAAAATAGTCCCACTCAGCTCACTCTGGGTGCAGTCTTGGGTAGACTTGGCGTCCAGCCCTTCCTTTTCCCCAGCTCTGCTTTCCAGAGAAACCAACTTCCTCCAGGAGCTAAGCCGCAGACAGGAAGCTGCCCCTACAGGGACTAAACCTAAAGCCAAGTCTCAGGTGAGTCCATTTCCACTCTGCCTCGTGAAATAAGCCTTGCTTTTTCAACACTTAATGATGTTTATTTTCTCTGACAAGTTTTCAGTTTAAGAGACCTGTCCTGGGTGCTGTTTCCTCATACTTCGGTGAGTGATGGGCTACAGAGATAGCCTCAAACTAATCAGGCCTCCTCTTCTTCCTTTTTCATCCCAACTATTCTTTCGGGCTTGAAGAAATCATTCACTTCCCTTGATTGTTCCACTTATCTCAGAAGGATTGTTTGTGTTTGTTTGTTTGTTTGTTTGGGGGAAAGGTCTATCTACAAAGCCCTGTGGGCACTGGAACTCACAGAGATCTGCCTGCCTCTCCTGAGTGCTGGGCTTAAAAATGTGTATGTCACCACCATGCCCTGTTTCAAAAGGCTTCTTAGGTTCAGAAATGCAGCCAGTTCTTCTGCCTGGTTTCTATGATGCCCAACAATGTAGGAGAACTATATTGTGGCTAAGCCTTGTTTAGGGAGTTGAGGAGAGGGCTCAGTGGGTAAGAGCACTTGATCGGTAAGCATGAGTACCTGAGTTCGAATCCCCAGTACCTATGTAAGGAGGCAAGTGTGTTCCTGTAGACTGGACTTTCCAGGCAGAGTCAGATATAATTCTAGAACTCTCTGGCCAGTCAGCCTAGCCAAAAAGGTCAGCTTCTTATTGAAGGAGAAAATGTATCTCAAAGCAATAAAGGAAGAAGCTAGCTCGGGCTGGGGCACAGGAACCTGGACACTCAAGGGCATGTAACACGCACGCACGCGCGCACACACACACACACACACACACACACACACACACACACACACAATGTTTAACTGGGTTGGTGAGATGGCTCAGTAAGTAAAGGTACTTTTGCTGCTAAGCCTGACCTGGGAGCCACAGGAAGGAGGGAGGAAACCTGAAAAAGTTGTCTTCTGACATTCACATGTGTGCTCGTACATAAACACATAAGTGTAATAAAATGTTTTAAAAAATAATTTTAGATTAAAAAACATTTCTTGATCTCTAGGAGCTCACGACCTGTTGACCGGAAGTCAAGGAAGCGAGAGTGCAAGCGTCCAGATTCCCTACCTTGAGTCAGGGACACCCCCTTTCTCTTATTGCTTTGATTTTGAGACACGGTCTCGCAATGTAGCCTTGGCTAAGCAGGAAACTCGCTGTGTAGACAGCCTTGAACTCATGGAGATCCTGCTTGCCCCTGCCTCCTGAATGACAGGATTAAGCCTGTACACAGACACGCCTGGCCTTAACCTTCTCTCTCACTCTTGGCCTCATGGCTCTGTGCTTCTGTGGCCTCTGCTTCTGCCCCTTTCTCTTCTGAATGCCAGAGAGTTCTCTGCGTGTCAGCTCCTGCCACGCTCTGCTCTGAACTCTCTAAGGCGTCAGGAAGAAAAGCCTTTTACCTAACTAAGGTGACTGAGAAGATGTCAGAGACATGGGTCCTCATTACCTCCTACGTCAGCTCATCACCTTCACTCTCTTTGTTTCTGGAAAAGTGCCTTCTCATTTCATGGCCGGACCCTGTGAAAAATCTCAGGTCTTGGGGGCTGGAGAGATAGGTCAGTGGTTAAGAGCACTTCCTGGTCTACCAGAGGACCAGAGTTTGGAGCTCAACACGGAAATCAGGAAGCTCAAAGCTACCCTGTAATTCCAGGGGATCCGATGCCTAGCATACTAAGCCTTACACACACACACACACACACAAACACACCACACCCCCCCCCACACACACATACACACACACACACACATACACACACACACACACACACATACACACACACACACACACATACACACACACACACACACACACACACACACACACACACCCCACACACACACATACACACACACACACACACACATACACACACACACACACATACACACACACACACACACACATACACACACACACACACACACACACCCCACACACACACATACACACACACACACACACACACACATACACACACACACACACATACACACACACACACACACACATACACACAAACACCCCACACCCCACACACACACACACACACACATACACACACACACACACACACACACACAAACACACCACACCCCCCCCCACACACACACACATACACACACACACCCCCCCCCCCCCCCACACACACACACACACGGCAGAGGTGGGGGCGGGGAGAGGATGAGAAGGAAGGAATGTAAAGGAATGACAAGGGAGGAAGGAGGGACCAGGGGTGGTGGCATGCTCTTGTCACTTCAGGTACTCAGGATGCTGCCGTATGTTTTCTCAGCACCGTCCCAAGCCCAGGAGTCTGAGATAAGCCAGGGGCATCAGACTGAGATTTTGTTTCAAAAAGTCAAAACAAGTTATTGCCAGTTATAAGAGAACATCTGAGTGCTTTCCTTTCTTTTGGGAGTCTCCAAAGTGTAGTCTCCTCAGTGGTGACAAGGTAGTAACAAACGAATGCAGCAGGATTTGGACATGACTAGACACCGAGCATATTTGTCACATTGGCCCACTTAGAAAAAGGGATTTTTAAAAATTTGTTTTAGGAGGAGTTTCCTTTTTTTTTTTCTTTTTAAATTTCTGTTTTAAAACTATAAAACCATTCAATTGTGGTTCCACTTAATACGTAAACTATGTTGTATACATAATATGGTTTTTTTCATAGTCTGAAAAGTAGGCATTACTTTCTTCACATTCAAAAAATTTTTTTAAATGTACAGATTTTAAAAACATAAACTTGATTTGGTTTGGTTAGAAAAGCATATCAGAAAAATGTATGAAAATCTGAAGAGAAAAAAATAAGTGTAAGACTGAGCATCCAGAGTCGTGAAGTTGGAACTCCAGGACTGGGCCCTGTAAAAAGCCTGTGGGAGCCAGGCGAGGTAGCACACACCTTTAGTCCCAGCACTCGGGAGGCAGAGGCAGGCGGATCGCTGTGAGTTCGAGGCCAGCCTGGTCTACAAAGTGAGTCCAGGACAGCCAAGGCTACACAAAGAAACTCTTGTCTTGAAAAACCAAACAAAGACCAAAAAGCTTCTGGGGGATGCTGGGAGACTGTCCCTGTACAAAGTCAGATGGTCTGAGAACCGTAATCTGTCTTGCTTTCTTTCTCTAGTTTGAGAGAGATTATCTTTTACTTATTCTTTGTCAATTGTGTGTGTGTAAACAATGCATCTTTGATGACAGGGACCTCGGCTCCTTCCTCCCACTCTCCCCACAGGCATCTCTCACACACCCTCTCCCCACTTCTGGTTATTTCCTTTTTGATGTGAATAACCCACTGAATCCAGTTACTGCGGGAGTGCTGACTGCTCTTCTCTGCGTGATCTGTGCAGGTGACCTCAGCTGCTGTAGGCCATGAATGTAACAGCCACGTCCCGTCCAGTAGGCAGCACGTCTGCCTATAGCACTTCTCCCTGTCCTCTGGCTTTTACACTCTTTCCACCTCCCTTTTCATGATGTCCCCTGAGCCTTTGCGGTATGGGACTGATGTAGATGTCCCATATTGGGCTAAGCACTGCACACTCAATTATTCTCAGCACTTAGATTAGTTATGGGTCTTTTTCTTAGCTGCTGCCCACTAATTCTCTCTCCACACTATTTGAAATACTGTGTCTGCACTGAAAGGTTTGGATATTAGGATACTTGAGGCTTTCTATTGCCGAATCCTGCTGAGTTCTCAGAATTCAAGGCGTTAGCTTCTGATCAGCTGACGAGACTACAGTTGATCCTTTCTGGCTAGATGAAGCTGCCTACCTAAAAGCAGTCCGTCCTGCTCTTTGTGATAGGATTCAGGCAGAATGTTGAGAGCCGAGCAGCATTCGTTTTTTAGGCCAGATGGCTCAGGCAGGCATGCTAGGTCAAGTTTAAGCTCAGGGGGCAGTTCTCAGCTCTGCAAGCGCTGCCGGGTGAGGTTCACTGCCTAGGCCCTTTCAGTCTTCTGCTTAGGAAAGCTCCCCATCGGGGGCTTACTAACACTGGGGCTGGGGAGGGGGCTCAGTCGGTAAAGTGTTTGCTGGGTAAGCTCGAGGCCCTGAGTTCACGCCAATACACACACACACACACACACACACACACACACACACACACACACACACAGAGTCACACTTAAGATTCATTTGGTCTTGGCTTTCCATGATTGGCCTAACGCGCCTGCAGAGTTTGGCTGCAGGCTAAAGTTACGAATGTGCCTCACTCACCGGCTGTGCCGCTCAATGGGAACTCGGGTTTCTGGCACGCAGACCTTCTCGCAGAAGAGCTCAGCTGTTGGTCACTCTTGTGATCTGCTGAGGGAGTGTTTAGGTTTGTTGTCATCAGCCTTGGTACAGTGAGGGGTGCTCAGATCAGATGGCGGAAAAGATTGCTTTATCTATCCTTCTGGGGTCGTGTGTGTGTGTGTGTGTGTGTGTGTGTGTGTGTGTGTGTGTTCCACACTAGCCTCAAAATTGGAGTCGTCCTGTTTCTGCCTCCCAAGTGCTGGAATAATAGGCCTGCACTACCACGCCAGCACCTGAAGAAGGCATTATATTAATTAAAGAATAAACTGATAATGGATTTCATTCTTCTTGCACACTTATGGGTTTCTTTGTTTTGTTTTGTTTGTTTTTTGTTTTTTTAATGGTAATTCTTGTTTTCATATTACTGAACCTCCAATGAAGATGGTAGGCAATAGCAACCCTCAGACCCCAGCTGGGGCATGGGCTATTTGGATCTTTGCATCCTGGTTTCTCTCCTGGTCCTTGGGCTGGTCCAGGCTGCCCATGTGAAACAAGGTTGAGACAGTAAGGACCTGTTTTATTTAGGACAAGTCAGTTTTCGTTATGTATTGTTAGAAATTGACGACAAATATTTTATATGATTACGTGCCTAGTTTTATGTCAACTTGACACAAGCGGTAGTCATCTGAGAGGAGGGAACCTCAAGAAAATGTCTCTCTAAGATCAGGCTGTATGCAAGCCTGTAGGTTTTCTTAACCTACTGATGGATGAGGGAGGGCCCATAGTAAGTGTGGTCATTCTTGGGCAAGTGGTCCTGGGTTCTATAAGAAAACTGAGTAAGCCATGAGAAGCAAGCCAGCAAGTAAGCAGCATCTCTCGATGGCCTCTGCATCAGCTCCTGCCTCTGGGTACCTGCCCTACTTGAGTTCCTGTCCTGACTCCCTTCAGTGATGGACTACAGTGTGGAAGTGTAAACCAAGTAAACCTTTTCTTCCCAACCTGCTTTTGGTCATGGTGTTTCATCATAGCAGTGGCAACCCTAACTATCGCAGTCCCCAAATGCATCTCCACTCTAAGGGACTAGGGTGAGGACGTGAACACAGGGTGGGAGGACACAGTTTGTTTAAGAATCCCCTGGTTACCTGTGCCGGCTGAGCGACAGTGTGTTTTTGTCATTGCAGGGCCTGGTGACATTTGGGGATGTGGCTGTAGTTTTCTCCCAGGAGGAGTGGGAATGGCTGAACCCGGAGCAGAGGAGCCTGTACTGGAAGGTGATGCTGGACAATTACAGGAACCTGGCATCGCTGGGTGAGGAAATCCCTACTCCTGCCCTGCCTCTCCTCCCAACTAAGCCTGCGGTGGTGGTGCACTCTTTCATTCGGTCTCCCTGGATCCCTGCAGCGCCCCCTTCTGTGACCCAAGGGAGCTGCAGCCCATGTCAAACCTGGCCCCCCAGCTTGACCACATCCTCTTTTTCTTTTTTCTATTTTCCTTGTGGATCTAGGACTCTGTACTTCTAAGCCAGACATGATAGCCTTGTTGGAACAAGGGAAAGATCCCTTCATGATGAAAAGAAAGATGACCAGAGGCCGGTGCGCAGGTGAGTGTGAGGAAGTGGCTCTCACAGGGAGGCTCGGTCCCTCAGACGCAGAATCTCTTCAGCAGGTGCTGTGGCCTCTTAAGCATGGCCTTTGCTGTTGTCTCACCCGCTCTTCTCTCCAGCATGGCTCCATGCCCTCTAGATAGATTCCTTTCCTCGGCATCCCTCCTTTGCCTTTCAGCCTTACAGACTCATCTTTGGTTTATATTATTTTTTAATGTATATATGGGGTATATACATATGTGTTTATATGTATGCACACATGTGTGTGTTTAGGTGAACATATCCATCAGCCAGAGGTCAGAGGCTGATGTTGGATGCCTTCCTTTAATCACTCTAGGTCTTTTTTTTTTTTCTTCTTTATATAACTTCATTTTATGTATGTGGATTTTTGCCTGTGCATATGTCTGGGTGACTGCAGCATATCATGCCTGCTGCCTAAAAAGGCTATAAGAGGAGGTAGATTTCCTGGAACTGTAGTTAAACAGTTGTGAGCCATCATTCAGGTATTGGGAATTGAACCTGCGTCCCCTGGAAGAGCAGCAAGTGCTCTTAACAGCTGAGCCCTCTTTCCTGCTCCATCTACCTTATTTTTAGTTTTTAAAAATTATCTTGTGTGTATGGGTATTTTGCCTGTATATGTGCAACCCCCCCCCATGCAACACATAATAAGAGCCATTTGCTTTGTTAATATCTTTTAGACTTAAAGGCTGCACAGGACACCAAGGAGTTCCCTCCAAAGGAAGAAAAGTTATCCCAGGCAGTGCTGAGAAAACAGCTCCTGCATTACAGACCCAAGTGTTCCACGTTAGCGGAAAACTGGGATGGTGATGCTGTGTTTGAGCCACAGAGGGTGAGTTGAGGTAAACTTCAGGCAGCATTCATGACTCCTGGGACAGTGGAGAAATTCCTGTGGACAGATTGTGACTCAGGAGCAAAGAGTTACCTGGGTAACTGGAGACGCACAGTGGAAGTGTGTGGGGGCTGAGGGGGGGGGTGTAGAGGGAGGTGGAGGTGTGAGTCACAAACAAGTTGTTAAGGTGTCGATAGCTGACCTAGAGTGAATGTCTGAAAACGCTGAGCAGGACTGTAGTAGTTCCTCCTGCTGCTTCGCTGAGAAGATGAACACATTTACCCCTCCTCACAAGGTCCTTATGGCCACATGTCTTCCTTAGGTTTCCTTTGATGTAATGAAACATCATGACCAAAAGCAATGTGAGGAGGAAAGGGTTTATTCCATACAACACACTATAGCCCATCATCCAAGGAAGTCAGGGCAGGCACTCAGGCGAGCCAGGGAACCCGGAGGCAGGAGCTGATGCAGAGGACATAGAGAAATGCTGCTTATTGGCTTGTTCCTCGTGGCTTGGTCAGCCTGTCTTTTTATATCTAGGACCAACGGGTCCAGGGGTGGCACCACTCACAGTGGGTTGGGCCTTCTTCCATCCATCCCTAATTAAGAAAACACCCTGTAGGTTTGCCTATAGGCCAGTCTGGTGGGAGTATTTTCTCAACTGAGGCTCACGCTTCTCAAATGACTCCAGCCGCTATCAGCTTGATATAAAACTAGCCAGCACGTGAAAGTACAGTTCATCCAGGGGAACTGAGCCCAATAAGCATTTTTTTTTTACTCCCTGAAACTCACGCACATGCACATGCACATGCACGCGCGCACACGCATGCAAAGGCCATTCACAATATAACCTCAACTGCTGAGCATCCAAGCAGCACAGAGTACTGTTACCGTGTGTGGACACATTCCAGCCATCCTGGCCACCCAGGTTCATGAGTGTGTTTGTACCTTTTCAGGGCGTGAAGACCATCATAGGTATGGCCAGAGACAATCCTCCACAGCTTGTGTCAGCTCAGAAGGGTTTCTGTGAGCATGTGACATGGAAGCACTGTGGTGACCTGGAGCCCTTGGGTAAGGCGCCTCCATCCCAGATCTGAGTCTGTTTTCAAGAGCCCTTACTTTTTGGGGTTTTGTTTGTTTGATATATGTATGTATGTATGTATGTATGTATATGTATATGTATATATATTTATATATTATTGAGATAATATATATATTTCAAAGTGTGTGTGTGTGTGTTTGTTTGTTTGTTACCACGCATGTACGCACACACATGAAATGAAGTTTGAAAATTGTGACTCAGATATTGCAGAGAAACAAAGCTCTTATTCCCAGTGGCTCCTTTGCACTAGCAGGGCAGGGTAAACAGAGGTTACAGTGCAGGAGATAGAAGCATGACTCTACCTCTTGATCCGTAATGTAACGTCTTTGTGATCTGTTTCAGGCCAGCACGAAGCCCAGGGTTTGTTTCCAAAGCACGACTCAGCTGCCGAAAGGCTAACAGACAGAACTTCGAGCACTAAGCTTGAATGCTGCTCTACCTTCAGAGGAGATTGGGATTCCGAGTGTGTGTTTGAAAGAAGTGGTCAAGCCACACCATTTGAGCAAGGGTCAGTTACTCAGAACAAAGCCTTCTCAGAGGAGAGAGATGGTGTGTATGTCAAATCTGGAAGATGGTTTCATTTGAACAGTTTAGAAGAAAGAAATCTCAACTGTGACTCAGGTCAAAGTTTTCCCCCAAATTCAATAGTCCTAAAAGAAACAGGAATCTATGCAGGAAAAAAACTTTTCAAATGTAACGAATGTAAGAAAACTTTTACGCAGAGCTCATCCCTTACTGTTCACCAGAGAATTCATACTGGAGAGAAGCCTTACAAATGCGATGAGTGTGGGAAGGCCTTCAGCGACGGTTCCTCTTTCGCACGACACCAGAGGTGCCACACAGGCAAGAAGCCATATGAGTGCACGGAGTGTGGCAAAGCATTCATACAGAACACCTCCCTTGTCCGTCACTGGAGGTACTATCACACTGGGGAGAAGCCCTTTGACTGTGTCGACTGTGGTAAAGCCTTCAGTGACCACATAGGCCTTAACCAACATAGGAGGATTCACACTGGAGAGAAACCCTACAAGTGCGAAGTGTGTCACAAGTCCTTCAGATATGGCTCATCCCTCACGGTGCACCAGCGAATTCATACTGGAGAGAAACCATACGAGTGTGATGTTTGCAGAAAGGCTTTCAGCCACCATGCATCCCTCACTCAGCATCAAAGGGTGCATTCGGGAGAAAAGCCCTTTAAGTGTAAAGAATGCGGGAAAGCCTTTAGGCAGAACATACACCTTGCCAGTCATTTGAGGATCCATACCGGGGAGAAGCCCTTTGAGTGTGGGCAATGTGGGAAATCTTTCAGCATCAGCTCACAGCTTGCCACGCACCAGAGAATTCATACAGGAGAGAAGCCCTATGGCTGTGAGGTTTGTAATAAAGCCTTTACTCAGAAGGCTCACCTCGCACAACATCAAAAAACTCACACGGGAGAGAAGCCGTACGAGTGTAAGGAATGCGGCAAGGCCTTCAGCCAGACCACTCACCTCATTCAGCACCAGAGGGTCCATACTGGGGAGAAGCCCTATAAGTGTGTGGAATGTGGCAAGGCCTTTGGCGACAACTCATCCTGCGCTCAACACCAGAGGCTTCACACTGGCCAGAGGCCTTACGAGTGTGTGCAGTGTGGGAAGGCATTCAAGACCAAGTCATCCCTCATTTGTCATCGCAGGTGTCACACTGGGGAGAAACCCTACGAGTGTAGTGCCTGTGGCAAAGCCTTCAGCCATCGGCAGTCCCTCAGTGTGCATCAGAGAATTCATTCTGGGAAGAAGCCGTATGAATGTAAGGAATGTCGGAAGACCTTCATCCAGATTGGACACCTTAACCAACATAAGAGAGTCCATACTGGAGAGAGGACGTGTAACTACAAGAAAGGCAGAAGGGCCTTCAGGCCGACTGCACACCTGGCTCACCATCAGCGGATTCATCCCGGAGAGGCATCCACTCACCCTCCTTTGCCCTCCACGTCGTCGAATCCTGTGGATTTCTTCTCCAAACTCGCCTGGAGCGCACCCCCACTTTCATCATCATCATAATCTCTAAACATTGCTGTTTCCGCTACACTCGTTTAACAGCTCATCTCTCTGCCCCTTTATGAATTTTTTTGTCCCTCACAAGGTCTTCATGTTACAATCAGGTTGGGTTGTTTCTGGAGTGGAAATGTAATTAATATTCTCATATAAAATTTATATTCTTTGGTTAATGCCTAAGATGTGCCTGGTCCATACCGAGTGCTCAGCAGACTTGGGTCTTTTAAAAGTTTCTTTTTGAAAGTGGAGTGGAACATTTATTGTAGTCAGCTCTGATGAAGACGATGCAGTAGAATGGGGTTCGGGGAAGCCAGGTTTTAGAACAGGAAGTGCTCTGAGTTGTTGATGCGGCTTGCTGCTTTGCCTTGAAAACTTGGTACAGTAGGCTCACCTGTAACCCTATCGTTCATGAATTCAAGGCTAGCCCTGGGCAACTTAGTGAGACTCTATCTCAGAATCAAAACAAAACAGTCGATCCTAAACTGCTGATTTGTACCACGGCTTTGAATCTGAACTAGGGAACGTAAGGAAATAGAATGTTTAGTGAGGAAGCTCTACAATACGCTTGACAGTAGCCTTAGTATAGCCTAAGTGTGTAGCTACCTGGAGCAAATGAATTAGATTAATTGGAGAAGTGCATGAAGTTAAAACTCCCAACAAGTAAGAATGAGAAAAATCTGGAGGATTTGATCTATTTAAAGTCACTGGTTTATGAATGTATTCTTGGTAAAACTTCCAAGGAAGTATTAACGCTGGGGTAAACCGATGTCCAGTAGGGGGCAGCAAACTGACATAGAATCAGTCTCACTGAGTATTTTTGTAGGGCTCATCATCTAAATTTCTGAAAATATGTACAAGTGTTTTTAAACACCGGACGAATATTTTCAATGGGATAATTATGTGAGATTTACATTTCAGGGTGTGAAGGTGAAGTGTTCACACGAAGCCACATGCTCACCTTCATACTGTTTGTGGTGCTTCTGTCTACAAAGGGAAAATTGTTCCGTGATGAAGACTGTTTGACTCAGAGAGGAAAACAACAAATGATGCCAGAACCTTTATAGAAGAAGTTTGCTCAATTGTGCAAAAACAGTTGAGCTGGATTTTTTTGTAAATAGAGTTTTATTGAGCCACAGCCGTGGTCATTGGTTGATCTTCGGCTGTTTTTTTTTTTTTAAACAGGGGCAGAATTGAGTAGCTGCACTGGAGACTGTATGGCCCCATTAAGCCACAGATATTTACAACTGAGGAGGAGAGGAGAACATAAAAAAGTCTCTAACCTTATGGCAATAATAAACCCTGACCAAAACCAAAACAACAACAACAAGCCAAAGAATATTGGGCCAGGGTGATGACCCAGCAGGTGTCTGTTGTCAGTCCTGAGGACCCGAGTTTGATCTTTGGAGCTCCTGTGGCAGATGGAGAGGGCTCACTGGAGAGAATTCTCCAACCTTCGCACAAGTGCTATCACATGCGTACCTCAAACACAAACAGTAGTTTTTTTGGGTTTTGTTTGTTTTTTCAAGACAGGGTTTCTCTGTGTAGCCTTGGCTGTCTTGAACTCACTTTGTAGATCTGCCTGCCTCTGCCTCCCTGAGTGCTGGGATTACGGGCATGTGCCAGAGCACCTGGATAACAATTAGATATTTTAAAAATACAACTTATAATTTAATGAAGAGATGAAATTATCAAGTGAAATAAAAGTCTATAAAAGAGAAATATATTTAGAGAAAGTATTATTAAAATGCTTACGGATTATCTTTCCAAAACAGTCTTATGAGGCTATGTGAAAAACCCCAGGAAACAATTAGACAAGAATATGAAGGTTTGGTTTTGTTTGTTTTTAGATTTGTTGGTTTTGAGGCAGGGTCTCTCTGTGTAGCCTTGGGTGTCCTGGAATTTGCTATGTGGACTAGGCTATCTTTGAATTCACAGAGATCTGTCTGCCTGCCTCCCAAGTACTAGGATTAAAGGTATGTGTGCCATGTGTGTTCGTGTACCCACAGAAGCTAGAAGAGAGCACCAGGTCCCCAAATGAGCAGCTCAGATTAGGAGTCAAATGAATACATACATACATACATACATACATACATACATACATACATACATACTAATTTGATACATGCTGAGGAATGAGGGAGGAAAATATTCAAAGTCTCATTTCATGCGACTTTTAAGAGCAGCAAGGTTTGTATCTGTAGTATAGTCACTGCAGTACGTAACGTAAAGGTCTCGGATCTCAGTTGAGGTGATCCAGGGGACCTTTGTTGGCACCCACATGGTGTAGCAACACCCACAGAAAGAAGTACACAAGTTACGTTTTCAAAGCCAGGGCTGCAGTGGAGCCATGCGATGCATGGGAGGTTGCTGCCAGAGAGGCCTCTGTTAGTTACATGTTGAATTCTGAGCTTTTAGTTGTGTATTCAGAAGCCTATTGTTGCTTTCAGCTTTTTCAGTGTTTACATTCAGTTATGAAACGTAAGAAGCTGGGATTTAGAGTTCCCTGAGGCTGGTGGCATGGAGTGTATGTGCCTTTAGGGACCAGAGAAGTCACCTACCATAACTGAACACTTGAAGGATGCTTATGAGTGTTCAAAATGGCCCACGTTTGCACAAAGGAACTCTATTTGGCTGTTTTGACTGGCAGTCCTTTTGCTTAAAGTAGCCAGGCAGCAAGAAAGAGTCCCATAGCTGCAAACTGGAGGCTCAAATTGCCCCATCTGACATCTTTGCCTATTAAGAAAATGAACAACCTTACCTTACAAATGTAAACAACTATATTAAAGTAGTAGATCCTTTGTTTGTTTGTTTTTGTCTTTGAGACAGAGTCTCTACATAGTCGTGGCTGTCCTGGAACTCACTATGTAGACCAGGCTGGTCTTGAACTCACAGAGATCCACTTGCCTTTTCCTATTGAGTGCTGGGATTAATGGTGTGCACCACCATGCCCGGCTAGTGCCTTTTTTTTTTTTAAAGAGTACTTTAATTATGCTCAACACCTGCCTGGGTCATAAGGGAGGCATGGGTCTCCCCTATCTGTTTCGCAGCTCCTATGTACCAAACACTCTTGTCACCAAAAATAAAGCCCTGATCAGGATGATGTGCAGTCTTGGAATGTTCGGCCTTATAGGGAGAGGTGAACCCACGGGTACCTCAGGGAGCAACAACCAAAGCATGAAATTGGTTACACATAGAAATCACAAGGACACAAGTCAAAAATATTTTTCTCCTTTTAGTCTGTGTGCCTGATGCCTTCTAAATCTCACCGATTGCCCACAGCTGTCTTCTACTGCAGAAGCCACAGCTGCGTCTTTGGCATCTTGGGTCTGTCTGGTCCTCATCTTTCCAAGCTGATAGTCACGCCTGAGCGGGTGCTGTATGGTCGGCCTGTACTTCTGGACCGAAACACGGGGCTGAGATGTTTCTAGTGACTATTCTAAATTGGGAGTCGTCAACTAGGGAAAAGAGGGGAGAGGAATTGGCCTACTGCAGAGGCTCCTTGTCGTCCTGGTATAATGTTCCACGCTCGTCTGGGCGAGGACTACATATCCCAGGTGTCATTGCGGTGGGCCGCTAGACCACCTCCGGTAGAAACCGGAAGTCACTGACGCTCAAACCAGGCAAGTTCAGAGGTGGAATTATTGATGGTTATGCACTGGAAGTTAGACGTGATCTGGGAAAACTGCTGGTGGGAGTGGTGTCCAGGTCGGGGAGAGTGTGGTCAGGCCTCTGTGGAACTGATGCGGTGTGTTTGTGTGAATGTGGTGTTGTGGGACTGACTGCAGGGAAGTGTGGTGCAGGACGCGTGCTGGGCGGGGCGTGTGTGGAGTTGTGTCTCCCTGCTTGCTTTCACATCCCAGCGGCTTGTGAGGGACGACTGTGTGTACTGGAACGAGCGAAACACTTCGAAGTGGTTGAGGTGATACCTTCTCACCATCAGATGCGTGGTCTCAGGTGGCAAACTCAAATGTGCACCCTGTGAGTTTGGTTTGTTTTTTTTTGGGGGGGGGCGGGCGTGTCCTAGCACCCATATGGTGGCTCACAGCCATCTGTAACTTCAGGAGATTCAGTGCTCTCTTCAGACATCCTCAGGCTTCTCCATGCATGTGACCCACATCCATGCATTCAGGTAAACACATGTACACACACAGTGAAATAAATATTTTTTTAAAAAAGTTCAGTATTAAATTCAGCTACATGCCCCTTCATAATTAAAGGAGTGAGTCAGAGCAGGTGAAAAGGAACTTCATCAAAACTTATTTGTCATCATTGGGAACTGAGTCTCATGACAGTTCCCTGAAATCCACAAGGGCTGTTTGTTGTATCAAAGTGACAGCCTTTGGGGAACGTGGCTTCTGCTGGAGTTCACCTCACCAAATCTTGACTAGTTAGTTTCACAAAGACATATATTTTGTGGTATCTACTTGAACAATAACAGCACTCAGGAGATGGAGGCGGGGGTGGGGGCGGGCAGAGGCAAAGGCAGGCAGATCTCTAAGTTTGAGGCCAGCCTGGTCAACAGAGTGAGTTGCTCCAGGACAGCCAGAGCTGTTACACAGAGAGACCCTGTCTCTTGGGGTGGAGGATGGAGATTGGGGGAGGGGGGAGGGGAATAATGGAGTCAGGCAGACCTAGCTTGGTGACTATTTCTCATTTCCTACAGGCTTCTTGATTTCATGGAAAAGCCTGAGATTTCATATGTAAAATGGCAATGCTATTCCCTATTTTCTTTGAAGACTGTGGAGTATTAAAGAGCATTAAGAAGGATTGGGAAGAGGTTTCAGTGGTTAGAGCACTGGCCGCTCCTGCAGAGGACCTGGCTTCTATTATCAGCTCACAACGGTCTGACTCCTGTCTCAGGGAATCCAGTGTCCTTCTCTGGCCCTCCTTGGGCCAGGCATCCATGTAGTACGCAGACATGCATGTAGGCAAAACATCCATGCATATAAAATAAGATAATTTTTTTTAAATTAGAAAAAAGAATATTAAGTATGCAACAGTCCCTATACATCTCTTTTAATGAGTAGAAATCTAGAGTGGAAGGGACCTCTCACCTATGTTTTAGATTTGCCTCAGTCTCATCTCTTCTCTCCTTTCCTCTTTTCTTCTTCTTCTTCTTCTTCTTCTTCTTCTTCTTCTTCTTCTTCCTCCTCCTCCTCCTCCTCCTCCTCCTCCTCCTCCTCCTCCTCTTCCTCCTCTTCCTCCTCCTCCTTCTTCTTTTCCCTCTCTCTCTCTCTCTCTCTCTCTCTTTCTCTCGCTCTCTCTCTCTCTCCTTCTCTCTCTGTTGTTGGTGTGTTTTGCAGTTTGTTCTCCACAACTTATTTTTCCTCCATCAGTTGTATGCTCTCAGGGTGAAGTCCTTCTACAAGTGAAAAACCAGGAGAAACTAAAAGTGACCAGAATCAAGTTTGTTAAAGCCATGTCCCCAGGGAGGGAATTGGTATGTGGTGGCGCACGCCTTTAATCCCAGCACTCCAAGAGGCAGAGGCAGGCGGATCGCTGTGAGTTCGAGGCCAGGCTGGTCTACAAAGCAAGTCTAGGACAGCCAAGGCTACACAGAGAGACCCTGTCTCCAAAAACCAAGTGGGGGAGGTGCAAAGAAGCAATATAGGAAGCCGTAAAGAGAATAAGCCACAGTGTAAATAGCTTCACAAATCTATCCATAAAACGTTAATGGAAAAATGTCCTCACGTTATTTACATTGAAATTTGTGGTAAATAATAAGAAAGAAAGCTGTGGTCAGAAAGATAATTCAGTGGTTACAAGCACTTGCTCTTGAATTGAGTTTGGTTCTCAGCCCCCACTTGGTGGCTCACAACCGTCTGTAACCCCAGTTATGATGTACTCTTTTGGCCTCCTCAGGTACCAGGCACACATGTGCTACAAATATGTAAATGCAGGTAAAACACACACACTCATAAAACTTTTAAAAATATTTTGAAATAAAATGAGAGGGAGAGCTTATGAAATCATTGTTGATGAAGACAGCATGTTGCTTGACAACAGAGTTTACCAAAAAACACCAAGAAAAATGTTAAGTACAGATAAATCCCAACTACAAATATTGGTGCAAAGAAAAGGCGGTATATATAATATTGGTTCATGGCCAATGAGGGCTTATTCCAGGTGTGCATGGGTGGTGGCAGCATCTAATTTTATTTAAGAAATAGTTAGAATCACAGACCTCTTCTGAGCTTCAGTGACTATTTGATTCGCAGGGTTTCTTTTTTTTAAAGATTTATTTATTGTATTTATTGTATATGAGTATTTTATCTGCAGAAGAGGGCATCAGATAACATTATAGATGGCTGTGAGCCACCATGTGGTTGCTGGGAATTGAACTCAGGACTCCTGGAAGAGCAGATGGTGCCTTTAACCACTGAGCCATTTCTCCAGCCCCTCGCAGGGTTTCTTTCTGGCATTTAGTAAAGGAAATGTCTGTCAATATCTTTTAGACCTGTAGTACGTAGGGGTGACTGAGGAACTGCATCTAAATCAAGACATGTATGAAGAGAAATTTTCCAAGGCAACAACTGTGGAAAGACTTCCAAAGTATGCCCTGCAATTTTCCACAGTAGGTGAAAACTGGAGATGTAAAGACTGACTAGTCAGTCAGTCAGTCAGTCAGTCAGAAAACACATTTTAGGCATGAGATGGTCACTCATGTAGATCCTGCTATTGTGAACAGAGATCACTCTACCACATCTGGGGCAAATATCCATCTGGATACATTATCTTCTCTAAAGACAGACTTTTCCCATGGAAGATAGAATACATAATTTTGGTACAGATAATAAAATACATTCCGTGAACAGATGCATACAAGACTTAGAAAAACACATAAAGTGTAAAGACAGTGAGAAAACATTCAACAAAATATTGACCCTTACTCTCCACCAGAGAATTCTTACTGGACAGAAGCCCTATGAATGTGCTGACTGTGAGAAAGCCTTTAGCCAGAGTGCCTATCCTGCTCAGCATCTGAGAATACACACAGGAGAAAAACCCCTTCGTATGTGCTGATTCTGAGAAGACATTCAGTCTGAATGCTCATCTTATTCAACAGCAGAGAGTTCAAACTGAGGAGAAATCTTATCAATGTAAGCAGTGTAATAAAAACCTTCAGCCACCTTGTACATCTTTCTCAACACCATAGAGTCCATACTGGAGAGAAACCCTGTGAATGTGGGAAGGCTTTCAGTGACTGTTCAAACCCTAGCACATCATCACAGTAGAATTCACACTGGGGGAAAGGCCCTATGAATGGATTGACTGTGGGAAAGCTTTCAGGCAGAATGCTTCTCTCGAATGACATCTCTAGAAGGAAATGAAGGAGGATGTACACTTGAGACCACGTGATATGGTCTCAATACTACAATACTATGAGATAGATACTCAAAACTGCAGTACTATGTGATAGATAAATACTGTGTACCATAAAGAAAAATTGGGTGTGTGTGTGGGGGGGCTATAGAAATGGCTCAGAGGTTAAGAGCACTGGCTCCAAAGGTCCTGAGTTCAATTCCCAGTAACCACATGGTGGCTCACAACCATCTAGGCAGAACACTGTGTATATATGATAAATAAATCATTTTTAAAAAATTTGAAGGAGGCTGTAGGCAACCTCCAAATGGACATTGGAGGCAGAGGATGAGGGAGAGATCAGAGCTTCAGAAGGGAAGGATGCAATGGGAACATGATAGTCCCAGTGTACATGTGTATGATATGGTGTCTAACAGAGAATTGGTGGCTTAGCCGGAATCATGAGAGTTATGTCACTCATAGTGATTAAAGACCGGAAGGTAGAGTTTAGTTTTTATATTTTGTTTTTTTTTGTGTGTGTATGTCTTGTTGAGATATGGTTGACCAACCATGGAATTTCAGATAAGCCTCCTCTCATCTTATACTCTAATGTGAAAGGGGAGCATAAGGCTCCACTTAAAGACACGCAGTTCCATGGCTCTTAGTGTGCTCATAAGCATTGCACAACCTTTCCTACAGTCAGTTTGAGAATATTTTTATCCAAGTAGTACCATGTCCTGGCAATTATCCCGCCCTTAGATAAGTTTCATTTATATGTGGTGTGTGTGTGTATGTGTGTGTTGTGTACATATGTATAAATGGTGCATGCGTGAAGGTGTATGTGTGGCAGCATCTGTGGAAGGTCAGAGGACAGTGCTCATGAGTTGACTTTCTACTGCCACCTTGTGAGATCTGGGGATCATCAACCTCAGGTTTGCCCCTTTGCACAGCCGCCATCTCACTCCCCAAATTGTCTAGGGTACGGGCAGTCTTACCCAGGGTGTTTGGAGAGCTTTCAGATTTTCCTATGTTTAATGCCAGCTTTTTCTATTGCAGAAGGAAAGAGATGGGCTGGCCAAATGCCATTGGGGCACTTACCTCCCTAGGGAAAAAAAAACCCCACAGATCTGTGCTTTCATACTCATGGACGCCTAAGAGACTGAAGAGTTAAATATAGAAGTACAAGGAAAATTGACAGTACTGCAACCTTGGCTTGAGATGAACCAAGAAGATGACAGGTTCTTTGAAATTGACGTGAACACACACACACACACACACACACACACAGAGAGAGAGAGAGAGAGAGAGAGAGAGAGAGAGAGAGAGAGAGATGATAAAGATGAGTCTGAAGAAAACAAATGTAACAAAGAAGTATAGTCCTTGATACTCAAAGTAGCGTTACAGGGCTGGGGATTAAGTTCAAACGCAGAGCATTTATCTAGATTGGGCTAGGGCCGCCCTAGCAGCAACATTGGCAACTAAAGTGGGAAAATGCAGTATGAATATAAGAAATTAGCGGGAAATTTCCAGGATTATTTCCTGGAAATGACAATTCATTGGTAGCCAAGGAAATGCATACTAAAGTGATGATGTATATAGCACTCCCCCAAAGGATTCAATTTGAATTGTAGCGATATGACAATTTTCAGTATTAGTGACTGCATGGAAAATAAGAATGTAAAAAAATGTTGGTTATATGTACTACTTTGTTATAAGCCATTTGAATCAGAATTATTTAGAAAATGCACAAAGGTAGGTGGGATAGTTTTTTTTTTCCTTCAAGTTGATACAATCTTGAATTACCTGGGAAGAAAGTCCCAATGAGGTAATGTCTGCATTGGGTTGGCTCACAGGTCAAACCAATGCATGTATGTGGGGGCTTGTCTCAATTGTATTAATTGATGCGGAAAAATCTAGCCCACTGTGGAAGGCACCATTTTCTGAGCTTGGGTCCCAAACTGCTTACATTTGGAGAAAGAGAGCTGGACAGTAGGCATGTTTGCAGTCCTGTTTACTTTTGACTAAGGATGTGATGTGCCCAACTGTTTTAGGTTCCTGCCACCTTGAGATGCCTGCTATGACTCTGTGGTTTCTGGTGGTGTGACCCAGAGAATCTGTGGCCTAGAGTTCAGTATCCTGAGTAATATTTTAATATGCACCCCTAGCAGTGCTAGTGCTTTGAGAACTGCTGCAATTGTTAAAACCTCATATCTTTGTTCCTTCTGCAGAACACAATGATGCTGAGGTCAGTTGTGTGGAGGGATGGGGTACAGTAGGGACTTTAAACTCATCATGACTAGAGTTTCCATTGCCATGCGGAAGCTGTTATGCCAACCCGCGCAAATTTGAAGTGTGTTTGAACAAGAAGTGAGATGGGGAAGATTCTGAGCTCAGTTCAGTGGCTCTGAGTAAGTTCTATTTGATCCCTCTGCCCTTCCGGTTCCTCATTCTGGAAATGGGAAAATAGTGACAGACACGAGGCAGTTTAGTTGATGGGTTAGTCAGGAGAAGAAAATGATTCAAGGGATGGTCAGATGGCTCAGTACTTGCTATCAATATTGATGACTTGAGTTCAAACCCTGGGACCCACATAGTGGAAGAAGAGAACTGACTCCCTCAAGATGCCCTCTGACCTCCACAATATAAATTAAAAATAATAATTTAAAAGCATTAATGCTGCATTACAGGTGGGTTCTGCTCCCGGTGCATTTTAGGACCACAGGCTCTTTATATCTTTGCTGTTGGATCTCTCCTCAGGGACACTTCTGATGACCAAATCTTTGTTCATTTGTTCATTCATTCATTCATTATCAGTTTTCAGTGCAGGGGTAGATCTTATTCCAAAGACTTATTCTTAAAGAGCCTGCACAATTACAAAGCCACATAATTCAAGACTAATTCTGACAGAAGATAGTGTGTCTATTTTTCACCTAAGAGGACACAAAAGATAACAGAGGTGCTTTGCAAGATAATTCTGGTTACAAGTACAGCTAGCTTTTTTTTTTTTTTTTGGTTTTTTGAGACAGGGTCTCTCTGTGTTAGCCTTGGCTGTCCTGGGCTCACTTTGTAGACCAGGCTGGCCTCGAACTCACAGCGATCTGCCCACCTCTGCCTCCTGAGTGCTGGGATTAAAGGCGTGCGCCACCACGCCCGGCCATAGCTAGCTTTTACCTGAAGCATCTTTAAACTGTAAACCTTTTTAATCATTAAGAGAATACTGCTCAAAGCTCTTGTTTTCAAATGTTCAGAGTAATATGTAGCCATGACATACCTCTATAAATTTGAATGTGTACATGTGTTGTATGTGTGTTTGACTTGCGTGGGTGCAGGTATATGTGATGGTGCACATGAGTGTGCAGGACCAAAGTTGATGTCAGATGTGTCTTCCTCAAATGCCCTCCACCTTTATAGATCATGGCGGGCCTCTCATACACACACCTACACATTCAAAAACGAGAGGGAGGTGATTGTCAATCTATATAGAGGTGTATAGAGGACTGCATATTAACTTGGAACATTTGAAAACATGAACCCAGAACTCACCATTTTGGATAGTCTGGCTAGCCTGCTTGCTCTGGGGAATGCCTGTCTCCACTTCCCACACCACTGAGAATGCAGGCATGCTGCCACACTCACCCGACATTCCCATGGGTGCTTGGGATCTGAATAGCAGTCCTCACATTGGCATTGCAGGCATTTTTATCTTTTGAGTCACTTCCATAGTTCTCAGAAACCACATCTCCTTTGTGAACCAACCTTACAATATTAAAAAAAAAATTAAGAATTCATGAGTGCATTTTATTACACCCAAGATCATTAGCAGCCCCAACCTGGGGAAAGTCATTCTGTTAGTTTTATTTTCTGTATGCCAAGGATGTTTTGTTAAAAAGTTTTACAGAGGGTATAGCAAGGGCCTACTCTTTTTAGAACTAAGTCTGCCTCTTTAAACTGACTGCAGGTTTTGTTTTAATTAACCTCCATCCCACACTCTCCACAGTCCCCAAAGAAGCTGTGTTTCCAAGCAACAGTAGGGGTTTTTCCTACACAGGTAATTACTTGAGATGTCTGTATGGGAGGGCGAGGAAGCCTCTCTGTTACGCTGTATAAAATCAGTACCAAAGTCAGATCAGGTAGTAACCAATCTGAGGTTAGAGGCAATTTATGGCGCCGTGAGTCAGCACCGCGGACAGCGCACGGCGGCAAATGTATTTCAGTACCCGTCGTCCACTGCTCTGTGGTTCAGCACCGCGGATAGCGCACAGCCGCAGGAGCCTCGGGTAATGGCCCGTGGTTCAGCACCACGGACAGCGCTTTGCCGCAGAGTTGCTTTGTTTCAGAACCACAGAGGTTTTAGCTCTGACACAATGCCTTGTGACTGTTTGTTCAACACTGCGGGACAGAGTTTGCTGCAGTGGTTGAGTGGAAGGCTGGCTCTTCCCTCCCAGCACCCAAACAGGCTACAAACAGAGACATTTCACCTGCAAATAGTTTATCAGGACAGACAGCGCATATTCCACTGGCTTAACACAGGGGTCTTCCAGCATCAGAGATTATATTGCAGCATTTTTAAAGGTTTATTTATTATTTATTTATTTATTGCATATGAGTGCTTTATCTGCAGAAGAGGGCATCAGATCACGTTATAGATGGTTTTGAGCCACCATGTGGTTTCTGGGAATTGAACTCAGGACCTCTGGAAGAGTGGACAGTGCTCTTAAATGCTGAGTCATTTCTCCAGCCCTGGGCAAAGTTTCATAATGTAAATTAGAGTCCATCTAAACACTCCTCCTCGGTGCTCTCCTAATGCTTCCCAAGCAGCCCACAATCAAATCCAACGACCTTTCAAGAGCCTGGATGCCTTTCTGAATTTATATCTCATTTCTGTCTCTTGTCTAGCCAGCCTGCCCATATTGGCCTCTTTATTGATTCTTTTGTAGCTTTATTGAGTCATTCTGCAATGGCTTTTTGTTATTGAACCATTCTGCAATGGCTTTTTTGTTTGTTTGTTTGTTTGGTTGGTTGTTTTTCAAGACAAGGTTTCTGTGTACAGCCCTGGCTATCCTAGACTCACTTTTGTAGACCAGACTGGTCTTGAATCACAGAGATCTGCCTGTCTCTGCCTCCTGAGTGCTGGGACTAAAGGCGTGTGCCACCATGCTCCACCCTTGCCATGGATTCTTTGTTAACTGTGTCCTTCCCATCTTTTAGGTCTCAGTTCAAAGTGTCACTTGTATCTTCTCTGGATTGTGGTAGCTCCGTGGAAGAACACTTGACTAGAATGCTTTAGGCCCTCGTTCCCATCTCTAATACTCCTACCCCAAGTGAGAAAAAGATGACACATAGATACTCGTAGAGTTGCCATTACATCTACCCATTTCATGGACTTTATATGAGTTACACTTTATTGCTTTATGTGTTTCTTGTATCCTTTAATCATTAGAATGTGCCTTTCTAGCACAGGAAGATGACTCAGTGGGTAAAGGTTATTACTGCCAAGACCGATGACCTGAGTTCAATCCCTGAAACTCATATGCTGGAAAGAGAGAACCAACTCTAGCAAGTTGCCCCTCTGACTTTCACAAGCATACCATTTCATGCGCATGTGTCCATTCACACACTCAATAAATAAAATAAGTATAATATATATTTTAAAAACATATACTTCATAGTTGGGCCACAGACACTCATTGTCCTGATCACCAGGAACAGAATCTACATATCAATTGCTTAATAAGTATTTGCTGAATGAACGGCTTAAATGAGTTGAAACTCTAGTCTTATGTTAATCAGCCTTTTGTTAGTTAAGCATGGAGCCCCAACAAGATGCCACAGGACCCACAACTTGGTCCAGTCACAGCCCAACGTTTGAGGTTTCTTTTGTTTCCAAGATAAAGCCATCCTCCTGACTTGATAACTTACTGGAAAGACTTAAGGACTCAGCGTCATGTCAGTGATCTTTTATTGCAGTGGAAAGAGTGCCACAGCCACCAAAAGGAAAAGGCTCACGGGAGTAAGATGTTCTTGCTTTAGCGCTTGATACTCTGTGAATCCATTCATGGTACATTATGTAACAGCAGGGCAATGAAGAGTAGAGAACTGCTAGGCACGACAGTGCACATCTTTAACTCCAGCACTTGGGAGGGAGAGGTAGGCTGATCTCAGTGTGCTTGAGGCTAGCCTGGTCTACAAAGTTTCAGGCTAGCCAAGGCTTCTTGGTGAGACACTGACTCAGAGAGATGGAGGAGGGAAGGGAAGGAAAGGGAAGAGGAGAAGGAGGTGCAGAAGGAGGAAGAGGAGGAAGAGGAGGAGGAGAAGAAGAAGAAGAAGAAGAAGAAGAAGAAGAAGAAGAGCACCCCAATGATGGGCTCTATCATATCAAGTTATGGCTAATCAATCTTCCTTTCATTTCCCTCCAGGCCATGGCATGAAGTCCCTTTCTGCACAGTGGAATGCTGTCTGTTTTCCCTTTAAAGGCATTTCTGGCTGGTCCTGGTGGGAGGTGTCTGAAATGGAGGTGATTTGGGGAGCTGAGGCAAGAAGGTAACAGATTCAAGCCCTTCCTGGGCTACAGAGTTAGTTCAAAGCCAGCCTGGGCAACTTAATGAGACCACATCTCAGCAAGTTAGAAAGGGGGTTGAAGATACTCAGTAGCAGAGTGCTTACCATACCATGCTATCATTACGCGTGAGATCCTAGGTTCAATCCCCACAACCACAAATAAATGAATAGACTTCTTGGCTTAGGGTTTCTATTGCTGTGAAGAGACACCATGACCACGGCAACTCTTATAAAGGGAACAGGCTTACAGTTTAGAGGTTGAGCACATTATCATCATGGCAGGAAGCATGGCAGCATGCAGGCAGACATGGCGCTGGGAAAGGAGGCAGTAATTCTACATCTGTATATGCAGGCAGCCTAACAAGAGAGTAACACTGGGCCTGGCTTGAGCATTTGAAACCTCAGAACCTATCCCAATGACATATCATCCAACAAGGCCACACTCTAATAAGGCCAAACCTCCTAACGCAACTCCTTAAGCATTCAAACCTATGAACCTAAAGGAGCTAATCTTATTCAGACTACTACACTTCTGAAAAGGTTTTTAGGAAAGTGAATTAATTTACAATAAAAATACTAAGTAAGTTAGAAATGGTAAGACGCACCTGTAATCCTAGCTCTTGGGAGGCGAAGGCAGGAAGTTAGTTCGCGGCCAGCTTCAGTTATATAGCAAGCTTGAGGTTAACTCGGGCTATATGACGTCTTCTCTCGAGAAAAACAAAGATTAAAATAAAAAAAAAAGTGGAATAAACAGTATGATGTTCCTGAGAAGTGTAAGCAGCCAGGAGTTGGCGGTGTCTACTGCCAGTGGAGAAACATGCCTAAAGGCAAGGAAGGAAGCATGAAAGACTGAAGTTTGCATAAAGTTAAAACAGTGGAGTAAGATTACAGACACACTCTTCACTGTTTTTATTTGGACCCCCGCCCCCCATCCCCAGCAAAAGACATGGTTTTTCTGTGTAGCTCTGGCTGTCCTGGAACTCTCTCTGTGTGGACCACGCTGGCCTTGAACTCATAGAGATCTGTCTACTTCTACCTCCCAAATGTTAGGACTAAAGGCATATGATACTACCACATATTTTATCTATCTATATATCTTGGTGTTTTGTCTACATGTGTGGCTATATGAGGGGCCGCATCCTCTGGAACTGGAGCTACAGACAGTTGTGAGATGTCGTGTGTGTGTGTGTGTGTGTGTGTGTGTGTGTGTGTGTGTGTGTGTGTGTGTGTGTGTGTGTGTGTTTGTGCTGGGAATTGAACCTGGGTCCTCTGGAAAAGCAGTACTCTTAACTGCTGAGCCATCTCTTCAGCCCTCTTATCTATCTGAAGGAACACTTGCTGTGCAAGCATAAGGACCTGAGTGCAGATCTTCATCATTCAAAATCCTGTGACCCCAGTGTTGGCAGGGAGGGTTTGGTAGGATGGATGGATTCTAGGGACTTCCCCTCCACAAGTACATGTATATACCTACCTCCAAATGCATACACCACACACCCAAAGAAACATTAAAATAATGATAATTTGATGGAAACTTGTTTGCTTGTTAGGATGTGTGTGTGTGTGTGTGTGTGTGTGTGTGTGTGTGTGTGTGTGTGTGTGTGTGCCATGTATGGAGAGTCAGAGGATCTTTCCTTTCCTCATGCGGGTCCTAGGGATTGAACTCGGGTCTTAGCAGCAAGTGCCTTTCCCTGTTGAGCCATCTTGCTGGGCCCTGAAAGAGTGCTTTCCTAAGCATTCCTTTTTGCATGAGAAATGAGGACTAACTTATTTAACCCTCCGAGGCAGGAACTCCTCGTTTTCTCACCGTTTTCAAAAGTCACCCTTCTAAAGTTTATACTGATACATGCTTTGATCTGCACTTGGGGACCTCACAACATCACGAACTAGGCTTCTCCCCTCATCTGTCCTTTCCCTAACGTCTTGATACCAAAGGAGTTGGTGAGGACTGGATGTGGTGGGTTTTTTTGTTTTTGTTTTTTGTTTTTGTTTTTGTTTTTTTGCAATTCGCAGTTCACATTTGGAGCTGCCCGTGGAATGCCTGGAGACTCCCTTCCTAATTTTCAAAACACGAAGTGTCTACCAACAACGGATGGGACAATGCAATGTAATAAATGCTGGCAAATTGTCCTGTGTCTCAAAAATTATTTTTGATTTATGACAATTTCATGCACGCATGTAATATGTTCTATTACTCTCTCCCCCTTACCCTCTCTTATCTCCCTCCTGTGCCTATCAAGCAGCCCTGCCCCATGCCCAACAATTCCCAGGTTCATGACTTTTGGTTTTGTTTTGTGAGCCATTATTTTAACCATGGAAGTATCCACTGGAGCCCCAGGGAGGATCATTAGGGGAGACACAGAGAAGGCAATGACTTCCCCGTTCTCTGAATGTATTGGTGGTCATGATTAATCTGTGAGAGGTAGTACCCTGTGTGTCCCTTCTCCATCCAATACTTGCTGTCCTTGCTGGTTAAAACTGTGCTCTGTGAGCTAAGCAGGCTATTTGTCTCACATTCCATTCATTTATTTCAAGCGCCCTCCAGGGCTTCCCATTCTGGGGCAGGCTTGGCCCCCTGGCTCTGTAACAGGATGCAGAAGAGCAAACAGCTGAGAGTATTAAAAACACAACATCCCGGGCTGGAGAGATGGCTCAGAGGTTAAAGCCACTGACTGCTCCTCCAGAGGTCTTGAGTTCAATTCCCACCAACCACATGGTGGCTCAGAACCATCAATAATGTGATCCGATGCCCTCTTCTGGCCTTCAAGTGAACATGCAGGCAGAGCACTGTATTCCTAATAATAAATAAATAAATCTTTAAAAAACAAAAACAAAACCCCACAACATCCATCAGGCAGTGGTGGGGCACGACTTCAGTTCCATCACACAAGAGGCAGAGGCAGAGGTAGAGGCAGGATGATCTCTGTGAGTTCAAGGCCAGCCTGATCGACAGAGCAAGTTCCAGGACATGGCAAAGCTACACAGAGAGACCCTGTCACAAAACAAAACAAAACAAAACAATCCAGCCAGGCAGCCAGCCAACCAACCAACCAACCAACCAACCAACCAAACTGCACTGTCTTTTAAAAGAGCCAGCAGGCAAACCATTACCGATAGATGTTACTGTTGTTTATTCCGTGGCATAAGAATGCCTGTAGTGGGAAAGAGATGCAGGAAGGTCGTCTACGGAGCGAACTCTGTGCTCTCCGTGAGATTCTCAATCAGTGGCTACAGTATGACCGTTAAAGCAGGGCTCCCCACGTCATTTCTGCTGCATGTTAGATGCCGCTCTTGCCCGGTGGATGCTGTAAGCTCCTGATGCGATGATGTTTTGCTATCTGTTTTCCTAAGTGTCCCGGTCAGCTTTCACTTGTGTCAACTTGACACAGCCTAGAGTTATCTGAGAGGAAAACTCTGATTGAGGAATTCTCTAGACCAGTGGTTGCCCAACCTTCCTAATGCCGAGACCCTCTAACACAGTTAGTTCCTCGTGTTGTGGTGACCCCCTCTGCCTCTCCCCAGCTACCACCACAAAATTATTTTTTGCTGCTATTTGTTTCATAGCTGTGATTTTGCTACTGTTATGAATTGTAATGTAAATACCTGTTTTTTTTTTTCTGATGGTCTTAAGGGGATCCCAGTGAAAGGGGTTGGGACCCCACAGGGTGATAACCACCAATCTAGGTCATATTAATCTGTGGGTCTCTCTCTCTCTCTCTCTCTCTCTCTCTCTCTCTCTCTCTCTCTCTCTGCCTTAATTGTGAACTGATTGAGAAGAACCCCCCCCCCCATGGGTGGTGTCATTCCCTGCACAGGTGCTACCGGGCTGTATAGGAAAGCTAGCTAAGCATGAACCTGGGTGTGAGCCAGCAAGTAGTGATCCTCCAACGTTACTGCCCTAGATTCCTGTCCCGATGTTCCTCCCGTGATGGTGACCTAGAACTATAAGCCAAGGTAATCCTTCCCTCATGTATTCTCTTTTTCCTTATAGTGTTCTCAGTTTCAGAGAAAACCAATCTGATTGACAGTCCCATTCATTCTACTAACTAAAGAAATGAAAATAAATTGATCAGGGAAATAAGCGAAGATACGTTTCTTCACCTACAGCTCAGTCAACACTTTAAGAACATTTTTAAAGATTAAAAAAAAACAAAACTATTGATATGTGTATGTGTGCACCTTCGTGCATGGGGTGTCAAATGCCCTGGAGCCAGAGTTCCAGGTGGTTGTGTGTGGGCACCCTTAATTGCTGAGCCGTCTCTCCAGCCACTTAAAATTAAAAAGAAAGAAATAAAAATTGATGTGCCTTTCTGAGAATGACTTGGCAACGGTCTCTGTTGTAAAACTTGAATGACGGCGATCATGGCACCATTAACAGTTATTGGACACTTTTTAAGAACTCTGCATGTTAAATGGGGCGTGGTGGCGCGAGGCCCACGCCTATAACTCCAGCACTAGGGAGTTAGAGAGGCAGGAGGATCCGAAGGCCAAGGTCAACCTCGGCCACGTAGTGAGTTCAGAGTCAGCCTGGGCTCTAGACTTCACCTCAGGAAAACAAGACAACAACAAACAGCTCTGCATGTATTCCTTCTCATTTTTACCTTCCCAGAAATCCTAAGGGTGGCAGTAGTTATTATTCCCACTTAGCAGAATGGGAAACTGAGGCACAGAAATGTTGTTATACCCCTAGATGGCAAAGTCAGTCCTTAACTCCGGCTATGGGACCTCAGGGTCTCCAGGCTGCCACATCCCTGCCTCAGCTTCTTTAGGTTTCCACTCTGAAAGAGGCATGTGCATAATAATAATAATAATAATAATAATAATAATAATAATAATAATAATAATAATAATAACAACAACAACAACAACAACAACAACAATATTGACCTTAGCAAATATCTGCACGCTGGACTGTGACATAACTTAATTGGGGATGGGGGGCCTCACCCCACTTTGGCTGGCCCCTCAGCCTGTACTACATTCGTTCTCCTGCAACGACACAGGTCACCGGTCTGTATACCGCCCCAATCTGTCTCCAGTTCGCTCCAAAAGCAGGCTCCCGGCGGGGAGGAGGAGGAAGAGAGAAGTCCGCCTCCTCCTCTTCCCCTCAACATCCCCCTCCCACCCGCAACCTCCGCGTCTGCGCAACCGCAATCCTTTCAGCTCCAGCTCTGCAGTGCCTCACAGGGTCTGGTTGGGGAGGGTGAGTGCTTAGAGGGACCCCCGCGGGCGGGAAGAGGGCGGGAGATTGGGCGTGTGTGGGGGGCGTGGGCAGTGATGGGGAGGGGCATTCACGTGTGACAGTGCATTCAAGTGCATGCGTGTGTTCGGGGTGGGCGGGTTCACAGCACAGCTGCTCTAGGTCTGGGGTCTGGGAAGGGAGGGTCCCCAAAGCCAGGACTAATCCAATTGAGTCCGTTTTTTTTCTGCTAAACTCGATCATCAGGAATTTCAGCAACCCAGGAGAAGGGACCCCTTGCAGGGAACTTGCACTCAGGCGGCTGTGTTCCGGGGTCTGCGCACGTGCACACTGTCTCCTCCCCGTAGGGGAGTGGTCCCCAGTCTCTGTGTTGGGCTTGCTGCACTCGTGAATCTGTCCGAGCGTGTACCTACCTGCGCATGTATGTATTATGTCTTTCGTGGGCTCGGTGTGTGGTATCCTGCCACAGGCCAGGGGCACAGGTTGTGAGGTCCCACAGGTGCGGGGGATTTAAGGGTCAGCCTCAGCTCTCCCCAGCTCTGAGGCTGTGATGGAGAGACCCTGGCCCATCTGTGCAATGGAGCCATAAGGGTAACTACTCAGCAAGGCCTGCAATCAGAATGTTCACCCCAGGAAACTGTGCCTCTGGTACTGTTGTCGTCGACATCATTATCTCATCATATCATCATCATCATCATCATCATCATCATCATCATCATCATCATCACCACCACCACCACCACCAGGATGATTTTTCTTGCTCTCATTGCCTGTCTTTCATCCTTTCGCCTCAGTGGGTGATACTTTTTCTAATTCACCAAGAACCTCAGGGACTGTGAGATGTGAATCCTCTAGGGTCCCGCCTCTCTTCCTCAGCCCTTCCACTCACTGCCCCTGCGGGGGTCTTTTAATCCTGCCTCTCCCTGTGCCACTGGCTCCTACCTGTCTTTTGTTGTTTCCTTTAGACATTAGTTTGTTTGTTTTTTTTTAAAATAACATTTATTTGTGCAGGACACAGAGTTCGGAAGACAGCTTGCGGGAGTCGGTTCTCCTGGGAATTGAACTCATGTGGTCAGGCTTGGCGTCGAGCGCCTTTTACCCATGGAGCCATATTGCCACCCTCCCCACCTCACCTCTGCAGTTTTCTCCTCTAGCTACCTGCTTCTCCGCTTAAGTCCATGATCAATCATGCTTTTCACACTGAAGGGAAAACAAACAAACAAACAAACCGAGCTCTCAGGATACTCTTTTCCATCAACCTACACCACAAAGCCCATTTTATTTTATTAATTAATTAACTAATTAATTAATTAATTTGGTATCTCAAGCTGGTCTCAAAACTCATTATGTAGGTGAGAATGATCTTGCTGCCTCTATTTCTATCTACGTGCTGGGCTTGTGGGGAGCATCCCGGTGCCTGGTTTATGCAGTGCTGGAGACAGAGTGCTAGGCAAGCACTGTACATCCCAGATGCACCCCACTAGCCCTGTTATCTGCCCATGCGGGCAGTCTTGTCTTTTTACACACCACCCCCCTAGCACATACCCCCCAACCCTCACTGAGCTTGTAAACTGTCAGCCCTTAGGGTCTACCCTAGGTCTCACATTGCTATTTGGCTCATGCAGGTTTGTGCAAAAAAAAAAAAAAAAAAATATATATATATATATATTGGCTGTAGCAAGTATCTGCATGTTGGACTGTGACATAACTTAATTGGGGGTGGTGGGGTGTTACCACCTCACTGTGACTGGACTCTCAGGGTTTGCATTACATCTGTCCTGCACCCACGCCACAGGCTGGGCACGTGTTTCCTTTCTTAAACGTTTGAAACAACGGGCGCTGTAAATTGCAGGCCCCGTCTCAGGAATAAATAAATGAAAAGCAGAAGAACGGAGATCAAGAGAGGGTACTAGCAGGTGATGGGGGAACCGTGGAATGTAGGCGAAGGGACGTGAGGTAGAGAGATGTTTACAAAGCTATTTTTCCCCCTTAGTTAAAAAAATTTTTTTTTGTATTTTTTTCCCCCCCATGGCGGATAAGTGAATTCCATCTTTCCGGGTGTTAAAGGAGTAAGGAGTAGAGCCTAAGTAACTAAACCAACAACTAACTAAAGTAAGTGTTAGTAGCAAGTGCAATGTCGTAAGTGACACCCTTCAGAACACTACTTCCTGTGAGCAAGAATGATGTCACTGAGACATATAGGGTTGGAGGCTGGGCACGTGTCTGGGTGGCTTCCTTAACCCAGCCGTGTGATGGTTTTTTTTTTGTGTGTGATTCCATTAGAAGAAAGCGATTTTTATTTAAAAATTTAAAAAGTGCAAATGACATCATCCGAGAAAATAATTTTCCGGGCTTCTAAGAAACCAGAAGGTGACAGCCATGTGTCCAGGTGTGTTTTCCCAAGCTGAAGAGGCAGCTCCTCCTGAAAGGACACTTGATCCATCTTTTGCTACCATCCTCAGTACCCACCCCCCCCCCCATTGTTTCTCCCATGCTACATAGTGCCTTTTGTTCATATTTCCTTTGTGATGCAGAAGTATCCCTCTGGACTTGCATTTCATTTTTCATTGCAGGGATGATGCAGGAGTGAGAGCCATAGGGAGCCTTTTGATTGGTTGATTTATTTCATCCTTGCTCTGTTTCTGATGTGCCCTGGAGGTGTGTGTGTTCTGAACCTTGGCGCTAGCATTTCTGTTGGGTTGCGCAGCCACCTTGGCTGCCCTGTTTGGTCCTGCCTGCTTACCTCCAGGATGTCAGTTGCTATTGAGGGGGCATCTAGTTCACCCATAGGGTCTTGAGACTCCCCAGGGCCTGGCCCAAAGCTCTGTTGAGAAATCTTTTGGGGGGGGAATTTTATATCCGCGGGTGGCAAGTATTTAAAGTATTTATGGAGAGGGGTGGTGTTTAAATTGAGGTTAGTGTGGTGGTGTGAACAGGAATGGCTCCCATAGACTTATGTCTTTGGATGCTTAGCCCATGGGGAGGGGTGCTATTAGGGGGTGTGGCCACGTTGGAGGAAGTGTGTCGCTGTGGGGGCAGGCTATGCTCAGCCTCCACCCAGTGTGGTACCCAGTTTCCTTCCGCTGCCTGTAGATCAAGATTTAGAACTCTCACCTCCTCCAGCACCACGTCTGCCTGCACACTGATGTGTTTCTCACCATGATGATAACAGACTGAACCTCTGAAACTAAACTAACTGTTTTCCTTTTATAAGAGTTGCCCTGGTTAGAGTGTCTCTTTACAGCAATGGAAACCCTAACTAGGACATCCTTGAAGGAAGGGTGGGGCTTCAAGCCAACAAAGCCAGGAGAAGGAGAAGGTGTTCTGTCCCTGCAGGAATCTCAAAATGCCTCTGTGAGGTGGCTGCTGGTGTCACCAGCATCTTTCGTGGATGAGCAAGCTGAAGCTCAGAGAGGCCGTGTGCCCCTGGACACACAGCAAGTGCGTGGCAGGGGTTACATTCAAGGTCACGCAGTTAGCTCCATGCTTGCTTTACCTGCCACTGGTGATGGTCAGCCTCCTGAAAGTTGCAGCCATTTTCTCCTTACTGTACTGGAAGTTTTTAAAAAAAAATGTCGGTGCTTGGGATTTTAACTCAGGTCTGCATATATTTAGTTACAAATATGTATAATACACATTTGTGTCTATACATACACATATGCATGTATAGGTATATACAGTTTATATGTGTGTAGATATGCATTTCAAGTTAATCTGCACCTGTCTCCATTGTATAAATGAACGGCAACTTGCTTAACCTTATCCTCTTGTTGGGTAGACATCAACAAGTTATAATGGCTTTGTTTGACCTTTTTGAGACACAACGCACATAGTCTAAGCTGCCCTCAAGTCTGAGACAAACCCTGTCTTGGCCTTCAGAATGCTGAGGTTACAGGTGCTCCTGACCACACTCAGTGGTTGTTTTTATTTTTCGGTCTCATGTAGCTCCAGCCTGGTGCATCGATCTCACAGTGTAGCTGGGCTTGTCTTCCGCCTGCTTCCACTTCCAAAGTCCTGGGATTGGATGTCTGTGCTACCACAGTTTATGCCCTGTTGTTTGTGTAGTATTGGGGCTTTGCACACGCTAGGCAAGTATTCTAGCAATAAGCTACATGCCCAATAAGCTACGTGTGTGCGCATGTGTGTGTGTGTGTGTGTGTGTGTGTGTGTGTGCGCGCGCGCGTGTGTGTGTGTGTGTGTGTGTGTGTGCGCGCGCACGCGCACGTACCCTCAGAGGCTAGAAGAGGATGTTAGATCCCCTGGAAGTGGAGTTACATAATGTTATGATCTGTCTGATGTGGGTGCTGGGAACTGTAACCACTGAACCATCTCTCCAGTTCCGGCGACCTTTAAAGGTGCATATAGTAGCTCCAACTACGAACATAAAAAGCTTCGTGTTCTTTTCCTGTGTCTGTGTGTGGCATGTGCACATGTGTGCACAAAGGAGCCCATGCTGGCACACACAAAGGCCAAAAGATGTTTTCCTCAATTCTTTTTTTTAAACCTTATTTTGAGGCAGGGCCTCTTTGCTGAGTGGCTAGTGAGTGCTTCCTGTTTGGGATGCTCTGGCTGGCTGTCAGGCTGCTGGAATTTTGTCTCTGCCTCTCCTCCAGTGATGGGGTTACAGATGTGTGCTGCTTGGCATTATTAGTATTTTTTGCATTATTTTTTTTAAATGTGGGCGCTTGGGATTTGAACTCAAGTCTACATGCTTGTACAGCATGTTCTACCCATGGGGCCATGTACCAGGCTTCTGAATAGCTTTGTTTTTTTTTTTTAAAATACAGAGGCGTAGTGGCTTCCACAAACATGTGGGCACAGGAGAGTTTGCCTCTGTGTTGCGTAGGTGCCCAGGATAGGAACATTGCTCTCACCGAGGGTGCATGTGTTCGGCTTTGGCAGACGCTGGGGTTTCACTAAGTGGTTGTTGGGCTAACAGACACTCCCACCAGCACCCTGTGAGTCAGCTTGCTTTTTAAAAATCTACCGACAGTGAGGATTTCCCAGGGAGGCTTTCTATCACAGTGGGAGAGGGAATGCCAGCATCTCATTTCATTCTTAGGTTTTTTTTTTTTTTTACAGTTTTATTGAGAATAACTATGAAGACAGAGTGGAAGTAAGCAGGTACCAGACTGAGTTGTGAGCATTCTGACTAGGGCTTCTCCCCGCTGTCACCTGAAGTTGCCCCCTGCTTCATAACTAAGGGGCAGCCCCGATGGGAAAGAGACTCATGTCACAGCTGCAGAGCGTGGCAACTCACGCTTGCCACCTCAGTGTCCAGGAGGTAATGGCAAGAGGATCAGGAGCTTAAGGCCGGTTTTGGATATATAGAGAGTTCAAGGCTACCCTGAGATACCTAGGCATGTCTGAAACAAGGGGCAGAGAGATGGTTTAGGGAGTGAAAGTGCATGCCACACAAGCCTGGTGACCTGAGTTTCCTGGAAACCATGGAAAAAGGAAAGAGCTGACTCCTGAAAGTTGTCATCTGATGCTCTCTCTCTCTCTCTCTCTCTCTCTCTCTCTCTCTATCTCACACACACACACACACACACACACACACACACACGTGGGCACACGAATACACACTTGCACACATGCATGCACACACACACAAATTTAAAAAAATATAAAACCAATCAACTAGACAACAGATACATTGACAGCAAGCTAACACATTCTCTCTGGTGCTTGTTGAGAGCAAGTGTTTTTCTTCTAGGAATTCTTAGGTGGGTCTAAAGTCTTGGCCTGTGCTTCTTTGGATGTTAGGGTTAAGGGGATGGTGCCTTTTGCCCTTGACTAAAAATCTAGATCCTTGTAACCATCCAGAAGAGTGAATGGCAACGCTAGTTGGCATTTTACATTCAGTCATTTATGTGTGTGTGTGTGTGTGTGTGTGTGTGTGTGTGTGTGTGTGTGTGCGTGTGTGTGTATTTGTGTGTGTGTGTTTGTGTGTGGAGGTGGGGGTGGGTGGGGTGGGGCATGGTGCACAGATGGAGGTCAGAAGACAACTTCTGGGGGTCAGTTCTCTCCTTCCACCATGTGGGTTCCGGCATCAAACTCAGAGTGCCAGGCCTGGCAGCAGCCATCTTTACTCCCTGAGCTGTGCTGCCAGCCCAAAGCTAATGAATAGACAGGGAAGTAGGTTCAGGGGTCGGCATCATCTAGGTGAAAAGATGAATGTCTCCCCAGGAGACAGAGAGATCATGACAAAAGCTTCTGGATCCTGGGGACCAAAATCTCATACAAAGGTGAAGGCTGGGACAGCAGGCGGAGAGCAAGGTGCTTTGGGACAGAAGAGCAGACGGGCCTGCTAATTGGTTGGGTGTGATGTGAGGCAAAGAAAAGGCAAAAGCAGCATTGTTGGAGCTTCTGGGCAGGATGAAGGGTCCTGACCAAGAGTGGAGGACCTGGGAGGAAAACTAAGTTGCCTCAGAGAAATGATGCATTTCATTGTGGGTTTCAGAGGCCTTTGAGACTTTTTCGAGAGGGACACATGATGCTTGGTGGGCTGGGGTGGGAGGTGGGCGACATAGTCACATCAGTTAGAAAAGGCACACTGCTCTTGCAGGGGACCTAAGTTGGATTTCCAGAACCCATGTTGGGCACCTCACAACCTTTTGTAACTCCATCTCCAGAAGAACCCGATGCCCTCTTGTGGCCTCCAAGGGTACTGCAATCAGGTATATATACCCAAACACAGACAACCATGCCTACATATAATTTAAAGCAATGAACACAAATCTTTAAGTGACTGTCTTAGTTTGGGTTTTATTGCTGTGAAGAGACCCCATGGCCACGGCAACTCTTAGAAAGGAAAATATTTGCTTGGGGCTGGCTTCCGGTTTCAGAGGGTTAGTCCATTTGTCATATTGGGAAAGATGACATCTTGCAGGCAGACATGGTGTTCGAGAAAGAGCTGAGAGGTCTAGATCTTGATCCACAAGAAGCAGCAGAGAGAGGCTGTGAGCTACATCTTGTGTAGCCTGAGCATATGAGACCTCAGACCCTATCACTATAGTAACACATCTACTCCAACAAAGCCACACCTCCTAATAGAGCCACTCCCTATGGGCCAAGTATTCAAACACATGAGTCTCAACACATAAATGACATCATGTGATGTCTATCTTTGCAAACGCATTTTAAAGCGTTTTCAGGCATCACACCAAGTTTCCTCTATCTACTTCGAGACCACCTCTAAAACAAAGATGGGTGTGCCCGACGTGGTGTCCCACATTTTGTAACCATACATAGCATTTTCTGGGCTGAGATGGGAGTATTGTTGAGTTGAAGTTAAGCCTGGGCTACACAGTAAGTTGAGGCTAGCCTGGGCTATATAGCAAGGCCTTGTCACAGACAGACAGAAAGTCAGGCAGACAAACGGCTTTTTACATTTCCATACGCCATCCCTAACAATCAATAAAGCCAGTAGCAAATATTTGGTTTCATTACAACCCCGGCCCACATACATTTTCTAGATTTTCTTCAATAAATATTTTTGTTTCACGGCATGCTGCTCAGAATCTGCATCTACGTTGATTAAACTTGTCATCTAAATTGCCGTCCTTGATGGCAGTTTAGGATTACCATGGAAACCCCCTTGGCACGTCTATGAGGATGTTTCGAGACAGGTTTAACTGACTAGGAAAACCCGCCTTGAATGACACCTGCAGTCTATGGAGTAGGATACTGGGCTGAATAAAAAGGAGCTAAGCATGGGCACCGGTTTCTCCCCGCTCCCTGACTGTGCTGCATCCAATGTGAGCTGCTGCTTCCTGCTCCTGCAGCCACACCCCCGCTGGTGATAGGTCATATCCTCGAACTGGGATTAAAAACTCCTCATTTTTAATGGCTGAACCATCTCTCCGGCAACCCGCCGTCTTTCTAGCATTCAGCAGCACGCCTCGCGCCGTTCACTGGATGACAATGTTTCCTCTGTCAGTCCTTAGGTTTTTGAATCCTGTGCCTGGGGAACCTCTGCCGGACTTTGGAAGTAAAAGCCTGCCTTGGAAGCCCCGCCCCCTCCTGAGGAGATGCCAAGCCTTAGAACTGAGCAGACACAGGGACTGCTGCCTCGGGACAGCAGGGCCTGGGAGAAGCCATGCCACCCCACCTTCCCCAAGGACTGGGAGGCTGTGGAGGTCGGGGCCTCCAGCTGTGACAGCGATGAGAAAGGTGAGAAGGTTCTCGGGGAGGTGGGCGAGGGAGATACTGTCGCCAGAACTTAGGGAGAAGCTGAGCATCCATTCTGTCACTCACTGACTTGTGCAATGTTGAAATGGTCATTTCCCCTCTCCCCCCACCCCGTCTCCCCCCCCCCCCCACATAACGTTTAGTCACTTTAACGCAACTGGCATGTAATGCATGTAGGTCAGCGGTTTGACGTGATGTCAGGGGACATTTCTCCTGTTGTCTGTTTTGGCCCTTGCCTGTGAGGTCATAGGGAGCTGGCAGAGCTGTTTCTTAGATGGCTTCACTCACACATCGGGATGATTGATTAACCTGAGAGCTGTGATCATGAGCCTCGAGTCTCCAAGAAGTTTATTCTCATGGGTCCTTGGAGGCTAGCGAGGAACCTACTCACTACTGATGCTGGGCTGCTTAAGCGTTTAAATGTAAAAAAAAAAAAACCTGTGTGTGTGTGTGTGTGTGTGTGTGTGTGTGTGTGTGTGTGTGTATAAACAAGTGCATGCAGGTACTCACAGAAGCCAGAAGAAGGCATATGATCCTTGGGAGCTGGAGTTACAGGTAATTGTGAGCTGTGTGTTATGGTTGCTGGGAACTGAACTTGTGTTCCCAAGAGCAAGCCTAATGGGCAGTAGACAGACCACTGAGCATCTGTCCAGCTCTCCCAGGCACTGAGCATCTCTCTCCAGCCCTCCCAGGCACTGAGCATCTCTCCAGCTCTCCCAGGCACTGAGCATCTCTCTCCAGCTCTCCCAGGCACTGAGCATCTCTCCTGCCCTCCCAGGCACTGAGCATCTCTCCAGCTCTCCCAGGCACTGAGGATCTCTCTCCTGCTCTCCCAGGCACTGAGCATCTCTCCTGCTCTCCCAGGCACTGAGGATCTCTCTCCTGCCCTCCCAGGCACTGAGCATCTCTCTCCTGCTCTCCCAGGCACTGAGCATCTCTCTCCAGCCTTCCCAGGCACTGAGCATCTCTCTCCAGCTCTCCCAGGCACTGAGCATCTCTCTCCTGCTCTCCCAGGCACTGAGCATCTCTCTCCTGCTCTCCCAGGCACTGAGCATCTCTCTCCAGCTCTCCCAGGCACTGAGCATCTCTCTCCAGCTCTCCCAGGCACTGAGCATCTCTCTCCAGCTCTCCCAGGCACTGAGCATCTCTCTCTTGCTCTCCCAGGCACTGAGCATCTCTCTCCAGCTCTCCCAGGCACTGAGCATCTCTCTCCTGCTCTCCCAGGCGCTGAGCATCTCTCTCCAGCCCTCCCAGGCACTGAGCATCTCTCTCCTGCTCTCCCAGGCACTAAGCATCTCTCTCCAGCCCTCCCAGGCACTGAGCATCTCTCTCCAGCCCTCCCAGGCACTGAGCATCTCTCTCCAGCCCTCCCAGGCACTGTCTCTCTCCAGCCCTCCCAGGCACCGAGCATCTCTCTCCTGCCCTCCCAGGCACTGAGCATCTCTCTCCTGCCCTCCCAGGCAAGAGCATCTCTCTCCAGCCCTCCCAGGCACTGTCTCTCTCCAGCCCTCCCAGGCACTGAGCATCTCTCTCCTGCCCTCCCAGGCAAGAGCATCTCTCTCCAGCCCTCCCAGGCACTGAGCATCTCTCTCCAGCTCTCCCAGGCACTGAGCATCTCTCTCTTGCTCTCCCAGGCACTGAGCATCTCTCTCCAGCCCTCCCAGGCACTGAGCATCTCTCTCCTGCTCTCCCAGGCACTGAGCATCTCTCTCCAGCCTTCCCAGGCACTGAGCATCTCTCTCCAGCTCTCCCAGGCACTGAGCATCTCTCTCCAGCTCTCCCAGGCACTGAGCATCTCTCTCCAGCTCTCCCAGGCGCTGAGCATCTCTCTCCAGCCCTCCCAGGCACTGAGCATCTCTCTCCTGCCCTCCCAGGCACTGAGCATCTCTCTCCTGCCCTCCCAGGCAAGAGCATCTCTCTCCAGCCCTCCCAGGCACTGTCTCTCTCCAGCCCTCCCAGGCACTGAGCATCTCTCTCCAGCTCTCCCAGGCACTGAGCATCTCTCTCCTGCTCTCCCAGGCACTAAGCATCTCTCTCCTGCCCTCCCAGGCACTGAGCATCTCGCTCCAGCTCTCCTAGGCACTGAGCATCTCTTTCCTGCTCTCCCAGGCACTGAGCATCTCTCCAGCTCTCCTAGGCACTTTAAAAACCTTTGCCAGTAACTTGATGATCTTTGTGATATGGTGTGGTGAAAGCCAGCATCAGTGAGGGAGGGGGTTGTTGTAAGACTTTTCCTGGGGAGAACACACACACACACACACACACACACACACACACACACACACACACACACACACACCCTACTCTCCTCAGATAAGGAACCCACCATTGAGTTACTAACAAAGAGATCACGATGTGTTGTTAAGCCCACAATGAACAACTCAGGCCATCATCCCTCTCTAATATTTACGAAGCTCAAATGTCAGAGCTGCCGAGCACATGAAGCCTGTTTGCAGCTGTTTTCCACAACAAATGTTGGTTTAGGAAGTGAAAGGCCAAGAGGTCAGTTAAGAAAACGCTGGACCAGCATGGTGCATAGGTGGATAAGGGTGCTCGCTGCCAAGGCTGATAGCCTGAGTTTGATCTCCACAGAACAGAAGGAGATAACGGATTCCCAGGACTTTCCTCTGACCTACACACGTGTGCTATGGTGTGCATCTCCTCTCACTCCTCAAAGTGTTAAGATAAAAAGAAAGCAGAGTTTAAGCTGGGAATGGTGTCTGATCCTTGTATTCAATCCAGCACTTGGAGGGGGGGTGAGGCAGGAGAATTGCTCATGGGTCTGAGGCTAACCTGGGCTAGAGAGCGATTTCCAGGCCAACCTGAGTTACATCTCTGCCACCTTTAGTGAGCTCAGGGTTGAAAGGATGCATAGGTGGTAACTGCATGGAAAGTTTGTCCCTGGAAGCTTCAGTCGTGGAAGGTAGGAGAATCCTGGAATAATTCTTTCTGCTCCGCGCTCAGATCATGCCTGGAAGCCCAGCAGGGGACCCTGTACCTCTGGACAGGTGGACAGAGGAGCCCATAAGATGGCACAGTTTTAGTCATGTAGTCAGCTGCAGGATCAGAATCCAGGCCTGAAATGTTATCAGCCCCACATGAACCCTGTGTGTGTGTGTGTGTGTGTGTGTGTGTGTGTATGTGTGTACGTACACATGTATATCTGTATATGTATTTGTGTTTGTATGTGTATGCTTGTATATGTTTGTATAGGTGGGTATATATATATATGTATGTATCTGTATACCTGTGTGTATGTGCATTTGTATGTGTTATATACATGTTATCTCTGTGTGTGCATACATGTGTATCTGTGTATTTGTATGTATATGGATTTTGTTTGTATATGTGTGTATATACATATGTATAACTGTATGTATGTGTATTTGGTTTTACATGTATATGTGTATGTGTTTTTGTTTGCATATGTGTGTATATACATATATATCTGTGTGTGTTTGTGGGGATGGCTGGGCAGCTAATGGCACTAGGGAGAGCTGGCCTGGAGTAAGAGTTGAGGTGTTGTCTAAATCCTGGAAATCTCATCCTGAGATGGGTAGGACTGCTCTTCCCTTCCCTGGGCCTACATGTCCTGGGGCACGATGCCCTGTGCCCCCTACCTTTGCCCTCATGGAGGAGGTAGCCTGGTAGGCAGGTTAAACTTCCTCTCCCCTGGTAAGGTCATGTGCAGAAGCACCCGGAATTCCTCCTTATGCAAATGGAGCATCCCTATGGCCAATGATGTATACTTACCCTGAAAGTACCGACCCACCTCTTCAAGGTTTAAATAGCCTTTGTCTCACCCCCTCCCCCGACTAATCAAACTGTCTCACTGAAGAAGTCTGTTTCTCGTTGTACTCACAGCCGCCTGAGGTCTCTTTCCCCCCCTGGCCATTTCTGCCTCTGTTTCCCCTCTCAGGAAACTATGCCTTAATGTGGGGAAGTGAAACTTGAACAGCATGTATATGTGTGTGTGTAATGTACATATATATGTATGGATCTCTCTGTCTCTCTGTCTCTCAGTGTGTGTGTGTGTGTGTGTGTGTGTGTGTGTGTGTGTGTTATATGTGTTAGGTCATTAGTAGAGAAGGGACAGCATGCCGTGGAGAAGCAAGGAGAGGCTAGCACAAGTGTTTTGGCTGCTCACTCACAGCTCTTTTCTCCTCTGTTCCTTTGCCTTTTACAGATCTGTCTTCTCAGGAGACGGGGCTGTCTCAGGAATGGAGCTCAGTAGAAGAAGATGATGAGTCAGAGGACTCCCAGGTACGTGTCGGGGTTATTTCCTTTATTATAAATGTTACTCTGAAGATCCCTCCTCAGCCGTGAATGACTTCACTGCTCAGAAGTTCCAAGTGCTCTGTTGTGGGAGATGTGGCACATTCCTGTGGTGGTCAGACACAGCGGAGGGTTCCCACATGGTATGTGTGTATCTCTCTGCACACAATCCGTCCATAGCTCTGCATTCATAATCAGTCCACCCATCCATCCATCCACTCCCTCATCCATCCATCCATCCACCCACTCATCCACCCATCCATGCATCCATGTATCCATCCATGCATCCATCCATCCATCCATCCATTCATCCATCCATCCATGCATCTATGCATGCATCCATTCATCCACCCACTCCACATCCATCCATGTATCCATCCGTCCACCCCCTCATCCATCCATCCATGCATCCATGTATCCATCCATGCATCCATCCATCCATCCATCCACTCACCCATCCATCCATGCATCTATGCATGCATCCATCCATCTGCCCACTCCACATCCATCCATGTATCCATCTGTCCACCCCTTCATCCATCCATCCATCCACCCACTCATCCATCCATCCATGCATCCATCCATCCATCCATCCACTCACCCATCCATCCATGCATCTATGCATGCATCCATCCATCTGCCCACTCCACATCCATCCATGTATCCATCTGTCCACCCCCTCATCCATCCATCCATCCACCCACTCATCCATCCATCCATGCATCCATGTATCCATCCATGCATCCATCCATCCATCCACCCACTCATCCATTCATCCATGCATCCATCCATCCATCCACCCATCAATCCATGCATCCATTCATTCATCCATCATCCGTCCACCCCCTCATCCATCCATCCATGTATCCATCCATCCACCCACTCATCCATGCACCCATCCATCATCCACCCATCCACCCACTCATCCATGCATCCATCCATCTATCATCCATCCACCCACCCACTCATCCATGCACGCACCCATCCATCCATCAATACGTGCATGCGTCCATCCACCCACCCACTCATCTATCACCTATCCATCCATCCACGCACTCATCTATCCATCCATCCACGCACACGCCTAACTCTTCACCTGCTCCTACTCATTCACCCATGCTACTTATCTGTTCATCCACACGCTCCTCTACCCACTCATCCATCCATCCATCCACTCTACCATCATCCGCTCATCTATCCACCAATTCGCCCACTCGTCTACCTGCCTGCCAACCTGCCTAAAATACTGTGCATGCATCCATCCACCCAGCCACCCATCCCCTTTCATCTAGTAAAAGGCACTGGCTGCTCTTCCCGAGGACCAGGGTTCAATCCCCAGATCCCGCACGGCATCTCACAACCATCTGTAACTCAGGTTCCAGGGAACCGAACTTCCTCCTCAGCCCTCCAAGGCCATCAGGCACGCACACGGGACACAGACAAACATGTAGGCGAAATGCCCATATGTAAAAATAAAATTTAAAGTAAAAGTTTTTAAAAGTTAAAGAAAAAAAAAAGAAACAGTTGTTTTTAGCAAAAAACAAAGACAAAAACAAAAACAAAAACAAAAAACAATGCAGCTATAATGTCTTTGGCCAGAGTGGAAATAGTTCGAGGGCAAAGCACTGTGCAATGCTTTAGAACTCAAGGGGTCTAAAGGAAGGATATATGGAGAGACCTATGCCACAATTTTCTTAATGAGGGGCAGATATTAAAATATGTGGTGATGGTGGTGGTGGTGAGCCATGAAAAGCTTAAAATGCCAGGTTTGGGGGATGGCTCACTGGAGAAAGCACTTGGTATGTGGAGGCGTGGACCTTTGCATTCCTAGACTCCATGTAAATGCCGGGTAGGTGTGGCAGCCTGCATGTAATTCTAGCACTCTCAATGTGGAAGGTGGAGACTGGGGATCCCTACCGCAAGCAGGCTGACTACACTAGCCTGGGTCACCAAGCTCTGGGTTCAATTGAGAGACCCTGCCCCAGTGGTATAAGATGGAGATCAAGTAAGGAAGGTTGCTGACATTAGCTCCAGGCTTCCACATGCGTGCTAATGCACGTGAGCGTGCACACACATGGGCATATACGAATGTGTGCCCATATACATGTGAACCTGCATGCACACATTTCCCAAAATCATGTGGGGAAAAAAGTTTAAGGAGGATATTATATTTACAAGTGAATATGTTCGCACAATGAGATAGGCAGATGGGCATTTAAAAGCTGGGTTGAGCAAAGAACCACACGCCTGTGGCACAAAGCTAAGGCTTTCTATACCGTGATAGTTTGAAAATTTCACCCCTTTATTGTGAAAATTCTTATCTCCCCCCCCCCCAAACACAGGTGTGTTGCTTGCTTCTGTATATCTATCTAACGTCTGGTTATTCTGTCATGCAGTTTTAAACTCAAACAACTTCTCTGCTGGTAGATTCCTATTAACAGGCTCATGTTTTCCTGTAATTAATGATGCCAACTTCCTTCCTTTTCCAGTATTGATATTCTCTCTCTCTCTCTCTCTCTCTCTCTCTCTCTCTCTCTCTCTCTCTCTCTCAGGGTTTTGTGGAGTGGTCCAAAGCTCCACAGCAAACAACCATCGTGTTGGTTGTGTGTGTGCTGTTCTTATTCTTGGTTTTGACTGGGATGCCCATGATGCTCCACATCTAATGACCACAGTAGCTGCTGTACGAAGACACAAGTCCTGTGTCACACTAAGAAATGCTCCTTGGCTAGAAACCAGGAGTGTGTACTGAACATTGTGAAATGCCTTCCAAACATCCACTGAGATGAGCTTATTATTTTGTTTAATTTATTTATTTTGAAGATTTATTTTTAATTATGTGTATGTGTGTGTCTCTGTGTGTTTATGTGCTATTGTGAGTGCAGTGCCTGCAGAGGCCAGCAGGGGGAGTTTGAGTCCCTGGAGCTGGAGTTGTAAGCAGTTGTGAGCTGCCTGATTTGGATGCTGGGAGCAGAACTCCGGTCCTTTGCAAGAGCAATAAGTACCCTTAACTGCTGAGCTGTCTCTCTAGCTTCATGACTTTGTTTGTTTGTTCCCCCTTCCCCCCTGGGAACTTTTTAGCACGAGGTTTCTGAATTGCTGAACTCTATTTAAATGAACACATCATTGATTATAAATCACATTATTTTGTACACTGGTGAGAGAAATTTTGTGTGCTGCTGAGAAAGAAAAAAAAGTGGATTAATGGAAAGTTATTTTGAATGGCAAAACACTTCTTCAGAGGAGCTGAAACACGCGCAACTTGGGGTGGAACCGTTGCTGAACACAGGTGTCTGGCTGTTATACAGTTGGGGTTTATTAGCTGTAAACAAGAGGCGCTCAATTCAAATGTGCTTAAGAGAACACTTATTATGAGTTCATGTTGCATCAAAACTTGAGATAGAATCAACATCAGGTTTGTCTTTTAAAAAATATGATTTTACGATTTAACACTTTGCCTGAGTCTGTATCTGTGTAACTGCATATGTGCCCGGTGCCTTGTGGAGACCAGAAGAAGGTGCTGGATCTCTTACAACTGGAGTTACAGATGTGGGTGCTGAGAATTGAACCTGGGTCTTTTGGAAGAGTAACCAGTGCTCTTAACTGGGGAGCCATCTTCCCGGCCCCAGTATCGTAGCATCTGCAGTGTGTACAGTCTTTCCATATAGACCTTTCTTTTCTGTTATTTCATGTAAGGACTCTTGTCTCTATCTCGATGTGTTAAGTTGGTGCTACTTTTGTGAAATTTTGGTCTCATGGCTTAAGTTTGCCTCATTGAGAGATCTGAGTAATTTTTTTTTTTTAATTTTACACTTTTTTACGCTTTTGAGTAATTTCTGTAGCTTGGGAAATATCAGGGTTTTTTTTTTTTTTTTTGACAGCTTAAGAGGATTTACTGTGATTGGAGAGATAGCTCCATGGTTTGGCGTGCCTATCACTCTTACAGTTTTCTTCCTGGCATCCGTACCAGGCGGCCCACAACTGCATGTAACTCCGGCTCTAGGGATTTCAGACTCCCTCTGCTGGCCTCTGGGGGACACAGCACTCATGTGCACATACCCACCCACGTCCCCGCACACATACAAACAATTAAAAATTAGTCTTCGCCATTTTTAAAGAATTCATCGGTAATTAGTTCTGAGGTGTGTGAGGGGGAGATCTCAGGCAATGTTTGGATAGTGGTTTGAGTTATCATCACTCACCTTACAAGTCACTACTATGATAATTCTATATTGGTAGCTTGTGAATACTTTTTTACTTCTTGGATTCACTTTGGTTATTTATAGTACTCTTTTATCCTTAGAGAGTTCTTCATTCTGTAGACGTTTTGAGATTATAAGCTTAATTATGAACACTATTTTTATAATTAAACAAAAGGATTTTCTGCATTTTCCCCCCCTACCGCTGTTCTCCTTTCAACTTGTCTTTGCGGCTTACTTGTTATTTTGTTTTACCAAACACTTATCTGGTTTTTATTATTGTTTTCCCAAAGATCTAGGGTTTGGCTTTACTTATACTCATTATTTCTTTTATCTGTTATTTATAATTTAATATGTTAAGTTATAAAGTATATTTATTGTGCTTAGTCCTGACTACTTTTGTTTTTGTGTCATATTTTAAGCTGAATATTTAATTTAATTGTTCTCTGTACTTGCAAAAATAACATACTTAATAATAGAAATGTCCTTCTGGATATAACTGTGGCCACATCGTAACATCATATAGTCTACATCCTTGCTTATCGTGACATTTTTTTGGGTAGCAGTCCTACTAGATGCTTCCGAGTCCGGTGGTTTAGTTTGGTTTTTCTTTAAAAGCACTTTTTCAGGGCTGCGGGCCTGTGGGGATGGCTCAGTGGGTCAGAGTTCTTGTCCTACAGACATAGGGCTGAGTTTGAGCCCCTGTATCCATATAATGCATGGCTGTCTGGGCTGTAATCTCAGCATTGGGAGGTGGGGTCTGGTGGAGACAGTACCCAGAGCTCACCGGCTGGCCCTCCAGCCTAGCCCAAAAGGCAAGCTTCTGGTTCAGTGAGAGACCCTGCCTCGTGGCAATAACATGAAAAGCGATGGAGGAACACATCCTATGTCTTGCTCTGATTTCCACAAGCACCTGCGTGCTCACATGCGCGCAACCGACCCACCCGTGCCCAAAGCATACACAAAAGGAATTGTCTAAGTTTTCTGTTCTGTGAATGTAACCTATAATATTATATTTGCTTCCAAATCATTTTTCAACGCTTCAACTGTGGCCAAGAACATGTCCAGTCCTCGGAACTGTCTCATGGATGTTTATGATGAACACCTGCTCTTGGTAGACTGGAGGATCGTGTCTGTCTGTCCGTCAGCTCAGCCTCATCAATTCACCTGCTCCTTCACTTTGGACCACTGCATCTGTTAATTCAATTCACCGGTGTGTTTTTTAAAAGTAATATTTACTTTGTGTGCCTACTAACTGTATAATTCAGTATAAACAAATACAGAACTAGTATATCTTGCTGGTTAAATGACACTTGTAAAACACCAAGCACATCAGGCATATAATAATCACTCAATAAATGCCGCTAAAACCTGGTCCAGACTCTTTTATGACATAGAAATTTATTGCCTTTAGCCAGTTCAGCCATTTGAAATTTTCCTTGTCAGCCATAAATTGGTATGCGTGTCCTTCTCTTTTTTAAAAAAATCCTCAGCGGGTATTCACAGAATATTTCCACTTGCACCATTTTGCTTTAAAAGGATTTGCTTTTTCTTATTATTTTTTAAAAAAAATTCTAGATGTATTTATTTTATTTTGTGTGTGTGAGTGTTTTGCCTGAATGTATGTATGTGTGCCACATGCATGCCGGGTGCCCACAGAGGCCAAAAGAGGGTGTTAGGTCCCCTGGAACTGGAGTTGTTCATGGCTGTCAGCCACTCTGTGTGTTCTGGGTACCAAACCGAGGTCCCCGCAGGGGCAGCCAGTGCTGTTAACTGCCATGGTGTCTCCAGCATCCAGACACGTCTTTCTTTGTTTAAAATGTGTGTGTGTGTGTGTGTGTGTGTGTGTGTGTGTGTGTGGTCATCCCCCGAGGATGCGTGGGAAACCTACCAATAGTCATCCCTTCCAAAGAAAAATAACTCTCCTTCCCCCAGTAGCTTGCCTCAGCCTCCCGAATGCTGAGATTTAATGCTGAGATTTAAGCGCCACCACTGCTCAGGCGAAGCTGGAATTCGTCATGGGCTTGATCTTTTACACCAGTAACCACAGCTGCTGAGTTCGTGGGTACAATAACCATTTCTATGTAAAAGGCAACCTTTAACACCGTTCCCGTCATGGGCCCTTGAATTCCCTCTATCTCCCTCCTCCCCCGCCCCCCTCCCGCGCACCCCCATGATCCTTGAGCCTTTGGGAGGAGGGTTGGTATACACGTCCCAGCTATGGCTAAGCACGCATGGTTGCTTATTCTTAGCCCTTGGCCTAGTTATGAGCCTCTGCACCAACCACTACCCTCCGCAAACAGAAGCTTCTCTGGCCAAGGTTGAGAGCAGCGCTAATCTGCTCCTAGAGCTGGGAGGGAGAAGTGAGAAAAACCATATTCAACCTTTTTGCCCTTTGTGCCACTAGATGGCAGTGTTGCACGAGGGCCAAGGAAGCAGGCACACTGTTTAAAATTAAATCTAATGTGGAAACATTACAACACAAACGGTTACCTGGTGACGGCTTTTAAACATTTCTAGATGCAATGCTTGATCACAGATGTTAAATTTTATTTTTGAAGTGCAATTTTTTTACCCAACAGTTAATATTTATCATTCTAATAATTTAAAAATTAAAAAAATTTTTTTGAAGGGCCTCATACTATTTCCCCAGTGAATGTAACATGTCACATTCCCACCAACAGTGCAGTTTATCAAAATCCTGATAGCATGCTAATCTATTATTTATTTATTTATTTATTTATTTATGGGTGTGTGCGTGCAGTTGGGGGAGGGATGGGGGAGGGGAAGGGGGAAGGGGGCGCAAATATATTTGGAGGTCAGAGGACAACTTGTGGATCCTGGGAATCGAACTCAGGTAGTTAACCATGGCAACAAACCCCTGTCCCTACTGAACCATCTTGCTGCCTTATTATTTTTGGGCTACAGGTGTGTATGGGTGTGCAACAGATTTTTTTTTTTTTTTTTTTGTCTTTTGAACAGGAGAGATATTTTATTTCCATTTTTCATTAATGTACGTTATGAAACGGTGCACTGGCCCAGAGCTCTCTCTCAAGCCTTGGATTGACGGCCTTACTTTCTCCTGAACACCGGTAATCATCTTGCTTCTGCTGTAAAGGGCCTAGGTCCCTCGGCAGAGGACAGGAGAGAATGGAGGAACCGGTCTGGTTACCTAGCAACGCTTGCCCAGGATCCGGGAGATGAATCATCAAGAATGAGTCTTGCGGGTGGGGGAGGGATGCTCGCCTCAGCTCCTTGCAGCTGCACAGACTAAGGGACAGCGGTGTGCATGTCCCTTGGTTTCATCAACAACTTCTCAGTTGTATATTCAGATGGTTTATGTTTACAATTCCATGCTTATTATTTGCATAAGTTAGGCCGGTAATTAGCTTAGGGATTCCCTGGGAGAAATCAAGAGCTTTTCAGAAACTAACAGATTCCAACTCCCCCCTTTTCCTTCTAAGAACGTTTAAGAATTTTTTTTTTTTGGAAAGGGTTATTTCTTTTTTCCACATGGCCTCCGTCAATCCCATCTAACAGTGTGGATCTCTTCCCGTCACATGGAGCCAACCTCAGGGCAACAGGCTTGACGGCAAGCTCCTTTAACCGCTGAGCCCTCTTGGTGGCCCAGGATTTGCAGATGTTTGACACTTGACTGGTAAATGAAATTAGCCTGTTGTGAAGTTATGGGATTGTCTGGGTGGTTCCAAATCTTCACAGGGAACGTAATCCAGGTCTGACTTTTCTTTTCTTTTTTTCCCTTTTATTGAAAATAGATTAAAAAAAATTCCTCTGAAGGAAAGCTCAAATTGATAGGATATAGGAGACTGGGGTAGTTTGCATCTTCTGAAATTTTGGAATTTTTCACCATTGTAGTATATCACATAGTCTACAATGTATTAATGGAGTAAAATTTTACTCATAATGATGAAAGTTTGATTATTAAACAGATGATAATATTGGCCAAAAAAAAAAAAAAAAAAAAAAAAAGAAAGAAAGAAAGAAAGAAAATAGGTTTTTTTTTTCTCTCACATAATATGTCCTGATTACAGTTTCTCTTTCCTCTACTTTCCCCAGTTCTTCCACTCCTTTCCTTCCATCCGGATCTCCCCTTTCAATCTCTCGTTAGAAAACAAACAGGTTTCTAAGCGATAATAACAAAATAAAATAAGATAAAACAACAACAACAACAACAACAACAAAAATAACACACCAGAATTGGGCAAAACAAGCAAATAGAAGGAAAAGAGCCCAAGAGCAGGAAGAAGAAGCACGTACCAACTCATTCATTAAATCCCATTAAAAAAAATTAAACTGGAAGCCATAATACATACATGAAGTACCTATAGGACAAAATGAGAAAAAAAATATATGAATGAAAGGAGAAAACCCTGAAATATGACACATGGAACCCCTAATGACGCCATTGAGTTCATTGTTTGGACTGAGGATAACAGCTACACAACTGACTGAACTCGGAGAAGCCAAGCTGGTGTCCACATAGAGCCTTCACCCCTGCTTCCCAACGTCTTTGGTACAGGGAGGTATCCAGCACACTATCAAAGGAGAAGTGTGACCAACCCTGCCACAGACCCTTTATCTCCAATGATGTCTGCACTTTGAGATAACGCTAGTGCAACGGTGGTGCAAAGCTTGCAGGAGGAACCAAGCTACATCTGATTTGACTTAAAGGCCTACTTCATGAGGTGGAACCCATAGCCAACACTGCTTGGGTGGCCAAGAACCTAAGGTAAGGTAGCCTAGACACCCAGGGTAAAACCAAATACTACTGTTTTTAAAAAGTAGTAATAGATAACTCCTAATGATATTCTGCTGTACTCATAGATCAGTGCCTTGGTCACCCATCACCAGAGAAGATTCCTCCTGCAGCACATGGGAACAAATACAAGAGACAGTATATACACAGCCAGACAGTATATACAGAGACACCTTGAAACACTCAGTCCTATGTAAGATGTCTTTATCTAATCCCTCCCCTCAGGGCTCAGGGAACCCCACTGAAGAGGAAGAGGAAAGAGTGTAAGAGCCAGAGGGGTTGGAGGACACCAAGAAAACAAGGCCCTCTGAATCAGCAAGATCAACAGACATACGAACTCACAGACATGTGGCAGCCTGCACAGGTGGGTCCGCATCGGGTAGGTCTGCACCAGGTGGGCCTGCACAGGTGGGTCTGCACCAGGTAGGTCAGTACCAGGTGGGCCTGTACCAGGTGGGCCTGCACAGGTGGGTCTGCACCAGGTTGGCCTGCACAGGTGGGCCTGCACCAGGTAGATCTGCACCAGGTGGGCCTGTACCAGGTGGGCCTGCACAGGTGGGTCTGCACCAGGTAGGTCTGCACCAGGTGGGCCTGCACAGGTGAGCCTGCACCAGGTGGGTCTGCACCAGGTGGGCCTGCACAGGTGGGTCTGCACCAGGTAGGTCTGTACCAGGTGGGCCTGCACCAGGTGGGTCTGCACCAGGTGGGCCTGCACCAGGTAGATCTGCACCAGGTGGGCCTGTACCAGGTGGGCCTGCACAGGTGGGTCTGCACCAGGTAGATCTGCACCAGGTGGGCCTGCACAGGTAGGTCTGCACCAGGTGGGCCTGCACAGGTGAGCCTGCACAGGTGGGTCTGCACCAGGTGGGGTCCTGGAAGGAAGTGGACATATGCGCCATCCCTAACCCAGAAGTGAGCTCCAATTGATAACCACTCACAAATTAACATTTAGTTTCCTCCAAGGAATCTCAATGGGGAAACCAACCACTCTTACAGGGAGGCTGTGTGCAGGCCTGGCCTTTGTTATCCTTCCAGTTAGCTTGTTGTGCTAAAGACAGTGGAGGAACTCCTGCGCACAACGTGCTCTGGGTCTTTCCAAGTGTCTCCTCCGTACCAGTAGATTTAGAGTTGTCAAAAGAGAAGGCTGAATGTAGGTTCTTGCATTTAGCACCGCAATACCCTAGAAGCTGTTATCTGGGTTTTAATAATCAAAGCATAGGGCCCCTCCAAAGCTACTTTCCTCAGACTAGGGCATATACCTCAGCCTGCCGGGATTCGACTAACGCTCGGGAGGAGAATTTTCCTGTATAGGGACAGAACACAAGACACGAAGAAGGGGGCAAGTCTACATTCTGACCAAACCCCGTTTATTGAAAAAATTTCACAGAGTTTATATAGGCACAGAGGCATGGGTATTTGCGTAAGCAAGGGTTGCTATGGATACCTAACTCTGGAATGCTCCAGCAGGTGTCTACCTTTACAGCTGCTGTAATTACAGAAGAGAAATTTCAGGGAAGTTGGGAAGGATCTGGTTAGTCAGGAAAAAGCTCCCGGAACTGCTGCTCGCAGGCAGCTAGCCTTTAATCTGATCTTATCAGTAGTCTTACTGGAAAAGGAATAGCTCGGGGGTCTAGAATGACCAGCCCCCACAATAAACCACAACAGGTGTCTAACTGCCGACCTACGACAAGGTCAGCTGGTTTCTGGTAAATGGCAGACTGCTGGAGAAATAGGAACCTAGGCTCTGACAAGATGGCTGAACATTGGCCATGTAGCCTGTCCCCTACAGGCATAGATTAAAAACTTGAGGTTTTATTTTCTTATAATTAATTAATTTATTGTTACTGTTGTTGCTTTTTTTTTTTTTTTGAGACAGGGTTTCTATGCAGCCCTGACTTTCCTGGAACTTGCTCTATAGACCAGGCTGGCCTTGGACTCAGAGATCCCTCTGTCTCTGCCTCTCGGGTGTTGGGAATAAAGGAGTGTATCACCACCACCCTTCTATTTTTTTTTTATTACTTTAACAATAAAACGGGAAATACACTTTTCATTTGATGCTGTGATGAGGAACTGAGAACACAGGTCTTCGTGATTATGCTCAGTCACCGTGTTCACAGTGTACAGATAATCTTTCCTCCACCTTGTCAGAGCTCTGAGCCAGATTTCTGTCTGTCTTTGGTTTTTTCAGACAGGGGTTCTTTGTGTAGTATTGGCTGTCCTGGACTTACTTTGTAGACCAGGCTGGCCTCGAATTCACAGAGATCCACCTGCCTCTTTCTCCCAGAGTACTGGGATTAAAGGCGTGGACCACCAAGCCTGGCTGTACCTGATTTCTTTATCCCCAACTCTTCTGGTTTCAGATGCTAATCTTTCCCATCTATAAGACCATGAGCCCCTTTGGGTTTGTCTGCTTATCTGAGGTAATGGCTGTGTTAGGTACTGCTCTCTTGCTGTGAAGAGACACCATGACTGAGGCAGTTCTTATAAAGAAATCATCAACTGGGACTAGCTTACAGTTTCGGAGGGTGAATCCACGGTCATTATGGAAGGAAGCAGGGAGCAGTAGCTAGGGGCCTTTCATCCTGATCTGCAGGCAACAGGCAGAGAGAGGGAGGGAGGGAGGGAGGGGGAGAGAGAGAGAAGGAGAGAGAGAGAGAGAGAGAGAGAGAGAGAGAGAGAGAGAGGGAAGAGACAGAGACAGGAGAGAGAGAGACAGAGAGAGAGACAGAGAGACAGAGACAGAGAGACAGAGAAACAGAGAGAGAAAGAGAGAGAGAGAAAGAGAGAGAGAGAGAGAGAAAGAGAGAGAGAGAGAGAGAGAGAGAGAGAGAGAGAGAGAGAGAGAGAGAGAGAGAGAGAGTGCCTGGATTGTGGCTTCTGGCCACTGAGCAAAACTGCTCCCAACACCTCGCCCTCTGCTATGGATCAGCCCAACTGTGGACAAACTGGACACCCAGACAGTCATTGTCTCATATTGCTAAACACAAGGTGAGGTCAGTCTCTTCCGTGTTCACCTTCCACAGAAACAGCCTCTCATCCTCTGTGCCTGATGCAAGACTCTCTGCCCATGGTGCCATGCTGACAGAGGAGGCAACTGGGGCAACGTATGTTTACTGGGATGTGACTAACTAGTCATCCCTGTCATGTTTCATTAATACATAGACTCCTTTAGGTTACGATTTATCCTCCTCAGGTCTCTGATCACGTTGATGGCTAAGCTGATGTTATCTTGGTAGCTACAAATCAGACAATGAGCTCATTAGCCCAAAGTAATCTGCCATCTTAGTTCATTGCTCAACTCATTAGCTAGTCAAGACTACTAGCTACTAAATCTCTATTTTAAAAGGACAAACAGGTTTGCCTCACTCACAGACCGCAGGCTAAAGATAAACAGGCTTCAGATACCAACAATTTCACCTATAGCTTAAAGCTTCCAAAAAGGTGTTTTGTGAATGCTAGGAGGTCTAGGAGAATATTTTCAGGTTGGTATAAATGCAAGTTATGAATGTTAGAAGGTCTAAGTTGGTAGATGCAAGTTGTAAAGGTTAAAACGTCCAAAAGACACTTTATTCATGCTGTTGCTATGCTATTGTTGTATTAATTATTCGGAGTGTTGATGCTGCTCAGTGGAGCTCTGATTTATTGATCTAACTATGGTAAAACATTCCACTATATATATACACGATCCAAGCGCCGGATTTTCTAATTTCCTTTTGTTTGTCTTTTGAAGGAGAGAAACCTGTTCTTTAGGATCCCAAGTGTGGGATCGAACGGTCTAGTAAGGGCAACCACCTCGTGCAGGAGCTTAATTGCTACCAGATGAAAAAGATCCTGTGAACAGACTCTGGGAGGAGCTATATAAATGAGCCCAGAACTGGCGGCAGGGCATATTGGAGACTTGGGATAGATTTGGCTGTTCATCGCTGCCCTTCAAGACGCTCCTAGAGAAATCTGCCTGATGTTGGGTGTAATGTGATCAGCTGTTTGAAGTTCCTGCCTTGACTTCCCCTCATGACTATAACCCAGTTGTAAGCTGAGACAACCCCTTTGCCCCCAAGTTGCTTTTTGTCATGTTATTTTATTACAATGACAGGGGAAGTTAGGACTCTAAGTAAGCACTTTGCAACTGGGCTATGTATACCCCCAGCTCTGTTTTATGCATTTTGTGTGCATAACTCAGTGGTGTTAACTACATTCACTTTGTTTTCCAACCAATGCTAAGTTTTAGCTCCAAGACTCTTCATATTACAAAAATGGATTCTGCATCCACAAAACTCTCACATTCTCCTCCCCTTCCCAGCCTTTATCAACCTACATCGCAGCAGCTCCTCTCTCTCTGTCTCTCTTTCTCTCTGTCTGTCTGTCTCTCTCTGTCTCTCTCTGTCTCTATCTCTGTCTCTGTCTCTCTCTGTCTCTGTCTCTCTCTCTCTCTGTCTCTCTCTCTCTCTCTCTCTCTCTGAATGAAAGCTGGATACACAGCTTGTGGAAGCGGAACCAGGCAGTACTCAGCCTGCTGTGAGCTCTTTTTCTCACTTGGCCTAACGTCCTCAGTGTGCATCCTTGCACAGCAAAGGTCAGGGACTGCCTTCTTTGTGGGGCTAAGCATCCAATTGCCAGTGAGCACCACACTTTCTTTGTTATTTATGCATCTGTCGATGGGCACAGGTTGCTCCACCTTTGTCTGAAATATCACTTCTGTGAATATGTGCTCTGCACGTAGCTCCAAAGGCCTCCTTTCAGGTCTTTAGTTATTTTAGTTTCATCCCCGTTGCTGTGATAAAATAGCCCAACAAAGAGGCCATCTAAGGAAGGAAAATATTCGCTTGGCTTATGATTTCATGTTGCAGTCCATATTTATGGGGGAACTCAAGGTAGGCATTTACAACATGAAGCCAGCAGCCAAGAGCAGAAAATGAATAAATGTTTAAATGCTTTCTCTCAGTTGGTTTTCTCTTCTTCCATACTATTCATGACCCCTATGCCTAAGGCATGGTGCCACCCACAATGGGCGGCCTCCTTTTATATCAATTAAAAATCAAGATAGTCTTCCACCTCCTTAAGACTCTTCTCAGGGCCAGGAGAGATGGTTCAGAGGTTAAGAGCACTGACTGCTCTTCCAAAGGATCTGCGTTCAGTTCCCAGGACCCACATGGCAGCTCACAGCTCTCTCTAACTCTGAGATCTAACTCCCTCCCAGGTCACTCTAGGTTGGGTTAAGTTGACAGTTACAATGAACTGGCAGCATGAGTCAAATGTGTAATTGTTGGCTCGTGTGGAAATTCTGTGGTTTTTTTTCTTATGTCAGACCCGGTCAGAATTAATGTTCTGCAATGTATAAAGTCCCAGGCTACCCACAGTACAGAAGTGGTCTAGTTTTTCCAAGACATACCAGTGTTCATTTTTTCCCCCTGGTTTATGGATACTGTACTGGCTCGTTTTTGTCAACTTGACGCAAGCCAGGGGGCATCTGGGAAAAGGGAACTCCAACTGAGGAAAAAAAAATGCTTCCGTCATGTCTGCTTGTGGCTGAGTGAGTGAGGTCATTTTCTTGACTGGTTATTGATATGGAAAGGCACATCTCAGTGTGGGAGGTACCACCCCTGGGCAGGTGGTCCTGGGTTGTAATAAAAAACAGGTTGAACAAGCCATAAGAGGAAGGCCAGTAAGCAGCATTCCTCCATGGCCTCTGCTTGAGGTCCTTCTTCCAGGTTCCTGCCCTGTTTGAGTTCTTGTCCTGACTTCCCTCCATGATGGACTGTCACTTGACTATTTAAGCCACGCACGTCCTTTTCCCACTCAAGGTGGTTTTGGTCCTGGTCGTTTGTCACAGCAATAGAAAGCAAGCTGGAAGACATACTAACCACGATAGAGTATTATGTGGTGGTTTCCTCTTTTTTTTCTCTTTGTGTGCATATGTGTCTGTGAGTGTGTGGGTGTGCCTGCTCGTGTGCACACAGAGGCCATGTTGATTATTCTTTTTTTAAAAAAATTTACTTATTTATGTATGAGTATTCTATCTGCATGTACACTTACATGCCAGAAGAGGGCGCCAGATCACACTACAGATGGTCGTGAGGCACCATGTGGTTGCTGGGAATTGAACTCAGGACCTCTGGAAGAGCTGACAGTGCTCTTAACCTCTGAGCCATCTCTCCAGCTCCCATGTTGATTATTCTACTCTGTCACTCGCCATCTTATTCCTTCAAGGCAGGGTCTCTCAGTGAAGTCAGAGCTAAGCCTGTGGCCAGGAACCCCCAACAACTGTCCTGCCTCTGCTCCCTATAGCTATGTATGTGGGTGTTTGGAACCTGGACTCTGGTTCTTCTTCCTGAACAGATGTGGTGATACAATTTTATGAAACATCTCTTGACCCCTCATGAATACTCATATAAGACACCCCACTGAAACTCATCGGTTCACCAACGTGGACTTGGGCGTTGTCCTTAATTTGGTCTGTTACTGGTTTCCTATCTGGGGTCAGAACACAGTTGTTCACATCGCTCCAGGACTGGTCATACAACAGGGTGTCTTGTGGGTTATGATAGCTCAACCCAGAAGGAATAGCTACATTACCTCCTGACATGGAGTTGCTGGTTCACTCAGAGATTTTGTTTTTAATACTGTGAGAAAGAGCTGTGATGTTTGCCACAGTGGCTGCATCCTTTACATGACCGCCAACAATAAAAGAGTGATGGGGGGAATGGAGAGATGGCTCAGCCATTAAAGGCTAGGCTCACAAGCAAAACAAAAGAGTGATGGACGTGAGGCTGGATGTGTGAATGTTCTTGGGATATCTGCACTTAAAGTTAAAATGAGCGAGATGCCAGCGTGTCACACGAATCTTGCTACAGTGGAAGGAAAGGAAGTACTGATGTGTGCTACAGTGAAGAAGATTTACCTTGGAAACATGCAAGGGGAAGAGGTGCCAACCACAGAAGGCCACGCATATCACACCCACACTAGGTCAACACATAAGGCAGAAAGATGAGGGGATGGGGGCATAGCTCAGTTGGTAAGGCACTTGCTTTGCTTTAGCATGAGAAACTGAGTCTGAGCTATGAGAACCCATGAGGTTCCTCCGTGATTAAAGCTCTTGTGTGGCATGTAAATGTCATGGGCCATATAGGCATGCAATTCCAGTCTTGGAAGGCAGAGACAGGGTTTCCCCAGAGCTATCTGGCTAGTGAGAATAGGTGAGCCCTGGGCTTCACGGAAAGACCCTACATCAGTGAACTAGGTGGGAGAGCAATTGGGGATGTTTCCTTATGTCAACCTTGGGTCTCCATTATGCGTAGGTGCGCGCGCACACACACACCATATACTGAAATGGGAAAAGAAACAAGAAGAGTGAAATATTCCTCCAAGTTCAGAATGCCATGCTGAGAGCACGGACCCATTCGAAAAATAAGGGAAGGCTGTTGATGGTGACTTACAGGCTACAGCCGTGGCCTCAAAGCACATTCGTGTAATGGTCTGAGACCAAGCCTCACTGTTTTGTAAACAAAGAGACCCACTGAAAGGCTCCTTACAGATAATCCCACCACCACACCCTCACTTAGCTTATGGCATGTGTTATCTACAGTGATGGGTACACGGAACTCTGAGCAGAGACAAAGATGAGATGCCTGCATTCAAAAACGGCTAGAGTCCCTTGGGTTTTCTGAAGGGAAAAAGATGAAAATGTTTGGATTCTTGGTTTTCCAAGTGTCCAGAACAGGGTTTGTGTGTACAACGTGTTGATTAATGCAGGAGCACGCTTTTTTTGGGAATCATGAAACCATGCATGATAAGATGGAGCCGGGGTGGTGGTGGTGGCGCACGCCTTTAATCCCAGCACTCAGGAGGCAAAGGAAGGCAGATCTCTGTGAGTTCAAGGCCAGCCTGGTCTACAAAGTGAGTCCAGGACAGCCAAGGCTACACAGAGAGACCCTGTCTGGAAAAACAGTAAAGAAACAAATAAATAAAAGAGTGAAGGATTGAGCTGGGACTGGAGAGATGAGGCTAAAGAGTGTTGGAGGGGAGAGACTGAGAGGGGGAAACTGCGGTTGAGGTATAGTATATGAATGAAGAATTAAATAAAAACAAAACAAACAAGCAAACACAAAAAGAGGGTACTGTCTTTGCGTAGAACCAGAGTTGGATTCCCAACACCCACGCGGGGCATCTCAATGGCCTTTCACTCCAGTTCCAGGGCATCTAACGTTCTGTCTAGCCTTGGTAGGCACTGCACTCATGTGCACGTATTCTTCCACCCCTGCAACAGACATAAATAAAAATAAAATAAACATGAGAGATAGAACTAGGAGAGGAGAGGAGAGGAGAGAGAGGAAAAGAGAAACAGAGAGGTATAATTGTATATTCAGCCAGAATAAGATTCTAGGAGAGAAACAGGAAAGAAAGAAAGAAAGAAAGAGAGAAAGAAAGAAAGACAGAAAGAAAGCTGAATAGGGTAGAATAAACCAAGGGAGATGCAAAGACTGAGCAAGTCCATGGTGGAGAGAGAGGAAGCTGAGGAAGGGATGGGAATATGGTGGCAGGCAGCCAGCAGACATCTGAAAGAAAGGACCGCAGCAGAGGAATAATAGGCGAGATAAGACAAAGACCCAGAGATAAGAGAGGAGAGCGATTCGAGTGCTGTGGAGAGGGAGGAGACCTCCTGAGGGTTGGGTTGAGAGATGCTTACAGAGTTACAAAGGCACAGGAGACAAGAGGCGGGAGCACAGGTGCCTCTGCTGACCAGAGTTCCATTCCCAGGTTCCATACCATGGAAGGAAAGACTTGACTCTTAAAAAAAAAAAAGTGTCCTCTGGCCCCTTTACCTCTCATCAGACAAGTCAACAACAACAACAACAACAAACAACAACAACAACAACAACAACAACAAAAACAACAACAACAAAAGTAATGTAAAAAGAAGAAAGAGGAGGCAAAGGAGAGATTGAGACAATGATAGGACAGAGAGAAACTATCCTAGCTTTCATGTCAGGGCGGCTTCCACCTCACATCTAGGAAAGCTAGATGGGGACCCATGGGGAACCGGGGCGAAGAGCAATCCACTGAAGCATCATTACTGATGGCCAATAATGGGTCCTTGTGGGAGCCGAGAGTGGTCCCAGTGTCCTGACCCGGGGAGAGATCAAAGTGGGGAGTCTTGTAATTGCTCCCCGAGTCCCTCTGTGTCAGAGCTCTCTACGGATCTGGCTAGACGGCTTTAACTCATCCCACACAGAACAAAGTCTGGATGATTTGCTGTCTCCCCTCTGTTTCTCATCTCAGGAGCCGCACGCATACTGTGTGCCCTCCGTCGTGGGTAGGACCCACCCACTCTATGATGGGGACGTGTAGCCATGGAGTTGCTGCTATGTGGTAAAGGAGGAGGTGAGGACTTTCTCTGAGGTGAGTCTGTTGAGGTTTCAGATTCTTGAGAGGGACCCACAGGGAGTCAATGAGATGTTCTGTGACTCAGAATACCTGCTGTACAAAGCCATTTGTGTGTGTGTGTGTGTGCGTGTGTGTGTGTGTGTGTGTGTGTGAGAGAGAGAGAGAGAGAGAGAGAGAGAGAGAGAGAGAGAGAGAGAGAGAGAGAACAGAGGGCACAAAAGGTAGCTGGATAGAGAGATAATAAAAAGGCAGAGAGTGACAGAGAAAGTTAGAAAATGGAGGGAAATTAAAGGGAGAAGGAGGGAAGGAAGGAAGGAGGGAGGGACATGAGCGATAGGAATTGGGCATGGGCAGTGTATAGGCAGAGAGGAATGAAGATGTGAGGGAGAGAAGTAAACACTGTGAGAAGCCAGGAGGAAACGTTGGGAGGAGGGGAGGGGAGAGGGAGGGGGAGGGGGCGAGCCTCTGACTTGCCTGTGTTATTGGAATCTTTGTAGCAAATAGTCTTTTTTTTTTTTTTTAAATTCAAAACAGAGAAAGGCCTTTTGTTACTGGAAATCTTGGGGGATTTAATCTTGGAGGCCAAGTGCAGCCTTGGAAGGAGAGGTGGCGGGTGGCGATTTCAGAAGCAGGCCAAAGGAGAAAGGGAGAGGGGCAGCAGAAAGTGGTAGCAGAAGGCTGGGTGTGTGGGTCACCCTGGGGTTATGTGTAGGTGTGGGGGTCGCTTGTCTCCAGAGCTGGCTGAGTCTTACAGCCTCAAACGCAACCAACCACCCCACACCTGCCAGGTGGCACTCCCTACTACGTAAGTTTGATATATAATTTATTTATTTATTTATTTTATCTTCTGTTCATTGGTGTTTTGCCTGCATGTGTCTGTGTGAGGGACTCAGATCCCCTAGAACCCGTAGTTCCTGACAGGTGTGAGCTGCCACGTGGGTGCTGGGAATCGAACCCAGGTCCTCTAGAAGAGCAGCCAGTGCTCTTGACCCCTGAGCCATCATCACTCCAGCCCCAAGTTCAATATATTTTGAGCTAAAGGACTGGATGGCAAATGGTGAGGAGTTAGGGTTAGGGTTAGGGTTAGGGTTAGGGTTAGGGTTAGGGTTAGGGTTAGGGTTAGGGTTAGGGTTAGCGTTAGGGTTAGGGGTTAGGGTTAGGGTTAGGGTTAGGTTAGGGTTAGGGTTAGGGTTAGGGTTAGGGTTAGGGTTAGGGTTAGGGTTAGGGTTAGGGTTGGGTCGGAGTTAGATAAGGGTCAGAGTTGAGGTCCCTGGGGTCTTACAAGGACTTAGACAGAGCCAGCCTGCATGACGCTGGATGTGGGTCTTGGTGTCAAATGCTGATGTAGTGCTTACGGTGGGGGCACTGAGAGGAAATGGAAGAGAATGGGCGGGGAAGTAGAAAGGGAGACAGTGGGGAGAGGGGAGGAAGGGGGATGATGAAGAAGATGAAGCGAGAGGAGAGAAGAGAGAAGGATAAAGAAGGAGAAATGGAGGGCAGGGATTGGAAGGAGAGAGGGGAGGATGAAGGGTGGAGTGAGGGAGGAGGGAGAGAGAGAGGGAGGAGGGAGAGCGAGAAGGAAGAGAGAGGTAGGCAGAGGAGAGGGGAGGGGCGTGAAAGAAGAGAGGAAGAGGAGGGAAGGGGGAGAGGAGAGACAGAAGAGGAAGGAGAAAAGGAGCAGAGAAAGATTCTTTTGCAAAATGATATGGAAACATTTATTTTAATCAATTAACTTGTCATTGTCATCATCATCATCTTCGGAGAGAGAGAGACAGAGAGAGACAGACAAAGAGAGAGAGAGAGAGAGAGAGAGAGAGAGAGAGAGAGAGAGAGAGAGAGAGAAAGCATCATCATCTTCAGTGTGTGTGTGTGTGTGTGTGTGTGTAATGTGGAGGTAGGGGTTGGTTCTTATCTTCCATCTTGTTTGTTTCAAGAATTATATTCAGGTCCTTAAGCTTTTGCCCAAAACCCTTATTTTAAGAGGAAAAAAAAACCCTCAGATTAAAAAAACTGCCTTCACCAGCTGAGGACAATACAGGCGGTAAACTTCAAACCCCTACCCAGATCTAGCCAATGGACAGGACATTCTCCACAGTTGAGTGGAGAGTGGGGTATGACTTTCACACATACTCTGGTGCCTCATATTTGACCACGTCCCCTGAATGGGGAGACCTGGTGGCACTCAGAGGAAGGATAGCAGGCTACCAAGAAGAGACTTGATACCCTATGAGCATATACAGGGGGAGGATATCCCCCTCAGTCACAGTCATAGGGGAGGGGAGTAAGGGGAAAAAGAGAGGGAGGGAGGAATGGGAGGATACAAGGGAGGGGATAACCATTGAGATGTAATATGAATAAATTAACAAAATAAAAAAAATAAAACAAGACATTTTTTCAGTTTATGTAGTATTAGAATGTGGCTAACATTTTCAACATATTTTTAATAAAAGAAAATGTCTGAGGAAAAAAACTGCCTTCAGTATAATATAGTCTGTGAGTGGCAGAGATAGAAACAGTAAGCAAGTGATTGTAAACAGAAAGGAGTGGGGGGGGGTAAGCAAGGCATAACTCAGAGTTGGGGAGGACAAAGGAGGAGTGAGGACGGAGAGTGCTGGGGAGAGAGACTAAGGAAGGGAGGAGCTGAGTCCTCCATCCCCTTCACCCCAGCCCAGAGGGGCTGCAGAGACCCTGCCATTGTCTTTGTCTCCAGGATGGATCCCGGGACCCTCAATGATTCAAGAACCTCAGAGTTCCTGCTGCTGGGGCTGTGGGCCCCACCTTCCTTGCGTCCCCTGCTGTGGGCCTCACTCCTCTTGGCTTACCTAGCCACGGTGTTGGGCAATGGTGCCCTAGTAGGACTGATAACCCTGGACAGACGACTGCATCGGCCCATGTACCGTCTGCTTACCCACCTGGCCCTGCTGGACACAGCCTATGTGAGCACCACGCTGCCGCAGGCACTGGTACACATGGCTATACGCCGTGCACGCCTCTCCCTGGCGCGCTGTGGCGCGCAGCTGTACGTGGGCATCTCCCTGGGCAGCTGCGAGGCCATCCTCTTGGCTGCGATGGCTCTGGACCGCTGCCTGGCTGTGTGCAGACCCCTGCATTATGCGACCCTGGTGACCGCACCTCGCTGCGCAGCGCTGGCTGGAGCATCCTGGACACTGGGCTTTGTATTGTCTGTGCCTAACGCGGTGGCTGCACTGCGGCTTCCCTTCTGTCCCGGGAGGCCGGCGGTGGACCATTTCTTCTGCGAGCTGCCTGCGGTGCTGAGGACAGCGTGTGCGGATACCGCAGCCAACTTCCGGCTGATCTATGGCCTGGGCGTGCCCATCCTCCTGGTACCCTTGGTCCTTATCCTAGCCTCCTACGCTTGGATTCTGGCTGCGGTGCGCAAGTTGCCTTCGGCTGGGAGTCGCAGCAAGGCCCTGTCTACCTGCAGCTCACACTTGGCGGTGGTGGGGCTCTTCTATGGCACGGTGAGTGCCATGTACCTGCGGCCCCAGGCCTCTCGTGCCCTCCCCTCTAGACACCATAAACTGGTGGCCGTTTTCTACCTGGTGGTCACACCTGTCCTCAATCCACTCATCTATAGCCTTCGAAACCGCGAGGTTCACATGGCAGCCCGCTATGCTCTGGCCCGGCTGCGGGGGACGCGCACTGTGTTGCGCTAAGCCACTTACTTGTGAGGGGGCACAGAACTTTCTGTCAGTTCTGGTCCATTCAAAATCTGTTGGGGCATCCTTTTACTTAATTTAGTTTTTGAGTGAGAATCTCAGTAGGTAGCCCCAGCTAACTTGGAACTCATTATATAGACTAGTCTGGACTCGAACTCACAGAGATCCACTTGCCTCTGTCTCCTGAGTGCTGGAATTAAATGGGTATGCCACTATGCAGGGATTTCTTTGAAGAAAAAAAATTTTTTAAAATTGACCTTTTGATAATGATCACATTCCATGCCCCACTCTTTCCCCTAACTTTTCCCAGATGCACCCCCAACCACTCTCCAACTTAAAACAAAAACAAAAGACAAACACCTCTTGGAGTTCAGTTTGTGTTTCCCAGATACTCATGGGTATGGGGCCGTTTAACAGAGCATGGTTTACCTACCAGTGCATGCCAGGCAAGCACTCTACCAGCTGAGCCACATTCCCAGTCCCCGCTGGAACTTTTAAATAAAGAATTAGATGATAAATCCTTTCAGGGTTGCCATGGCAACTTCAGTTCTGTCACTGTGGAGAGAGAGAGAGAGAGAGAGAGAGGAGAGGGGAGAAGCTTGATGCTGCATCCAGAAAAATATCAGTGGACACTGGTGTCTGGGTATTACATAACATCTGAGTATCACAACGTCTGTAGGGAGGATACTCAGAGGGGCAGGAGGGGGGAAAGGGAAGAGGGCAAGCGATGTAAGCAATGTAATTTTATTTTAAGTAAAAATGCACGAAAATTGAAAAATAAAGGTATTTATTTTATACATGCATGTGTGTGTGTGTGTGTGTGTGTGTGTGTGTGTGTGTGTGCGTGCTGGAATGTACCATGTGCATGCAGTGTTCAAGAAAGCCCAGATGATTGTGAGCAAGCAATGTAATTCTATTTTAAGTAAAAATGTATGAAAATTGAAAAATAAAGGTATTTATTTTATCCATGCGTGTATGTGTGCCCGAATGCATGCATGTGTACCATGTGCATGCAGTGTCCATGGAAGCCCAGAGGATTGTGAGCACCATGTAGGTGACGGGGATTCCAACCTGGGTCCCTCTGCAAGAACAGTCAGTGCCCTTAACTGCTGAGCCATCTCAGAGTCCAGGGAGAGGCATATCTCCTGGAACTGGAGGTGCAGACTGCTGTGAGCTGATAGACGTGGGTGCTGAGAACTGGACTTGGTGTATGCTCAATTTTCTCAACCAATATATTTTATTAACAACTTAGTGACCGAGCATACATCACTTATAACCAAACAATAGGAAATGAGGATTAATGGACACAATAACAAAACAGTAAGGATATCTGTTCCAAGGAATGATTCTCCTGGCATAATCAGCAGGATTTCTTCTGCTGGAACCTGGAGTAACCAGAACCCAGAACCTCAGCAGGAGCCGGAGTCCCAAAGCCTTCCCTCGAGCGGTTCTCTCGAAGAGCGTCTCAGAGTGCAGCGATAAACAGCCAAAACTATCCCAAGTCTCCAAAAAGCCCCGCCTCCAGTTCTGGGCTCATTTATATATCTCCTCTCAGAGTCTGTTCACGGGATCTTTTCAGCTGGCAACAATTAAGCTCCCATATGAGGTGGTTGGTCTTCTAGTGGATTAACCTCACCTGTTCTCTCACAAGACCGTTCCAATCCCGCACTTGGGATCCTAAAAAACAGGTTTATCTCTCCTTCAACTTAGGTCCTCTGGAAGGGCACTACACTTAACCTGCTATTAACTGCTGAGCCACCTCTCCAGATACCACTTTTACTTTTGTAAAAGAAAAATAGATATACTTCTTACGCCTGTCACAGCCTCAGTTTTTGATCTTGTGCCCCACTTTCTCCAGATCTAAAGTCCACATCACGGTTGAAAAAACAAAACAAAACAAAACAAAAACAAAAAACAAAAAACAAAAACCAAAAACGTTTACTGGGGTAAGCCAGTAGAAATGGATCAAATCAAAGCGGTCAATAAACTTTGGTATGTATTCTCTGTTTTCACCAACTTTCCGCTGCTACAGCAAATTCTTAAGACAATCCGATTATAATGAGAAAAGGCTGTTTTGTTTTGGCTCATCGCTTTAGAGGCTCCATCAATTTGGGTGAGGAAACAAATGACGGGGATGCAGGAATATATCCCTCTGTCATTCTATGGGTATACCGGGAGTGCCCGCGGGTACACTGGGAGTGCTCGCGGGTACACTGGGAGTGCTCGCGGGTGCACTGGGGGTGCTCGCGGGTGCACTGGGAGTGCTCGCGGGTGCACTGGGAGTGCTCGCGGGTGCACTGGGGGTGCTCGCGAGTACATTGGGAGTGCTCGCAAAATGAGGCGTAGCAGGTCCTGGGACTCATCTCTTTCAATAGGAAGAACTAGGGGGTGTTTTTTAAGGTGATGTGCTAATCACTTACAAGCAGGGTTTATTTTGTTCATCACACACAGGACACAGAAGCAGGGAATATTTTTTTTGTGTGTGTGTGTGCTCAGTTTAGAGAGGAAAGCATGTGTTGGGTAGTTTTGAGGGTTTGATTTGAATTTCTTTTTTAAAAACATGTATATATGTGTGTCTGTAAGTGTATGTGCATATGCATTTAGGTAGCTGAGGAGGCTGAAAGAGGGCGTCAGATCTTGCAGGCGTTTGTGGGATACGCGATGCTGGTGCGGGGAACTGAGTCAGGTCTTCTGCAAGAACAGCACTCTCTCTTAACTACTGAGCCATCTCTTTTGACCCATTATTCTTTTAAAGATGTTTGCATTAGATATTGCTTCATAATTAGCTAATTAATTAACAAACCAACATTAATTAGCTAATTAATTAATTACTTTGTGTGGAGTTCAGAGAGCATCTTGCGGGAGTGGTTTTTCTCCTTCTACCTCATGAAGATTATACTGTGTCATCAGGCGTGGCTGCTGGTGTCTTTACTCAAGGGACAATGTCACCAGTCCCCTATATTCTTCATACAAACAAGCATCTGTGGATATTTTAAAATGACTTTATTTCGGAATTTTAGTTTGAGTGTTATATCTAAAAATAGTAGGCCAGTTCTCTCTCTCTCTCTCTCTCTCTCTCTCTCTCTCTCTCTCTCTCTCTCTCTCTCTCTCTGTGTGTGTGTGTATGTGTGTGCAGTTTTTGGGTTCTTTCACCAAAAAGATATGAAAGCTTTGAGAGGATGAAATGATTGAAAAGACAGTGACATGATGGCAGCCAAGCACATAGGTCTTAGAATGCTGTCTGTAGTGCGTGTAGCTTTCTATTTTCTCATCTTTCATTAAACAGGGGTATAAGAACACAAGGAATAACACATGAGACAAATACGACATTACATTTACGTATATAACTTGTCACAGTACCATTCTACAAATATTTAAAGTTTATTCTTTGACAATTTCATGCGTGTATATATAATACCTTATCATACTCACCTTCATTCTCCTTTGAAGTATTCTTTTTTTGTAACCCATGGAGTCTGGTGAGTGCTGCTTGATGGAACGTCAGCTGGTCTTCTGCATGTGACCACAGTTGCAATGAGTTCATGGGTGCAATGGCCATGCCTCGTCCAGAAAAGAGTGTTTCACTACATTGCTCCAAGGCCTCAACATCTGCCTCTTAAATTCTTTCTGGCTTTTCTTTTCTTTCCTGTTTCTTTTTTACATTGCTTTCTATAAAAGATTTATTCATATTACATCTCAATTGTTAGCCCATCCCTTGTATCCTCCCATTCCTCCCTCCCTCCTGCTTCCCCCCTACTCCCCTCCCCTATGTCTGCGACTGAGGGGGACCTCCTCCCCCTGTATATGCTCATAGGGTATCAAATACAAAGTAGCAGGTTACCTCATTGCATTATCATATATACTTAGATTGGTTTGTAGTGGATGTAAACATGGTTTTTGTTTTGATCCCAGGTGTGAGCTGTGAAACAGACTTGTGTGAGGGTGTAAGATGCTTGCCCACTAGAAGGGGAACTGCCTCATGCCGGGGCATGGTCTTTGCCGGTTGACAAGCATCCTGTATGGACTATGGGAGAGTATAAATAGTCCAAATAACAAAGATCAATCACTTTTGCATCGCTTCCCATCGCTTCGCTGTTGAAGGCTCCACTTTCAGATGCTCCTATAGAGAAACACTCCAGAAAAGAACACTTTGAGGTTCCAGCTGCTGTGTGGTTGCAGCAGCTTTGGCTTCTGGTTTTGTTGTTTAACAGGTCTTCCGGGATCCTAACGACCAAGAGTGGCATCAGCCCAAGGAACTGAGTCTAAAAAGTGCTGCTTCCATTGTCTTTTCTCTGTCTAGGGTAGGTGCGTTGGAAGGGAGGTAAATGCATTAAAGGACCCCGAGTAAAGTAAGATTTTAAAAGGTCAAAGCCCACGTTGGTCGCTTGCTTTGTACTTCTGTTCTCTGTCTCCCTGTGCCCACTTGTCTCTTCTTTAACCCCCCTCCTTCCACTTTCATGTCACAGGTGTTCTAATACCCCCCCATCCTATGCCTTCAAACTGCCTTCTCCTTCTTCTTCTTCTTCTTCTTCTTCTTCTTCTTCTTCTTCTTCTTCTTCTTCTTCTTCTTCTTCTTCTTTTTCTTCTCCTTCTCCTTCTCCTTCTTCTTCTTCCTTCTTCTTCTTCTTCTTCTTCTTCTTCTTCTTCTTCTTCCTTCTTCTTCTTCCTTCTTCTTCTTTCTTCTTCTTCTTCTTCTTCTTCTTCTTCTTCTTCTTCTTCTTCTCCTTCTTCTTCTTCTTCTCCTTCTTCTTCTCCTCCTTCTCCTCCTCCTCATCCTCCTCCTTCTTCTTTTGCCTTTTTCTTCTTATGGGCTCATTTCCAGTTTCTTCTTTCCCTGGCTGTCCTAGAACTCATTCTCTAGGTCAGGCTGGCCTCAGACTCACAGATACCTGCCTCCCAAGTGCTGGCATAAAAGGTATGTACCACCACTGCCCAGGCATTTCTAGTTTCTTGGGCCTGGGCTTCTATGGGGTGCTGGGTAGGCCAGGTTTCAGCGTCACAGACAAGGAGCGCAGGACAGGCTGCATTGGGGCCAAGCACAGGGTCAGCAAAGAGGAGGCCATGCGCTGGCCTCCTCTTCCAGCAGAAGTACGATGGGATCATCCTTCCTGGCAAGTAAATTTTATCCAAATGGCCAATTAAATTTCTCAGAAATGCAAAAAAAAAAAAAAAGAAACAAGAAACTGGGATCAACATGTCATTTTAATGTATGCATGATTGCATGTATGTGCACGTATGCACATGAATGTGAAGGCGTGAATGCCTTGCGTGCACATGCAGAGGACAGAGTGAGACGTCAGGTGGCTTCCTCTATTCTGGTCTGCCCTATAGTCTTGAGACGGGGGCCTCTCATTGAGTAGCAACATTGCTTTTTTTTGGTTAGACTTTCCAGGTGGTCAACAAGGTCAAGAAGAAATCTACTTATTTCCAAACTCCCAGTGCCAACACACAGCCACGCCTTGTCCTCAAAATGCCGAGGTTACCGGCATTAAGAACCATGCTTCACTCTTTGCATGGGTGCTGGGGATTCGAAATCAAATCCCTACGCTTGCTGAGCATTGGCTCTTACCCACTGAGCCAGCTCAGCCCCTTGTTTCATAGTAAACTAAAATAAATTTTGTTTCTTAATAAGCTAAAGAATAAGGTTTATAAAAACGAAAGGAAAACAAATGTCAAATGAACCTGCCTGTGACATTCATACCCACTGTAGCTGATGGCTAATGTTCTTGCTTCCTACAATTAGGCCCTCTGAGTGCTTTTTTTTTTTTTTTTTTTGGTTTTTCGAGACAGGGTTTCTCTGTGTAGCCTTGGCTGTCCTGGACTCACTTTGTAGACCAGGCTGGCCTCAAACTCACAGCGATCCGCCTGCCTCTGCCTCCCAAGTGCTGGGATTAAAGGCATGCACCACCACACATGGCCTTGAGTGCTTATTTTTTACCAGATAGAAGTATGACATGCACACACAAGCAAGCACACGACTCAAACATAGAGTGTAATACATTAGCACACACCGTACACAGACATGAATACTTGAACTGGGCTAAGGGGCACATGAGGAAACCCCATCAGACATTTCAGTGTGTCCTTCCACATAATTTACCATCTTTCTGAAGCCAAAGGCTTTCTTTATATGACTGTGATTAGTTCTGACTTTTTCAAAGCCTATTTTAAACTATTTATTTATTTATTGTGTGTGCATGGTATGTGGTGTGTGTGTGTGTGAGAGAGACAGAGACAGAGACAGAGAGAGAAACACACAGACCCACAGACAGACAGACAGACAGACAGACACACACACACACACACACACACACACACACACACAGAAAGACAGAGACAGAGAGACAGAGAGAGACACACACAGAGAGAAGGTGCAGTGTGGAGGTCAGAATACAACCTGAAGGAGTCTGTTCTCTCTTTCCACCATGTGAATCTTTGAGATTGAACTCAGGTTGCCATCCTATAACAGGGCCCCAGACCTTAGCACAACTGACTCCATGATGGAGATGCCATGTAGGCTGTGAAACTCAATGCGTAGACAGCACCACCCGCCAAAAATGGAAACAAAGGTTTAATCCATCAAAGTCCATATAGTTCTGGGAAAGTCTCAACATGTACTAACCTTGCTTTTCAGCTTCTGTAGCTCTGCTTCTGGCTAACTGTTCTTGTTATCTGAAGTATGTCCACCCAGAATATGGTTTTTGTGCTTAAAACCTCACCCTGAAAAAAGGCTCAGTGCTACACTGGGATCCAAAACTCCCAGTGTAGTCGAAGGCCGGCTAATGAAGACTTTCTATTGGCTTAAACCCACATCTCTGGTGACCACCACATAACAATTCTTGGCATCCGTGAGCCATCTCTCCAGCCTGAGTTTTAAGCTTCACAATAAGAGAAGAATGATGAAAATTAATAGGCACTATCCAAGGCATGGTGGTGAGTGCCGTAATCTCAGTACCCAGGAAACCGAGGCAGGAGGATCCTGAGTTCCTAGGTTACACAATGAGTTGGTTCAAGGCCAGTCTGGTACAGAATAGTGAGACTTTGCCTCAAACAACTAATGATTACCTATCACTGAAAGGCAATGTTAGAAGAGTGAGAAAAGACAGTGGATAGTGAGTGGGTGAGGATTCTGGGACAGCGCAGAAGAACCAAAATGCTAGTCAGTAAGATGTGTACAACTACACCCAAAAGGTAAAGGCAACGAAAATCCAGTAACTGTTTGGCAAGAGACTCTACCAGGCATTTATTAAGTGTTTATCAATCAATGGGTCTGTCGAAGCTGGGATACGTCAGGAAGCAAGGCAAGCTCAGTTCCATTCAGCTCATCTTTCCAGTGAGCCAATAGCTAGTGAACAGTAAATCGCTTTCCTGGAGGTTGTTTACATCATTGGTAGACCAGTACTCCAGGAATTGACAGCGATCTATATGCCTTATATCTATTGTTTGAAGAGTAAGCAAATACAGGATAAGAAGGGCAGCTCGATGGCTTCTTACAATGCCAAGCACAGAGGTGTCATACAATCCAGTTTCAACCCTTAGTAGCCACCCAAGACAGGCAAGGGCATGAGCCTACACACAAACCTGTGCATGCTATCTACGTCAGTGTTACAATACCCCAACCACGTGGGAACTACTCAGAAGTCTGTCTGCCAGGGCTGTGGTCATAACTCACTGGATAGAGTGCCTGCCTAGAATCCACCAGGGAAAGGGCTGAGGAGTGTAGCTCAAGTGGTGCAGGGCTTGCCCCTCCACTGAGGGTCTGGGGGCCACACATCAGTGGCAGAGCACTTGCCTAGAACCCACTAATTAGTTGTTGGGAGTATTGGTTAGTATTAAGAGCATTTACCCAGAAGCCACCCGTGAGAATCTTGGGGCATGACTTATTGGAATAATGGGTGCCTGTAATTTACCAGTGAGGGGTTGAAGTTATAGTTCAGTGATAGAGCATCCATCTAAAACCTCCATTTGAGGTGCTGAGGCATAGTTGACCATTAGGAATGTTTGCTTAGTATGCTTGGCTTAGCATGCACAATAGTGTGGGTTCAATCCCTGCCACCAACTAAAGAACAGATGAAGTACACACACACACACACACACACACACACACACACACACACACACACACACTCATGATGGGATGCTATGATCAATATTAAAATAATAAAAAAAGAAAGGTTGGCATGGGATACAACACTGATGAACCATGAAAATATTTTGCTAAGGGGCAAAGGGGGTGTAGTATGTGAGCCAATTTACATGAAATAGTCCTAAATGGTGTGTCCACAGAGACTGAAAACAGATAAGTTACTTACTAGAGGTTTGTGGGGGAGGGGAAAGGAGGCGGGGAAACTACTCAGTAATCAGATGATGTCTTTGGGGAGTGGTAAGCTATTGATGATGGATCCACATCCTTATATAAATTGGGTGAGTTGCATGGTATATGAACTGTGTCTCAAAGAACCTGTTAAAATTATGATATTGACAACCTAGTGAATATTGTTGAGTACTGTGTTCCCACTTGCCCCAGGTACTGCTCTATGCACTTTCAAAAGATTGGCTAGACGTGATGGCTCATTCTCAAAGAACGTGCACCGTTCTTCCTGAAGATCTGAGTTTGAGTTCCAGCATCTGCAGCAGGTCCCTCACAGCAGCCTGTAATTCAGGGTATCCAATGCCTCTATAACCTCTATGAGCACCTGCACTACACCCCAAATTAAAAGTAGAATAAAACATTAAAAAAACAACCAACCAGTTGAGTAAGGTCTCCAGCCCTATAAAATCTGTTCTACATGAATCTCATTTCATAGGAAGGCAAACGGAAGTGATTTTATTAGTATCACATGGCAAGAGAATGGTGGTACCAGTATCCAAAACCACATGGACCTGACAGAACCTGCCCCTATTAAGCTCTGTGCTTTCAGCCCACAGGTAAAGTCTTTCATAGAATGAAGAGCTGCTTTTGATTTCCCACTGGGGTCTGTGGAAACCTTCCTAATTTATCTTCTTCATTCACTCACCAGCTGAGGCTAGAAATGTGTACCATGGGCTTCCTATACCAAAACCGTAACCCCCTCTCAGTTTCCCTGCCATAGCTAGGAGCCATTGGGATGTAGAGAGGTGTGTCACGAGATGGTAAGACACGGAGACGGACGGGTGGGCAGGGGAAATCTTCAGAGGCATTACAGGCCAGTGAGGGGAGTGCGGATTTCTGTGTGCAGAGAGAGAGACAAACGCAATCCAGTAGGTCAGAAGGGAAAACCAGGAGGAGGGAATTATGGTGAGACTTACAGTCTCTGGGGCAAGCAGGGGCTCCAGGCTCTCTGCCTCCCTCTGTCTTCACATAGAGGCACAGAACACATAATAAACACAATTCTCAGAGGGGAGAGTCTTCAGGGCTCTCATTTTCTGTCCAGAGCCAAACACTGAAACCTTTGGTTTCTGAATTTCTAGTCAGCCCCAGGAGCTCCTGGATCAGGGGATTAGCCTTGCTACAACTCAGCTCCAGATAGACAGAGAAGCGGAAGGTGAGATGGTTCTCCACGGAGGGCGAGGGGTCAGGCTGAAGGGAAGAACAAACGTGGCGCTGTGTTTGACTGAGATATGCGGTAATGATCAGTGGGAGAAGGACATCACTGGGGTTTCAGATTCCATTCCTTGGTGGTGATGGAGGTGGGTGATCATGGCGATGAAGATGTCTGCTGAGGCAGCTGTTGCTGCTGATGCTGGTGGCGGTGGTGGTGATGGTTGGATTATTGTGCTGAAGAAGAAGAAGAAGAAGAAGAAGAAGAAGAAGAAGAAGAAGAAGAAGAAGAAGAAGAAGATGATGATGATGAAGATACAGATTATGGTAGCATGGTGGTGATGGTGATTAATGGTGATGATACGATGATGTCGGTGGTGATGACAGACAAGGATTATAATGATGTGGTTGGTGACGATGATGAGATAATGATGGTGGTGATAAAAATGATACTGACGACCATGCTGACAATGGCAGTGGTTACTGCTGGTGATCCTGAGGTCTCCATGGTGCCGACAGAGATAACAGTGGTGGTCGTGATGATGGAGTGACGTCGAGAGTGATGGAGCGCTCTGTTGATGACGCTGGTGATAATGAAGGTGATGATTGCATATTGCTGTGAAAGGTTTTGAATACTAAGACCCAGTTAGTCCTCACTGGGCGTTTTAGAAGCAGGCACCATTGTTCTCATCCATTTTCAGATGAGGGGACGGAGAAGTCGAGCCATTCTCACAGCTAGTAAATGGCTGAGCGTGGGTTCAAGCTTCTATCCTACTCGCTGGGACACCTGGGGTGCACTCACTCAGTGACGAACTTTTCTTTTCCCTCTTGTTCCGAACCCCAGGTACATTATGACCTTACATTCACATGTGGGGAAAGAGTACCAATTAAGGTAAAAGTCAAGGATCTCAGCCCTTTGTTTTGGGTTGTATATTCCTCAATATTTGATTGCACCCTCCAGCTCTAGTTGCAGTTTCCTGTAGGAGGCTCTAAGTATTTGCTTAGAGGAATCGCTTGTCAGGGCACAGCCTTTTAACATCTAGATATGAGCATCCAGGGACCTTAAAGTTCTGGTGATGCAGGGATGTAATCTTGGACCTTGGCAACCTGAGTCAGGGGATCTCCGTTACTCGGAGGCCAGTCTGAGCAACATTGTGACATCCAGACCAGCTTTAGCTACATAGTGACACCCAACATTAAGGAAAAAAATAAAAGTTCTTGTATTCTTGGCTTTCACATTACAACATAGGGTGGAGTGGAGTTCAAAGGGATGCTGGAAACAGTTCTAATCCTTAATCTATGCCATGATCATATCTTAAAATGCTCTACTTCATTAAAAGAATGCTGGTCAGGACTTGCTAAATGTATTTTCTGGCTCAGTAATGGACCAGAAACTTAACCCCAGAAGATACTGCTTTGAGATAAAGGAAGATTCTCTCTGGGCAATGGAGAATTTAAGGGAGATCATAAGCTTTGATTCCAGTAAAAGATTTCATCTGACAAAAAGCAAAACAAAATAAAACACCCCACAATGATTAAAATCCATTCCTCATCTACATCCTCAGACTGGGATGGCCCACGATTAAAGCTCTCCAAGAACCTAGTCCCAGATTACAAGGCAAATTCCATAGAGTGTGGATGAAATTAAATAAAATAAAAAGATGTTGTATTCTTGGCTTGCACGTTATTAACATAGGGTAAAGTGGAGCTCAGAAGGATGCTAGAAACAGTTCTAATACTTGGTTCCTTTTGTCTTTACAGCAACTCTTTTTGCCTCTTTTTCTTTTATTGAAAATACATTTTTTTACACACAATTTCCCTTTCCCAACTCTTCCCAGGCTCCCTCTCATCCGAATCTATACCTTTCTGTCTCTTCTTAGAAAACAAATAGGAATCTAAAGAATAATCATAAAATAAAGTAACAAAGAAACAGATAAGAATAGGACAAAACAAACAGAAGAAGAAGAGCCAAAGGGCATGGACACACACACACACCAACCACACACACACACTCACACACATAAACACAAACACTCATACACACACACACACACACACACCAACCACACACACACACTCACACACATAAACACAAACACACACACACACACACACACACACACACACACACAAGAATTCAATAAAACCACAAAGCCAGAAGCCATAATACACGCACAAAGGACCTGATAAAAATAAATAAACAAACCCTAACAAAACATTATGAAACAAAGAATTTCCAAAGATGCCACTGAGTTTGTTTTGTGTTGGTCATCGACTGCTGGGCCTGTCCCTTAAGAGTGGTTTGTTTACAGTAATTCTTTTAATGAAACTTGGATTTTAAAATTACGGTTATTTATGTGTGTATGTGTTTGAGGTGTGTGTGTGTGTGTGTGTGTGTGTGTGTCTTGGTCAGGGGCTCAACTTCTAGCTTCTCCCTTTTTACCGTGTGGATTCCAGAGAGCAAACTCAAAATTTTCAGGCTTGGTGGCAAGCACCTTTACCCACTGAGCCATCCTGCCAGTCCGCACTTGCAACTTAAAAAGACAAATTAAAAATTCCGTAACTATTACTTTCAACCAGCGATCCTCGTCTTTGAGCGGACTCTCTGCCACTGTCTTAGGGCGTATCCTTCCCTACATCGATGGTACATTTCTCCCTGTACATGTGGCCCCGGAAGAAACACAAGATAATTCTGGGGCGTGCTCTGCCTTGCTGAGTAGTTTCATGTCACCTTGACACAAGCTAAAGTCATCTGAGAGGAGAGAACCTCACTCAAAGAAATACCCCCATAAGTCCACTTTGTAGGCGAGCCTGGAAGGCGTTTTTAAAATTAACGATTGATGGGGGAGGGCCCAAGCCACTGTGGGTGGTGACATCCCTGGGCCAGTGGTTCTGGGTTCTATAAGAAAGCAGGCTGAGCAAGCCAATAAGCAACACCTTCCCATGGCCTCTGTGTCAGCTCCCACCTCCAGGTTCCCACCTGGCTTGAGTTCCTGTCCTGACTTCCTTTAGTGATGGGCTACAATACAGAAGCCTAAGTGAAATAAACCCTTTCCTCTGCGAGGTGCTTTCGTTATGAGGCTTCATCAGAGCAATAGTAACCCAAACTTTTTATTCTGCAGATTGTGTTTTGGGGCACACTATTTCCTTAACATTGTCCGTGTCCATTCTCCACAGTTATTGTGGAGGCTGGGGACTGACTCTGACATGAACTCTGGTGCCCCATATTTGACCACTCCCCCTTGGTGGGGAGGCCTGGTAGCACTCAGAGAAAGGATAAGCAAGTTACCAAGATGAGACTTTGAAAGACCCCCGAAGGAGGACCCTCACTCAAGCCTCGGGATGGCGCGCACCCAAAGACACACAAACGACCGTCTTGCTGTAAACACATGAGGCAGTTTATTGGCGGAGCTCCGGGTCGACACGTATCTCACGCAGGAGACAGAGGGGTCGACCCAGAAGTCCAGGGGTTTGGGGTTTATATGGGCAAGGGTCGGGGGGAGCGGGAAGTTTTGGCGCGGCCACACACAATTGGTTGTTTCAAACATTTGAACATCAGCAAATTGCGTAGGCAGATCTGGGGTAAGCTCAGACTTAATCATATGGGAACAGTCCTTGGTTCCTGTTTTTCTTGAAACCCGAGGGTAGATGTTTTATCTGAGCTGACAACACATCTGGTTAAACTCAAACCTGGAACATTGTGTGCGGGCCTCAAAGAGGATTAAGCAAACACCATAAAATTGGATGAGGGGTCTTGGCTCATTACTCACTTGATCATGTCTGGTACCTGCTTCTCTCAGGAATTTGTCCTTGTGTATCCTCCCTATCTTTTATGGCCAGCCGGTGCCTGGAACACTCAGTAGGCCTTTGTCTCCTATCTCCACATTCTTTGTGACTTATCATCTGGGACCTTGGGCTAGCATACCTGTCGACCTGCACTTATGAGTTAGAGAGCTCTGCTGTTCTGGTTGCTTTAATGCTAATTAAAAATTTTCCCTTTCAACTTGATTGCCTATGACCATATAGTCAGGGAGGAGGGAGGTCCCCCTCGGTCATAGACCTAGGGGAGGGGGAATAGTTTGAAAGCAGGAGGGAGGGAGGAATGGGAAGATACGAGTGATGGGATAACAATTGAAATGTAATCTGAATAAATTAATTTTAAAAAAAAGAAAAATAATATTGTCCATGTCATTGTACTCTCCTCTTTTCCTCCCCATCCTTTCCCATCCAAGCACCTCCCCATCCATTCCATCTCGTCCCATTCCACGTTTTATATTTTGAGACACAGGCTGGCCTTGAACTCATTATGTAGTTGAAGATGGCCTTGGATTCCTGATATTCCTGCCTCTGTCTCCCAAGTGCTAGGACACCACAGCTAGGACTACCATGGCCAATAGGCTGTCTCTCTCTCAGTGTGTGTGTGTGTGTGTGTGTGTGTGTGTGTGTGTGTGTGTGTGTGGTACATAGGTGCAGGTGGAGGCCAGATGTCATTTTCAGGTGTCTTCCAGTATGATTTTCCTTACTTTTCAGCCAAGGGTCTTTCACTGAACTTGGACCTCACCATTTCTGCTAGACTATCTGGTCAATGATCCTCTTGTCTCTACCCTTCCTTCCAGCGCTGAGGTTATGAGCATTCACTGTCATATCTGTCTTGGGATGGGACTCAAGACTTCATACTTATGCAGCAAGTATTTTACCCAGAGTTATCTCCTCAGCCTTCTGATCTCCTTTAAAGATCACCGTGGCTGATCTTTGGAGTTTTAAACATGGTGCTACCCGAATAAATAGTACTGTTCTCTGCAGTCCTCCAGGTGAGGGAAATCCTGTTATCACAACTTCACAGGTGAGAAAGGTGGATTAGGAGAGGTTACTTTGTCATATATGTGGCAGGGAGGAATTTTTCTATCACTCCAGGACAATTATTATTATTATTATTATTATTATTATTTTAAAAGATTGATTCATTTATTATGTATTTATACAATATTCTGCCCAAATGTACACCTGCACACAGGCAGAGGGCACCAGATTTCATTACAGATGGTTGTGAGCCACCATGTGGTTTGCTGGGGATTGAACTCAGGACCTTCGGAAGAACAGACAGTGTTCTTAACCTCTGAGCCATCTCTCCAGCTCTCCGACACCCATTATTAATCGAGTTTCCTCTGCCCTGCAGCACTTCTTTCTTGTGTTTTTAACTTGCTGGGTGAGCCTTTCCTGCCTGCTGGTGTTTTTCTTTTCAAGTTGCAGCTCATAATTAGTAGACCTTAGGATCAGCTGGCTTCAGAGTTTTACAGCCTCTGTGCTGCTGACGACTGACTAGACTCAATCTGCTTTGGTGAAGGGAGATGTCACCCTGCATGCTTCCAGGGATTTAAGAAATGTCCTTTTCTTTATTCACTGGGTGTGTCTTTCTTGCTTATTTTTGGTCTGCTGTTGTCTTAGAAATCTTCATGCATTCTGTTTTAAATTCACTTTACAACCTGATCGAAGCCCCGCCCCTCCCTCCTCTCCTCTCAGTAACACCCTCACGTCCCCTCCTCACATTCTCCTTCTAAGGGGAGACCCCCCATGGGTACCGACCTTTCGTGGAAATATATTAAGTCTCAGCACATTGTCCAGCAGCTGTCGGAAGTCTTAACTCTATTTATTTATTTATTTATTTATTCTTGTTACATCTCAATGGTTATCCCATCCCTTGTATCTTCCCATTCTTCCCTCCCTCCCATTTTCCCCTTACTCCCCTCCCCTATGACTGTTCCTGAGGGGGATTACCTCCCCCTGTATATGATCATAGGGTATCAAGTCTCTTCTTGGTAACCTGCTGTCCTTCTTCTGAGTGCCACCAGGTCTCCCCCTCCAGGGGACATGGCTAAATATGAGGCACCAGAGTACGTGAGAAAGTCATATCCCACTCTCCACTCAACTGAGGAGAATGTTCTGCCCATTGTCTAGATCTGGGTAGGGGTTTAAAGTTTATCACCTGTATTGTCCTTGGCTGGTGCCTTAGTTTGAGCGGGACCCCTGGGCCCAAATCTGCCTATCATAATGTTCTACTTGTAGGTTTCTAGGACCCTCTGGATCCTTCTACTTTGCTATTCTCCCATGCTTCTCTCATCTAAAGTCCCAATAGGATGTCCTCCCCTCTGTCCCAGTTTCCTGGTAAGTGAAGGCTTTCGTGGGACATGCCCCACTTGATTTTTGACAAAGAAGCCAAATCCATTCAATGGAAAAAGGATAGCATCTTCAACAAATGGTGCTGGTCTAACTGGATGTCTATGTGTAAAAAAATGCAACTGGACCCATATTTGTCACCTTGCACAAAACTCAAATCCAAGTGGATTAAAGACCTCAACATAAAACCAGAGACACTAAGTCACTTAGAAGAAAAAGTGGGGAAGAGCCTGGAACACATTGGCACAGGAGACAACTTCCTGAACAGAACACCAACAGCCCAGGCCTTAATGTCAACAATTAATGAATGGGACCTCATGAGGCTGAAAAGCTTCTGTAAGGCAGGAGACACTGCCAACAGAACAAAGCAAGAGCCTACAGACTGGGAAAAGATCTTCACCAACCCTACATCTGACAAAGGTCTAATATCCAAAATATATAAAGAACTCAAGAAATTAAACACCACCAAACCAAATAACCCAATTGAGAAATGGGGCTTGGAACTAAACAGAGAATTCTCAACAGAGGAATATCAAATGGCTGAGAAACACTTAAAGAAATGCTCAACCTCCTTAGTCATCAGGGAAATACAAATCAAAACAACTCTGAGATTCCATCTTACACCCATCAGAATGGCTAAGATCAAAAATTCAAGTGACACCACATGCTGGGGAGGATGTGGGGAGAGAGGAACACTCCCTCATTGCTGGTGGGAATGCAAACTGGTACAACCACTTTGGAAATCTATCTGGTGCTATCTCAGAAAACTGAGAATAGGGCTTCCTCAAGACCCAGCTATTCCACTCCTTGGAATATACCCAGAAGATGCTCCAGCACACAGCAAGAAAATTTGCTCAACCATGTTCATAGCATCTTATTCATAATAGCCAGAACATGGAAACAGCCTAAGTGTCCCTCAGTAGAAGAATGGATAAGGAAACTGTGGTACATATACACTATGGAATACTATTCAGCTATTAAAAACAAGGAATTCCCGAAATTTGTGGACAAATGGATTGAGCTAGAAATGATCATAATGAGTGAGTTAACTCAGAAGCAGAAAGACTCAAATGGTATATACTCACTTATATCTGCATATTAGCCCAAGGAAGTCTTAACTGTTTAAGAAAAGGAATTCCTTTCTCTTTTGATGAGTCCTTCTTTTTTTCAAGTTTAATTTGTTCTTTGGCAATTTCATATATATTTGACATACGTCATATAAATTTATGTATATATACTTTTATTACATGTCACATATCAATATAAATACGTATAATTTTGATTATATAGCATATATATCAATACAAATATCTGTCATCTATTTATCTATCAACTATCATCTATCAATTATCTATCTATCAATCATCTATCTATCTATCTATCTATCTATCATCTATCTATCTATCTATACTTTTGGTTACTCTCCCTTTACCCTCTCTTCTTTCCATGCCCCATTTTCTCATAAATCCATTTCCTGCATTTACATCTTTCCGTTCTGTCGTGGTTTTACAACACACTAAGTTTAACCAAGGCTGCTGTCTGTGTGGCAAAGGTTGTGAAGTGAGAAGGAACTATCAGGGACCACAGATGAAAAGGTTCTGGAAACCAGGGCAAGTGAGCTAGAAGTGCGGACAGATGAGGATGGAGAGCTAGCCAAGAACCATCTCACAGGCATGGTGGCACATGGCTTTAACCCCAGAATTTAGGAGGCAGAGGCAGGAGGACAGCCTGCTTTTCATAGTGAGTTTAGGACAGACAGGGGTACTGAAGATGAAACCATCTAAAAAAAAACTCACAAAGGCCTTTATAAAACCCAAAAACTGTGGTACAACCAACCAGGAAAAGGGGAGTTGGACGAGAGAACCTCAAGAGCAAAGGCAGCCTAGGTCAGCAGATGAGGCAATTTTCCTTCATCCCACACCTGCTGGGAATTTTAAGACGGCTTCTTTGGCCATGGTGAGGGAGTAGACTTGATTTACCTTTGGTTAAGCACCCCCCTTGGAGACGTGAAGGGTGGGATTCACAGGCTACAATTCTCACTTCATCTTCTTTTCCCTCTGGTACTCCTACAGGGTTACTCCCTGGTCCTGAGGGCTGTCTCGGTTCATGCTGGGCCCATGCTACCCTCTTGGGCCACGCTGCCATGGGCCAATCAGAGCCGCGCACACGAGCTGGAGTTTATGCTGCTGGGTTTCGCACACGCGCCTTCGCTCTTCCTGGCCGCCTTCCTGCTCACATTGCTAGGCAACGCGCTCATTGTTGTCCTCACCAGCCTGGACCCAGGCCTGCGCGCACCCATGTACTTCTTCCTGCGCCAGGTGGCACTGGTGGAGATCTGCTTCTCTCTGGACGTAGCACCCCGTCTGCTGGTGACGCTGCTGCAGCCTGGATACCGGGTGTCCCCCACAAGCTGCGCCCTGCAGCTGCTTCTTGTGCTGTCCTGTGTCACATCTGAGTGCTTCCTCCTCACGGTCATGGCCTGGGACCGCTTCTTGGCCATTTGCAGACCACTGCGCTATGGTGCCATCATGAACTGGAGGCTGTGCCACCTGCTGGCCACCAGCTGATGGCTAGCAGGAGCCCCAGTGTCACTGTTCTTGACCATCTGGCTCTTCAGTTTCCCCTTCTGCGGGCCGCATGGCATCCGACACTACATCTGTGACATAGCGCCTCTGCTGAGCCTGGTGTGTGCAGACACCAGAGTCTTCGAGGCCAATGTGTTCGTGGCCACTGTCCTCGTCATCATGGTTTCCTTCTGTCTTATAACCACATCCTATATCATGATTCTGGCTGCTGTCCTTCGGATGTCATCAGCCTCTGGGCGCCACAAGGCCCTGTCCACCTGTGCCTCCCACCTCATCGTGGTAATTCTGTTTTATGGCACCACGGGGGTCATCCACTTGTGCCCCAAGGCCAGCTATTCTCCTGAAAGCAAGCAAGTGTTGTCCCTGTCATACACCATGGTGACCCCCCCCCCCCATGCTCAACCCCCTCATCTACAGCCTGCGGAACAAGGAGGTCAAGTCTGCCCTAGGTCGTGTCTTTATTCAGAGATGAGCTACTTTCATCCCCCTGACCTCTGTATGACATCAGTTACCCAACACTCTGGTGATCATCTGTACTCTATTAGTCTTGAGGACCCCAGTGCACAAGTAAGTCAAACTTTTTCTAAGAGATTCTGTTGCCAGGACGGTCCTGCGAGGATGTGTGGATGACGTCATAACTCTCTACTGGGCCCTTGAATACCACTGAAATTTCGACTTGCTCAGTGTATTGAGTATGTAGCATTCCGTTTCTTCACTGACATAGCAACTGGACTGGCATTCAAATGCATTGGGATAACATCTTTTCTTAACTAGCGGGAATCGCCTGCTAATAGCAAAGAAAAAGCAATTTTAGCAAAGAAGGGGAAAAAAAGTCAAATTTTAATCTCCTATAAATTAGGGTATGTGGTGATTTGAGTATGGAAATTTCCCCCACAGGCGCATGCGTTTAAACACTTGGTCCCTGGATGGCTGTGCTGTCTTAGAAGGAAATAGAACCTTTAGGAAGTGGCGCCTGGCTGGAGGAAGTGGGCTGCTTCCTGTTTGTTCTGTGACTGCTGATGTAATGCTTCACCCTCCTGATGCCGTGCTTATCTGGCCATGAGGAACTGAACCCTCAACTGGCGAGCCAACCAGCCATTAAAACCACTTGTTACTCTTGCAGAGGGCCGGGGTTCAATGCTTAGCACCCACCTCTGGGGGCTCACTGCCTGTAACTCCAGCTCTGTGGGACCTGACACCCTCTCCCGGCCTTCGCGGGTACTGCATACACACATGGTGCTCATAAATGCTCTTAGGCCTGCGGACATACACATAAAATAAAAAGGGTAAATATCAAACAACAGCAAAACTGGGAGCCATAGTAAGCAGCTCTCCCTCTTTAAGTTGCTTTTTGTTAGATATTATTCATGGCAATAAGACAGTAATTAACACATGGCCATGAGGATATCTCGTCTGAAGTAAAAAAAAAAAAATCCAAACACAAAAATTTTATTTTCCAACAAAAATGAGATAAAAATCATGCTTCAAAAGATCAAAATGAGCTATAGTTATGCATTTGACATTACGTCATGTCCCATTAAGAGGCCATGTGTATCAGGCATGTGGTGGTGCACGCTTTTACAAAGCAAGTCCGGGACAGCCAAGGTTTATTTGGCAGGTCACAATCTATCACTGAGGAAAGTCCGGGCAGGAACTCTAGGCAGGAACCTAGAGGCAGAACTGCTCCTGCTCCTATTTTTCTTATACAGCTCAGACATACCTGCCTAGGGATGGTGTCACCCACAGTGGGATGGGCCATCATTGATTCTACACAGCCATAACCGTCGGCCTGATACAGAGAATTCCTCAACATGCTCCCTCTTCCCAGGTAATTCTACAGTATGTCAATGGACAATGAAAAAAGTAACTAGCATGTTCACTGTTGAGAACTTCAAAATATTTTTTTGTAGTTCTGAGGTCTTCTTCCAGATTGTCAAGAAGGAAGTCAGCATTGGTGCAGTGATCTAGGACAGCTAGGGGTTGAAGATACGTAGGAGTTTCACAACAAACCCTTTTGTGCTGTTTTGAACCATGGACACGTCTATCTTCTACGATGCTTTCCATCCTGTAAAGTGGAAACCCTAAACCCGCAGAACTGCTACTCCTCAGGCCACCTCGCCCGTGCTTTGGGTAGCCCGTACAAGAGGAATCATCCAGCATCCGTCTTTCGTGACTGCTCATTTTGCTCACTGTGACGTCAAAGCCCAGCCTTGTAAATAACACGTACAGGAATCTCTTTCCTTTTAGTGGCCAAATAATAATCAACGATATGGACTTACCACATTTTCTTCATCCAACTTCTGTCCACAGATTCTGTGTCAAACTGGCATGGGTGCACAACTGCCTTTTTGGGGTCCCCGATTTGAGTTATTTTGTGGCTTAGCATTCTCTTTGATCGATGTTGTGTGTTACCCACTGATTTCAGATGCATTCAAATTGCAAGTCTATAGGGCTGGGCCTAAACCTAGCCGAAGCCAATAGATAAAAGACTGTCTCCATTTCTCATTTGGGTTATTTGATTTGGTGGGGTTTAATTTTTTTTGAGTTCTTTATATATTTTCGATATTAGACCTTTGTCAGATGAAGGGTTGGTGAAGGTCTTTTACCAGTCTGTAAGCTGTCGCTGTGTTTTGTTGACAGTGTCTCCTGCCTCACAGAAGCTTCTCAGCCTCCTGAGGTTCCATTTATTAATTGTTGACCTTAAGGCCTGGGCTGTTGGTGCTCTGTTCAGGAAGTTGTCTCCTGTGCCAATGTGTTCCAGGTTCTTCTCCACTTTTTCTTCTAAGCAATTTAGTGTCCCTGGTTTTATGTTGAGGTCTTTAATCCACTTGGACTTGAGTTTTGTGCATGGCGACAAATATGGGTCTAATTGCATTTTTCTACATGTAGACATCCAGTTAGACCAGCACCATTTGTTGAAGATGCTATCCTTTTTCCATTGAATAGATTTGGCTTCTTTGTCAAAAATCAAGTGACTATATGTGTGTGGATTCATTTCTGGGTCTTTGATTCAATTCCACTGATCAACCAGCCTATTACTGTGCCAGTACCATGCTGTTTTGATTACTATTGCTCCTTAGTACAGCTTGAGATTGGGTATGGAGATTCCTCCTGAGGATGAGTGGAGAGTGGGGACTGACTTTCACATGAATTCTGGTGCCCCATATTTGACCACGTCCCCTTGATGGGGAGGCCTGGTGGCACTCAGAGGAAGGACAGCAGGCTACAAAGAAGAGACTTGATACCCTATGAGCATACACAGGTGGAGGAGGTCCCCCTCAGTCACAGTCATAGGGGAGAGAAGTAGGGGGAAATCAGGAGGAAGGGAGGAATGGGAGGATACAAGGGATGGGATAACAATTGAGATGTAATATGAATGAATTAATAAAAAATACAAAAACCGACTATCTCCAAGTACCTAATGGTCTCTAGTGAGAGGAATTATGATTTTATCTAAAAAAAAAACACCCTCATTATCAAAGATCAAAGAAATACCTCATTGTAAGACAAACTTCAGATAAATGAACTTAACTACAGAGCGAGGGGTTTGAGGGTGACTTGGGAGGTAAAGGCAGGAGGATCAGGAGTTTCAAGGTCATTCTCAGCCACACGTAAATTTCAAAGCCAACCTGGGCTGCATGAGACCCTGTCTCGAAGACAACAAATTATCCTGCTTACATCAATACTAGCTTGTGAAAAAACATTTCTCCTATGTGTTCTTTGTATTAAAATTAATTGAAATCCTTCTGTTTTACTAGTTGTCTTAGCTGCTGTTGCTCTATTGCTGTGAGGAGACGCTATGACCACGGCAACTCTTATAAAAGAAGGCCTTTAACTGGAGCCTGACGTACAATTTCAAAGGCTCAGTCCATCGTCGTCATGGTAACATGATGGCACTCATAGCATTGGAGCAGTAGCTGAGAGCCACATCCCGATCTGCAGGTCAAGAGAAGAAGATAGAGAGTGTAGGCCTGTCATGGGCTTTTGAAATCTTAAAGCTCTCCCGCCCCCACCACCAGTGACACACCACATTTCCTCCAATAAGGTCACACCTCCAAATCCTTCTAATCTTTTCAAATAGTGCCATTTCTGGATGACTAAGCATTCAAATATCTGAGCCTCTGGCAGACACTCTTATCAAACCACCACACTAGTTGAGGGTTTGTTGTGGTTTTTCTAGCCATCTAAAAAAAAAAAATAAATGCTATTGGCAGGATGTGATGTCAGATGCTTTTAATCCTCACACACAGAAAGCAGAGGCAGGGGGATGTCTGTGAGTTTGAAAGTTAATCCTGAGTCATACAGTGAGACCTCGTCTTAAAAATAAATAAGCTATCAAATTTGTTGGTGGAAGATTTAACTCATTTATTTGTTTACTTTTCTAGACAGGGCTTCTCCATATAGCCCAGGCTATCCTGGAACTCACAAGGTAGTCCGAGACGTCCTTCAACTCACATCTGTCTGGCTTCTGCTTCTTGAATGCTAGGATTACAATTGTGTACTATTACCTCTGGCTGGCCAGAGGTCAACATCAGTTGTCCTCCTCTGTCACTCTCCACAACTGTATTTTTTTGTTACCGTTACAGAACCTGGAGCTCATGGTCTGATGCTTTCGGATCATGAGCAATATACCACGTACCTGTTGGCAGGTACTGTAAAGTTTTTACCTAGATTTTTTTTTTCTGATGCGTTCTCTTAAGAACGATGAATGAGATATGAAAACACTCTTAATAAATCTTACTTTGCAGACTGAATACGGGTGTCTTTTCCAATTCTGTGTATTGAGTCTCTAATTCTAAATAGGATGCTATTTGGAAGTGAGCCGTTGGGAGATTATTAACATTAAGTTAAACCATAAGGTTGAGGCCCTTAAGATGGCATTAGTGCCCCTATAAAGGGTGTAGGGACTGAAAAGAGCATTATATCTCCCAAGAGCACATCAGAAAACTAGAAGCCAAGCTTTCGCATGGCAATGAATCTGCCATCACCTTGATCTTCAACTTTCAGCCTCCAGAAAAAGAGAACAGACGTTGTTTAAACCACCAACCCTATGACATTTGTTCTGTACTTTGCACAAACCAAAGTAACCCATTAGAGAGGATATTGTAATGTGCTACGAGCTCCTAGGACATTGTGCTATTATGCATCTCCTTGGGCTTGGAACTAAGCACTGGACCTACTACAAAAGTATAGTAGTGGATGAAGAAGAGAGAAGCAAAAGAAAGAAGAGAACACAGAAGGGAGGGGGAGAACTGATCTCTGTAAGTAGTCTTCTGGCCTCCATGTGTGTACTATGGTATGCCCACAAACCCCCAAATAAAATACATGTAATAAAAGCCATAAAATGTAAATGTAAAAAAATTTAATATTTTTCATATTTAAAACAGTCAGACGAGGAGTGTTTTATGGCTTGGCACAGCACTTTTCTAGAATGTCTGCTGCCCTCCATTTGACCTCCAGGACCACACTCCAAACAAATAATTAAAGCACACAGAAATAAAAAGGAGGTAGGTATTGCAGATGATAAAGATTACTGATAGTCTCTGTGAGTGATTCAGGGGTCAGGAATGACTTGTAATTTTTCAGGAGGAGGGTCTGTGAGATGGTGCTCCAGGCAGAACCATCAGAACAAGATATGATAACAAAGTGAGTAAGGACACCAGGATATTCGCCCTGCGCAGGGCATCTGGAGATATTCAGAATCATAGCCAAAGAGGCAGAAAGTATTTCTTCGGTTCATTTACTGTGAGACCTGAAATGTCAGGATGAGAAATACCAATTATACACTGAAGTCAATGAAGGGAAGGAGGGATGGAGGGAGGGAAGGAGGGAGGGAGGGAGGGAGGGAGGGAGAGAGAGAGAGAGAGAGAGAGAGAGAGAGAGAGAGAGAATGAATTATGTGTGTATGCATACATGCATGGGTACGTGGGTGTACGCGCGCGCGCGTGTGTGTGTGTGTGTGTGTGTGTGTGTGTGTGTGTGTGTGTGTGACTATTTCTGGAGAGATGTAAGTAAATAATGTCTACCCATTTCAGATAACGAATCAATGACAGACCAAAGTAAGGGTGGTACCAAAGTCCAGCTTGGTGAACCAGTGAGTTTTACTGGGTTTCCTTACAGGCGTAGAAGCGACTAAACGGCAGCTGCATCCCCCAAAAGATCACCCCAGCATGGGTGATGGTGCGTGAAATCTGGAATTCTGTTGTTTTGTTTTTGTTTTTTCGAGACAAGGTTTCTCTGTGTAGCCTTGGATGTCCTAGACTTGCTTTGTAGACCAGGCTGGCCTCGAACTCACAGTGATCCACCTGCCTCTGCCTCCCAAGTGCTGGGATTAAAGGCGTGCGTCACCACGCCCGACTGAAGTCTGGAATTCTGGAACTCACCCCACGACTTGCAGACAATTTGACACGTGAGAATGTCTCTTAGGCGGTTCAGCTGGTCAGAGTGTCTCTAAGCAGTTTTTACTGCTTACATATGTTCAGGCAGGGAGAAGCCTAGTGTATTTGGTCTGTTTCATGTCCTTCCTGAAGCCTTTGAGTTGTTTGCTTCCTGGGCTTAAGGAACTTTCCCTGCAGAGTGAACTGTTCCACTTCCCCCTTCGAATGGCGGTTCTCAACCTTTCTAATGCTGCAACCCTTTAATACAGTTCCTCACGTTGTGGTGACCTCAATCATAACATTATTATTATTTGTTTGTTTGTTTTTTGAGACAAGGTTTCTCTGTGTAGCCTTAGCTGTCCTAGACTCACTTTGCAGACCAGGCTGGCCTGGGGCGCACTGAGATCTGCCTGTCTCTTCCTCCTGAGTGCTGGGGTTAAAGGCGTGTGCCACCATGCCCGGCTCATAAAATTATTCTTGTTTCTATTTCATAACTGTAATTTTGCCACTCTTACAAATTTTAATGTAAATATCTGTGAAAGGATCATTTGATTCCAAAGGGTCATGACCCACAGGTTAAGAACTGCCGCCCTAGAACATTCTGTGTCATAATGAGCTTCCCTCCAAGTTGGAAGGTTTTATCTTGAATGAAATTGTTATACAACATTCTGTGTCACTGTCTGTTTCTCAGCCTCTGTCTGTGTCTCTCTGTCTGTGTCTTTCTCTGTCTCTGTCTCTGTCTCTGTCTCTCTCTCTCTCTCTCCTTTCTTCTTCCCTCTCCCTCTCTCTCTCTCCCTTTACCCCGTGTGTGCACGCATGTATGCACTCACATGCTGGTACCAGCTGAGACCGGAAGATAGCATCCAGTCTCCCAGAGCTGCCTACTGTGGGGTGCTCGGAACTGAACTTGGAACCTCTGCAAGAACAGCAAATATTCTTAACCTCTGAGCTGTCTCTCTAGGCCCTGCAAGCATTTATTTTTACCTTTGTACCTATGATCCACTATGTGTCTGGTACAAGGGAATGCTTCTTGACTTGTGCTGGATGGAGGCAACCTTAGAAAGCTTCCTAAACACTTAATTTTGTCTCCAGTTTTCTCCAATCTAACATGATTATAGTAGACACTACCTTGGAAACTAATTGAGTGGGTTGGTATAGGGCTAGGTAGGTCTGTTGTGATAGTAAAGAAATTATTATTTCATAGTGAACATGGGGTGTGGGGGTCACTATCCCTGTAAGTAGAGTTTCTCCTCGCCTCTGCCCTCCCAGCTGTGAGTCAACTTGGGAGATGCCGGAGTATGCAGGAAGTGGAGGGTTAACTGACTCTAAGACTCCATGATGTAGCTTCTATGAGGTCATTGTCTACGATGGGGCAGAAGGCTTTGTGGTGAAGTATACGTTTCAGGGGGTCACCCACGGTCTTTTAAGTAGAGCTTCACTCAGTCCTTTAAGTAAACTGAACGAAGACATTAATTTTTCAGGTTGGCTGGTCACTGTGTCCTGTCTGGGGTGAATAGGTCCATCTCTCTGGGAAAAGTTAATGTGACCTGTGTACCTCTTTGCCACCCTCAGTCTCTGGCCCCATTTTCATGTTGACCTTGGGAGCTGGTCAGACTTATTCTTATGTTCCTGGCATGCACAGCACCTCCTGTCACACAGAGGGCAATTGAATGTTTAGCAACATGGTGGCAAACCACTCCAGACCGGCCATGAGTTTGCCTTCTTCCTCAAGCCTAATAGCAGTCTAGGAAAAAAAAAGTCTCTTCCATCTGTTGTTTAATCCCACAGAGATTTGGAGGCAGTCTCAGAGATCCTCAGCCATGGCTTAAGCTCGCCTCTTGGAGTGCCTCCCGCCTGTTAGTACGGAAGCAATTTGGCATTGCCCAGACAGAAAACTCAGGTAGTGGGGTGATGGGATGAGGAAGGTCTAGGACTCTTGGTTCAGGACAAACGACTTGTGAGCCCAAGGCTCACAAGACCTCTAGGAAATGCCCTGGCCCACTGAGTGATGAATCCTTTCTCTTCATTGCAGAGAAACCCTCTGAGTGGACAGTTGGATCATCTCATGCCTGAGCAGAGACCCCAGTAAAGGAAGACTTTACTCAAGCTCCTCAGGTGAGCAAACTGCAAGCCTCATGGTGCAGGGACCGGAGAAGGAAAGGTGAGGATGGGAAAAGTGGTACTTTAGAGTCATATACTCTGTTTTTATCTGCATGAATAATTCTCATCTCAGCCTTATGATGTAGTTATAAACATAGCCCTGATTTTGCAGATGCAAAAACTGAGTACCAGGAAGCCCCTATTGAAAAAAAAAAGATGGCTTTCATACGTCTAACTAGTTTAGGATCGTGAATTTGAGTCCTGGCTCACATAATTCTGGACCCCAAATTCTTTCCACCACAGCGAGATTTCTCCCAAGGATGAGTGGATTAGAATATGTGGATTGAGAGATGAATTTTCAACTCGCATTTTCAACTGGCTGAGGCACTCTGCTCGAAGTGGGATCCCATCTTTTTTGTCCTCCTTGTGCAGTTTCTTTCTGGTTTGCCCATAAATTTACTGAGTTTTTACGGTTCTTTCCTTTCCATTTACTTATTGATTAACTGGTTGTTTTGTGTGTGTGTGCATAAACGGGTGTGTGTGTGCCTATGCCACAGAACGTATGCGGAAGTCAGAGGACAGCTTGTGGGAGGCCAGCTCTCTCCTTACACCATGTGGGTCCCAGGAATAAAACTCATGTTAGTTAGGTTTCATGGAAAGCGCCTCTCCCTGCTGAGCTTCTTCTTGCACAGCTGCTTCCTATACATCCCCAGAATCTAGTTCCGAGGCCAGGAGAAGGAGATTTGCAGCACCACTACACAGGTAGAGTAAAGCAATGCCAGGTAGATCATGGCTTGGTGACTCTATTTACAGCTTGCTGTCTGAGTGTCCTCCTCGATCAAGATTTATCCTCCTTCTGAGCTTGATTTCTTCTGCAAAGCGCATGCAGTAACATCCAGCTCACAAAACGCTTTGCAGCTGGGATTCATAAAACATGTACAATTCACAAATATGATATTTGTATTTGGATGTATATGGCTTAGTCATAGTAGGTAGTATTTGTTTTTCCTTTTTAAAAAAATATATATTTTACCATTTTTCAATCTCCTTTTTTTTGTTTGTTTTTTGAGACAGGGCTTCTCTGTGTAGCTCTGGCTGTCCTGGATTCACTTTCTAGACCAGGCTGGGCTTAAACTCACAGAGACCACCCATCTGCCGCTGCCTCCGCAAGTACTGGGATTACAGGTGTGTGCCACTGCACCTGGCTACATGTGACTCTTATTAGACTAATTCTACAATAACCCATAATTTGTCTAGAAGGAAATGGAGGCTCTAGAAGGGCATGTAAGTTCTTAGATTACTGTTATTAATATAGAATATATTATTTCATTTCTAATAATGTTGAAGCCCAGGTCTATTTGACTCTTTACTTGATGGTGGAGGTACACATTTTTATTGGAGATAATCACATTTTCCCCCAAAAGATACTGTCAGATGAATTTAGCCAACAATGAAGAAGGAAGCTCTTGTCTGGGGCTAAGTCTTGCTTATTTCTGTATTCCCTCTGTGCCTTCCTGGGCATCTCACACTGTAGATGCTGGAAGCATGTTTATAGGCTGAAACCACTCTCAAGTATTCAGATTATGGGGCCACACAATTGCGAAGTGATTTTTTAAAAAGTGAGATGTGACTCTGTATTATCAATGGGATAGTGACTGGGAAAATGTGCATCACAACGACCCATGGAAAATAAAATAAAATTGTATGTAACCATTCAGTGCAGTTGTGAACAAGAGCATCTTCTCTAGAAAATTACCACACAGGATTCTCTAACAGATGGTGTTAGATGTTACCATTGTTTTCAGAACAACAGGCAATCACACTCAGAGTCGGGAGATGAGAATTACACTGTATTGCAATGTATCCAGGAAAATGACTGACATCCACTGTAGCACTAATGGCCACTTGAGAGTGGCTTGGTAAAATGTTATCTAAATCAATAGTAACTTATTTGTATAAGACTTTACTTTTCATTTTCTTGTACCAATTTCACCACAGCTCATGGAAGCCAATCTCTCTCTCTCTCTCTCTCTCTCTCTCTCTCTCTCTCTCTCTCACACACACACACACACACACACACACACACACACACACACACACACACACACACACACATTACAGAGGAAAACCTGAAGCTTGAATAAATCTAGCACATTGATAATTATAATTGGCATACAAAGATGATTTTTTTTAAACTAAAGAGCAGTTTCCAACTCTGTCACATTGTGTCTTTTCTAACTTAGTAACCAACAGAGCTGGGTGTGGTGGCTCAGATCTATACTCCCAGCACCGGGTAGTGGGTCTTACTGTGAGTTAAAGGTCATCCTGGTTTATACTGTGACATCCAGGAAAGACTGGAGCACAAATGAAACCCTGTCTAAAAAACTCCAGGATCTAGCCAAAATAAATCAGCAACCACTGCAAACTGAGCCTTAGTCCCAATGATCTTGAATCCATTTATTGTGAGGTGTCTGGAGGGAGCAATGGTGATTAGAAAGCCAATCTTTTGATCTGCCATGCATGATGTAAATACTCCCCAACTATGTACAGCACACTATATGAGGGTCCTTAAATTGGGTATGGAGAACAGACTCCTGACTAAGACTAATATAAATCAATGAAATATTGCCCTTAGAAAGCTTGTAACTTAGTTAGAGAGAAAATGACCAATTGAAAAAAAAACACACCAGTAATTTAATTTTATGCTTAGATTTCTTCATTTTATTTTATATGCCTGTTATGTATCCATGTGCACCAAGTGCAGGGCTGATACCAGTGAAATTCAGGAAAAAAAGAGCAATTGAGAGCCGGGCGTGGTGGCACACACCTTTAATCCCAGCACTTGGGAGGCAGAGGCAGGCGGATCGCTGTGAGTTTGAGGTCAGCCTGGTCTACAGAGCGAGTCCAGGACAGCCAAGGCTACACAGAGAAACCCTGTCTCAAAAAAAAAAAAAAAAGAGCAATTGATAGCCCAGAACTGGAGTTGTGTATGGTTGTGGGTCACTATGTGGGTACCAGGAACCAAACCCAGGTCCTCTACAAGAGCAGCCAGTGGGCTTAAGCACTGAGCCATTTCTCCAGACGCTCCCAGGAATTTAAACTAACAGCAATCACTTCACAGGGAGGAATTAAGGCACGGAAGAAGTAATAATAAAACAGCATTTGATGAGGGACTTCTGAGAGAGGCCTAACTGGGCACATGACTTTAAAGTGGAAAACAAGAACGCAGACAAGCTTGTTCCAGGTGTGACAATCTCCTAAGGCTAGCAGGAGCTTGGAGCACTTGAGGACATGGGGGTAGGGGGAAGAAATCATGGGGTCTCAGTGGCTGTGCAAAGAGGACTTTGCACTCAAATCAGTTGTGATCAGAGCATGGGAGGTTTATAATAAACTGGGTGTTGTTCACATGCCAGTAATCGAAGAACTCAAGAGATAAAATTAGAACAATCAGGAGTTCAAGACTATCATTAGCTCCATAATGAATTCAAAGCCAGCCTGGGCTACCTGAGACATTGTCTTAAGAAATGGGATGTGTGTGCACTGTGGATGTGTATGCACTATTTAAAATAACAGTAAGAATGTATGGGCATTTTAAGGAGAGAGGAGTGACCTTATGACGGATGTGTTTTGGCCAGACACTACTAGCTGATACACAAAGACTTACAGGTCAAATTTAGAAGTGGAATGACACAATCTGTAGTCATATCAGGACTGGGGAAATGGCTCAGTGGGTAAAGATGCTCGTGGCCAACACTGAATTTGATCCCTAGAACCTGCATGGTGGAAAGAGAACTGCCTTAGGTCCCCCACAATTGCATCCCAGACCATCAGTAGAATGCATAAATATAGTAAGACTGTTCTAAAAGAAGTGATTTATGACATTGTGACAGTGGCTTTGGGTCTAGGGTGTGATACGGTAGCAGAGAGATGTGGAGAAAAACATTTTGTAGATGTATTTTTGCTTTTAGATGGAGAAGTCACTTGAGTCGGACAACATGACCAGAGTCCAGGAATTTGTCCTACTGGGCTTGTCCACAAAGCTGGGGATAAGGGATGCCCTGTTTGCTGTCTTCCTGGCTCTCTACCTGCTGACGCTCCTGGAGAACACACTCATCATCTACCTCATCTGCAGTCACAGCGAGCTCCACAAACCCATGTACTTCTTCCTGGGCAACCTCAGCTGCCTGGAGATGTGCTACGTGTCGGTCACCATGCCCACCTTACTCGTGGGGCTGTGGACGGGACCTTGCCACGTTCCATTCACAAGCTGCATGACACAACTCTTCTTCTTCATCTCTCTCATCTGCACAGAGTGCACCCTCCTGGCCTCCATGGCTTATGACCGCTATGTGGCCATCTGCCGCCCACTGCACTACCCGCTGCTCATGAGGCCTCAGGTCTGCCTGGGCTTAGCCTTGTCTTCATGGCTCGGTGGGCTGTTGGTCTCAGTGATCAAAACAGCGTGCATCGCAAGCCTGTCCTACTGCGGCCCCAACGTACTCAACCATTTCTTCTGCGACGTCTCCCCACTGCTCAACCTGTCCTGTACCCACGTGGCCCTCACGGAGCTGGTGGACTTCATTTCAGCCATTGTCATCCTCTGGGGTTCACTCTTTGTGGCCATAGCCTCCTATGTGGCCATCAGCAGGACAGTTCTGGCCATGCCGTCAGCTGCTGCCCGCCGCAAAGCTTTCTCTACCTGCGCCTCCCACTTGGTAGTGGTGGGCATCTTCTACTCAGCCACCATCTTCATCTATGCCCGTCCTAGCCGCATAGAAGCCATGGACCTCAATAAGGTGCTGTCTGTCATCTACACGGTGGTCACCCCCATGTGCAACCCTGTAATTTACTGTCTGAGGAACAAAGAGGTACAATCGGCTTTCCGTAGAACCATACGCTGGTCTTCAAATGCTTAAGTCCAGGAGGTGAGACATCGATTTACTTACATCCTACTTTTGTGTTAAGATATAATCCACACACCATTGCCTTTTAAATATATACATTTAATGTTTGCATATTTCCACAAAATTGTACAACCATCATTGCTGTGTGTCCAGACCTGCTGGACAATCAACTGGGACCCTCAGACCCCTGAGGAGAGAATGGGGGGACAAGAGACACAAAGAAGGAACAGCAAGTCAAGGAGTCTGATCAAACTGACCAAATTTTATTTTTTCACAGACAATTATATATCATTGAAGCAGGAGGCTGAGTGTGGTGATCCGGGTGGGCGGTTTTCGCAAGATATCAGGAAGTCAGGAAGTTTGGCAGGGCGAGGGTCCCTGTGGTTCTGGGGCTGGGTGGAATTGTTAGGCATCTGGAACCACAAGGTGTTACCTATAGACTTTGTTTCACTCGTCCTCTGAAGGCCTCTGTAATTCTGGAAATACTGAGAACAGATGGAGAGTACCTTGAGGGAGGGGAAGAGGTTGCAAGGCAGCCTTCTGGAATGTGCCCTGAGGCAAGGAGGAAAAGCAGTCATAAGGCAGCCTGCCCCAGGTCCACTCGATGTATTGTGCCAAGGTCTGAGATGCTTGCTGGCTATGGTCTTGGCTCCCCACAGCTGTGTAATTTCACCACTCCTGGAAAAATACCTGTACAAATTGGAAGTCATTTTCTGTGATATCTCTACTCCTTCAAAAAACAAAAACAAAAACAAAACCCCAAAATCACCTAATCTATTTTCTATCTGCATAGATTTCTCTGTTTTTGACATTTTTGTAGACACAGAATTATGTAATGTCATTTTTTTTATGTCAAACTCCTGTCACAGTTCATAATGCATTAAGTTCATGAATACTGCAGCATGTACCAGTGATTTGTTTGTTTCCATGGTCTAATCATTACATTGCATGGACAGATTATATTGGCTTGTCCGTTCATTGACTGATAGTTCGGTTGTTTCTGCTATTGGGATATTGTGAACTAATTAATTTGTGAACACTTACTCATCACTTTAAAATATTTTATTTTTATGTATTAGCGTGTGTGTAGGAGTGAATGCGCACATGCGGGCAAGAGTCTATGTACATGTACGTATGTCCCTGCTGAGGTCAGAAGCAGGCTTTGGATCTCCTGGGACCCGCAGTTACATGTGGTTGTGAGTCATATAATGTGGGTGCTAGAAGTTGAACTTCAGTTCCCTGCAAGATCAGCAAGTGTGCCTAACCACTGAGCGGCCTGTCCAGCCTCACTATCCATAACTTCTGAGCAGAAGTATGTTTCTTTGTTCTCTCGTAGCCAGGTGTAGAGTTGCTGAGTTAGCCAAATGGGTGTTGGAAAATGAACTCAGGTACCATGCAAGAGCAGTCCGTGCTCTTAACTGCTGAGCAATTTTCTCCAGTTCCATTGGTAAACTTAAATTATAGAGGTCCAATTCTATATCAACTATCACATTTACACAATGATAAATGTAGAGATGAAGTACACAGCTATAAATATTCATAAGTATACTGAAACGCATGATAACTACATACTGTGATGTTGAAGGGATAGGTTACAATACCATGTCTTGAGCTAGAGAGATGGCTCAGCAGTTAGGAGCACAGGCAGCTCTGGCAGAGGACCCAGGTTCAGTCCCCAGCACCCACGTGGCGGCTCACAACCACCTACAACCCCTGTTACAAGAGATCCAAGACCTCTTCTTGCCTTTGCAGTTCCTCAGCACATATGGGGGTGTACATACATACATGTGGGCGTAACACCCATACACGTAAATAAAAATAAATAAATCCGAAAAGAAAAACCCAGCTTCTTACAGTATACCTAAGTTTCAGCTTTTAAAAATGTATCTGAAGGGTGCAGATGTAACTTAGTTTGTTGAGTGTCTGCCTGGCATCCACAAAGCCCGGGTTTGAACCCCAACCCTATATAAATAGAGTGTGGGGGGTGCATGCTTGTAATCCCAGAACTTGGTAGGTAGAGGCGGAAAGATCTGGAGTCCAATATCATCTTCAACTACACAGTGATTGCAGAAGGTAGCCTAGGCTACATGAGACCCTGTTTCAAAAAAATTTTTTTTAAATGCAATTTGTATAAAAGAACATAGAATAGGTTTTAGAAATCGGTGCCTTAAGTTTTCAATAATAATATCTCAGTGTGGAAGATGGTGGAAAGGTGTTGCTTTCAGAGTGCTGTCTTCTGCTGACTTTCTGTGCTAGGCATGATTTCTTTCGTGATACAATTTTTAAATCGTAATTTCACAACACTTTAAGCTAGTGGCTAAATTAGCTAGAGGCCGAGTTCATATATACATTTTGCAAAAATTTCCAAATATCCAGAATCTCCCCCCCTCTGCATCTTGAATGTTACGTTTCACTTATTACAAGATTTTATACACATCTTTTTGTAAGACCAGGGCCCTACAGCATCTTGGGAGCAACTTGAGAGCATTGACGAGATTTCACATGCCTCTTAGATGCAATGTCAGACATAAGCCCTTGGCCCCGTTAGAAGTTGTGAGCTTCCTGAGAACTGATTTTTAAACAAATGCTGTCTCTGGGCTCACCCTCACAAGCCCCAGAACAACCTTATAAAAAGTTTTGCTTTAGTTTTGACTCCAAACCCACAGAGATTAAGACAGCCCTCTAATGCCCAGATCTTGGATTTAAGTCGGCTCTATCTGCTTCCAGCTGGCCAGAGGAACAGAACTCTATTGGAAACATAAAAGTAGAGGGGTGTGGGGAGCCTAGTCGGGAGCTCATTGCCGAGAACTAAAGATAGCTTTCTGAAACACTTGGCTTGGAATTCACTGTCCAGCCACTTAAGTTGCTTCCACCTTCACTTACGCTCAGGCAGGAAACTGGATCCTTCTTAAAGAAGAAGAAGAAAAAAAAAAAAAAGAGAAAGACCCACTTTGCCTTAACACAGAGGTAAGAAGGTACAACCATGTGATTTTTTTTAACCATGTGATTTTATAGAGGACAAAAAGGTTTTTCTTCTATAGTATGTCTATACACGCTAGAAACAGCCAAGATGACACACAGGCTCTGTTGGGATGAATCTCCGATGAATCTCCATGACAGGCATAAAAATTCAAGTCCATCTACGAAACCAGAAAGGACATGGAAGAGTAGATCAGCTGGACTGAGGATGAGAGACTAGCGGGAAGAAATGGGAACAGGTGAATATATTTAAACCACACTGTATATTCAAAAGCAATTGCCTATATCTGTCTTAACACCGTGCAATGACTATACACCAATAAGGTATTTTTAAAAAGGAAAAGGAAATGGGATAACATCTTCATACTGGAGATGAATATATGGGCTTTATAAATCCATAATCTATGAAGATATTGTGTAGTGTCTTTATATAATAGATAATTCAGAAGAAGGTACCGTTAGATCTGTGTGTGGTGGTGCATGTCTGTAATCCCACAACTTGGGAAGCAGAGGCAGAACTAAAGGTTATATTTCACCATGTAATGAGTTTGAATCCAGAAATTGACTAAGTTAGCTGATGTCTCATTCCTCCGACCCATGCTTCAAAGCATCTTCGACTCATCCCAGATCACCCAGTGTCTTTTAAAATTATTGTCATCATTCTTGAAAAAAAATCAGTTAGGGTCATAGGGCATCTTATTTTTTTATTAGAGAGGCAAGGTAATATAAAAAAAAAGACTTCAGGCAAAGTTATAACAGATGCAGTGTGTGTATAAGGGAAAGCATGAAAGACAAATGACCAAAGGATAAGTAGACCAGAGAAGAGAATCAGTCCAACCGAGGAGGAAAACTATGTAGTGGAAGAAAGCCAGGAACTAGTTTCAGAACCACGGACTGCTCAGAGAAATCCAGAGATGGCTGGCAGGGCACAGCTCCAGCGAGACAGTCACCTCCAGCTTCAGGTACAAGACATCTCAGCTGTGAGGCTGGTTGGTTAGGCATTAGGGGATCTATCCTGACTGGTGGCCTCAAAGCACTTTTAGCACCGTATTTGAGTCTCACTAGGAGTGTCTGGAAGAAGTATTGTGCTTTTGTATCTATTAACAATATTTTAAAATTAAGATTTTATTTTGTGCTTGTGCATGTGTGCATGCATGCATGTGTGTGTGTGTGTATGGACAGCAGAGGACCACTTGTGAGTCCGTTCTCTTTTTCCACCATGTGGGTGTTAAGAGATCAAACTTGGGTCATTAGCCTCGGTGGCAAGTGTCTTTACTCACTGAGTTTGTTAGCTTAACGATATTTTTCAAAATTACTATTATTATTATTATTATTATTATTATTATTATTATTATTAATTATAAATTATGTGTTTTGTGTGTAATGGGGGAGGGCTGTAGGCACACACACATGTCATGGCATGCATGTGGATAGTAAAAAACATCTTTCAGGAGTCTGTTTCTTCCTTGTACCAAGATTCCGGGAAGTCTTCTGTCAGGAACTCAGACTGTCAGGCTTTGCACACCAAGCTCTTTTACCCACTGAGCCATCTTTCCGGCCTCTAAACCGTATGCATTTGAACATTCTTGCAGTTTTCTTCATATAAATGTTGATATCAGTTGCATGCTTATGCATCTTTTTTTTTTCAAGATAGGATTTCCCTGTGTAGCCTTGGCTGTCCTAGAGTTGCTTTGTAGACCAGGCTGGCCTCGAACTCACAGCAATCCACCTGCCTCTGCCTCCTGAGTGCTGGAATTAAAGGTATGCGCCACCATGCCCGGCTAACATATTTTTATTCCCACTCAGGATTATGTTTCTGAGATTGGCCACGGAAGATGCTGGACTCACTTTTGTTTTTTGTTTTTAACAAAGTAGCACTCTATTATACAAACAGGGGTTGTTTAAACAGGGATTGTTTTACGTATCAGTTCTACTATTGGGCATTTGTAATGTTCAGACATTTTTCTTAGCACCAAAGAAAAGTGCTGCTGTTGCTGTGACTTTCCATGCGGCAATATACTCTAAAATTTGTTGGAGAATGGTTACTTCATTTCCCAAGAGTCAGTTCTCATCTAGGTCCCCGCCACAGTGTGTGAAAACCCACAAAGTGAAGCTTCATGTGTCCAGATCTCAAATACATGACTTCCCCATGGCTATGAAAACCTGGTATCTCATCTCACCTTCAGTTTCCATTTCTTTGCTTCCTAATAAGATGAGATCTCCTAGCTTTGAGTTCTTATTGTTGGTCAAACTATGCCTCTAGGACGGTGGTTCTCAACCTGTGTGCCAAGACCTTCTTGCGGGGGGGGGGGGGGAGGAATCACATCCAGATATCATGCATATTAGATATTTCCGTTACTATTCATAACAGTAACAAAATTACAGTTGTGAAGGTTATGGTTGGGGTCACTACAACATGAGTTGTATTAAAAGGTAGAGGGATAGGAAGGCTGAGAACTACTCTTCTAGGGCTCTCTCTCTCTCTCTCTCTCTCTCTCTCTCAAAAGAATCCCACACCAATCAACCAATGTCTTTATATATCTTGTGGGGAAATCCCTTATCAGTAACATGTAGTAGGGATATATGCTTGGTGATTAGAATTTCTTTGGGTCATGCAAATTTTAAAAATTTTTAAATTTTACAAGGCAGATGTTTTATTTCTTTTTAATGGTTCCCCCCCCCTTTTACTGAAAATAGGTTCTTTTCTCAAAAAATATATCCCGATGACAGTATTACTTTCCATTTCCTTCGCCCAGGTTATCCCCACCTCCTCTCTCACTTAGATCCACTCCCTTTCTGTCTCTCATTAGAAGAAAAAAAACAGGCTTCTAAGAGATGATATTAAAATATAACAATATAATAAGATGAAACAAAAACTATTATACTGAAGTTGGTCAGGACAATCCAACAGAAATCACAGAGCCCCAGAAAAGACACAAGAATCTGAGACCCACTCATGCCCGCCCTCAGGAATCCCATAAAAACACTCAGCTGGAAGCCATAATATATGCGCAGAGGATTTAGTGCAGACCCGGGAAGGCCCTGTGTGTGCTCCTTCAGTCTCTGTGAGTTCACAAGATCATTGATGAGGCAGATGTTTTAAATGTTTTCCCATTATTAGTGCTGTTTTATGTACACCAAAGTCCATAAAGACATACTTCTGCACTGTTTTCTAAAATTTTATGGATTTTTTTTGTTTTGGATAAACATATTAAAATTTGGCAGTTTCATACATGTGTACAATGCTATGAACAGGTTCACCCCCAGTTGACCTCTGTTGTCCCCATCCCATAATGCCCATTTCTTCCTTACTAGACCTTTTCCTACTTTTTGGGTCATACTTTCAGTGCAGTTCTATCTTGTGCCGGTAGCCATAGCTGCACCATGCTCAGGATTGCATTATTCTGCTACAGGCAGCGTTTTGCAGGACTCCTCCCCACCCTCCAGCCCTGACACTCTTTCTCCCCATTTTTTGGGGATGATGTTATGAGTGACTTCTCTAGCCAGAGAAGCTTCTTGTTTTGCAGTTGGTGGCAGTCAATACAGAAACCCATAACTCCTCAAATGCTGAGGATAAATGATTATTGAGTTCTCAGCCCTGATTGAGCTCTTGGGGTGGTGTGTGTGTGTGTGTGTGTGTGTGTGTGTGTGTGTGTGTGTGTGTCTGAGAGAGATATTGATTGATTGAGAGAGAGAGAGAGGAAAGAGAGAGACAGATGACAGAGAGACAGAGAGAGAGAGAGAGAGAGAGAGAGAGAGAGAGAGGGAGAGAGAGAGGGAGAGGACGAGAAAGAGCGAGCTTTTTCTTTATTCTGTTGTTGTGGATAACTAATTATCCAGACACAGACTTTTCTGATCCATGTGGAGTGCATTACCACCATTTCAAAATTCACCTGTGGTTTTTTTCCCCTTTCTTTACCCTAATTCAAGAATAAATCAAAATATTACTTTCCTGCCTAATGAATTGTTCTCCAATTCCTAAATAGCCTCCTCCAAGCCTAGACAACTATCTACATCCTTGGCCTCCACTATTGCTTTAGCATTAACATCCACCCTCTGAAATCCTCTCAGTGCCTGTGTGTGTGTGTGTGTGTGTGTGTGTGTGTGTGTGTGTGTGTGTTTGCTCGCATGTGGATTTAATATTGGGTGACTTCCTAAGTCTTTCTGCACTGTAGTTTTGGAGACAGGGTCTTTCTCTGGCTTGCCCGATACCAGTTTGGCTAAGCTATCTGGCCAGCGAACTCCAAGGATCCACCTATTTCCTCCCCAATGGCCAGTGCTACAGTTACAGCTGTGTGCCAGCAATCCAAACTCAGGTCCTCATGCCTGTGAGACAGAAATGTCAATTACAGACATTTCCCTAGCACTTACTCTCTCATTTTTACATTAGACCTTCTATTTTGAGTCATCTCTCTCTCTCTCTCTCTCTCTCTCTCTCTCTCTCTTTATTTTTACCATTTTTATCTCTTACTACCTCAAATATAAAAATGTCAAAAGGGCTGTAAACACTCATTTTCCCCCCCACTGTTTTACTTCAGGCACTCATTACAGAATATATTCTCGATATTTGCTAGTGAACAGGCACAAACACTGTACTCTCCACGCTTGACACTGAATCCTGTGTTTTTAGTAGCACAGGATAGGACCCGTCACCACTCCTTTGAATGCACTACTTACTGTTCATGAGCTCCAGGGCAGTCACATCGTGACTGGATCAATGCCTATACATCTAAAGTAGTAAAACAGACCTGATGCTTATGTTTAGAAATCTCTGTAGACCTTAAATTATGTTCAATATGCCTCATTTCTTTCCTTTCCAAAGGCTGCTGCTGGGCATGGAGGAGAGAGCTCACTGGTTACGAGTGCTTGCTAAGCAAGGATGAGGACCCAAGTTTGGCTATGTGGCACCCACATAAAAAGCTGGGTGTGGCTGCAGGTGCCTATAATTCTAGCATGGAAAAGCAGAGACAGGTAGATCCTCAGAGCTCACTGCCCAGCCTAACTGAAGCCGTGAGTTTACAGTTCAGAGAGAAGCCCTGTCTCAAGGCAAGAAGGCGGAGAGTGGAAAAGGAAGATCTTGGTGTTTCACCTTGGCTTCCTCGTGTATACTCACATGTGCATATGCACACATATGTGCATTTGAAACACACATGCACATGTACACACATCTGCGTGCATAGACACATAGACATACTCGCCTATGTATGCACATGCACACAGATGCACATATGTGATGCACATGAGAGATAGAAACACACTCTTTCTCCCATTGCCCCCATCACCCATGGCTAATCTGAAAGGATTTCCTTTACCCAAGCTGTATGAGTCTCAGTTATCGTGTTGTTTTAATAAAGGTGAAGGGCTGGAGAGATGGCTTAGTGCTTAAGAGCCTTTGTTGCTTTTGCACAGAACCCAGACTGGACTTTCAGCACCTGCAGGGTAATGCGGAACCACCCCGAGATCCAGTTTCAGGTTATCCAATGTATTACACTGAGCTCTGTGGGCACCTGGCATGCACATGATACACATACATATGACATTCACATAAAATAAATAAATCTAAATGCTTCTTCTGCCCTGACCTTCATCCATATGGCCCTCACAGAGTGGGTATTATACTGATATATCTTTAAATAATATGTGCCCAGTCCTACTTGATACGCCAGGGCGGGTTGATACTCATGGGAGGTCTACCCTTCTCTGGGAAGAAAAGGAGAGGGGGAAGGGTGAGAGGAGGTGAGGGGAAGGGAGAGGGAGGGACTAGTAGGAGAGGATGGAGGGGACATTTCTACTGGGATGTGATACACACACACACACACACACACACACACACACACACACACACACGACAAATCTCTCTTAGAAATTATTCCAGTTAAGAGAGCTATACTTAGGAAAAATTGTCATAACTCTTATTTAAAATAGAGCGCACAGGTCGGGCGGTGGTGGCGCACACCTTTAATCCCAGCACTTGGGAGGCAGAGGCAGGTGGATCGCTGTGAGTTCGAGGCCAGCCTGGTCTACAAAGTGAGTCCAGGACAGTCAAGGCTACACAGAGAAACCCTGTCTTGAAAAACCAAAAATAAAATAAAATAAAATAAAATAAAATAAAATAAAATAAAATAAAATAGAGCACACAACTTCTGACACATTGGGAGTGTTTTGCAGACAGAAATATGCCCAGAAATGATAATTTATGGTTATTAAAAGCAATAAAATATTTCTTGCTTTATAAAACACAACCCCATCTATTACTATATTTAAATATCATGAAGGGGCTGAGACGTGACTCAGTAGTACAGCCTTTATCTAAGATGAGCAAAGCCCTGTGTTCAATTCTCAGCAGTGCAAAAAAATCCAAAAAAACAAAAACCAAAAAACCAACCCCCCCAAAAAACCTCAAACCAAACAACCCCCCACAGAAAACAACAAACAAAACAAAACAAAAACCTAAACATTCATTCACATGGCCTAAGGGCTTTGTGAGGATGGATTTCATTCTGTTTAATTCCCTTTAGATTTATTTATTTTATATTATGTGTATATTGCCTGCATGTGCATGCCTGGTGCCCTGAGAGGTCAGAAGAAGGTATTGGGTCGCCTGGAACTGGAGGAACAGAAGGCTGTGAGCTACCATGTAGTTGCCTGGAGTCAGACCCAGGTCTTCTGCAAGAGCAGTTAGTGCTCTTAACTGTTGAGTAATCTTCCAGGCCCTCAGCTCTGTTTTGCCAAATAACATAACATATCTGAGGCTCACAAACGTTAGCTATCTTTCTTAAAATTTTAGACTCAGTAAGTTCCCATGTGTGTCAATTTTCCATTTCTGGTTTTGCAGTTTTTTCCTCTTCGTTGCTTTGCCTGACACAGGTCTACCCCCTGCTGAGTTGATTTATCTCCACGAAGGTTTACCCATAGATGCCTTTATACTTTGGAACAGACCAGGGTCGTTTAAAAATTTTATTTATTTATTAATTCATTCATATTACATCTCAATTGTTATCCCATCCCTTCTATCCTCCCATTCCTCCTTCCCTCCCACTTTCCCCTTACTCCCCTCCCCTATGTCTCTGACTGAGGAGGACCTCCTCCTCCTGTATATGATCATAGGGTATCAAGTCTCTTCTTGGTAGCCTGCTATCCTTCTTCTGAGAGCCACCAGGCCTCCCCATCCAGGGGACGTGGTCAAATATGGGGCGCCAGAGTTTGTGTGAAAGTCAGACCCCACTCTCCACTCAACTGTGGAGAATGACCTGTCCCTTGACTAGATCTGGGTAAGGGTTCAATGTTTATTGCATGTATTGTCCTTGGTTGGTGCCATAGTTTGTGCAGATACCCCTTGGCCCAGATCTGCCCATCGTAATGTTCTATTTGTAGGTTTCTAGGACCCTCTGGATCCTTCTATTTCCCCATTCTCCTATACTTCTCTCACCTAGAGTCCCAAAAGGATGTCCTCACATCTATCCCACTTTCCTGGTAGATGAAGACTTTCATGGGACATGTCCCTTGGGCTAGTCAGACCAGGGTCTTTATAAACCTATTTCTTTCTTCACTTAGATGGAGAGATTTCTGCATCTGGCCAACGGGTCCAATGACCAGGATTTTATCCTGTTGGGTTTGTCTGCCAGGGAAGACATGAAGGACGGTCTGTTTGTTATCTTTCTGATCCTCTACCTGCTGATACTCTTAGAGAACATGCTAGTTATCTACGTCATTGGCAGCCACCGTGAGTTGCTCCACAAACCCATGTACTTCTTCCTGGGCAACCTCAGCTGCCTGGAGATGTGCTATGTGTCAGTCACCATGCCCAGCCTGCTTATGGGCTTGAGGTCCAGCCCTTGCCATGTGCCTTTCTCATCCTGCATGGCTCAATTGTTTTTATTCATCTCTCTCATCGGTACTAAGTGCACCCTCCTGGCCTCCATGGCCTACGACCGCTATTTGGCCATCTGTCATCCACTGCATTACCCACTGCTCATGAGGCCACAGGTCTGTTGGGGTTTGGCCTTGTCCTCCTGGGTGGGTGGACTGTTGGTCTCTGTGGTCAAGACCACATGCATAGCAAGCCTGTCCTACTGTGGGCCCAATGTCCTCAACCACTTCTTCTGTGATGTCTCGCCACTGCTCAACCTGTCCTGCACCCATGTGGCCCTCACAGAACTGATTGACTTTATCCTAGCCATTGTCATCTTCTGTGGGTCATTGCTCGTTGCTATGGCCTCTTATATGGCCATCGGTAAGGTTCTGATCCGAATGCCTTCGGCTGCTGCGAGCCACAAAGCTCTCTCCACATGTGCCTCCCACCTTCTCGTAATGGGAATTTTCTATTCTGTGGTCCTCTTTATGTATTCCAGGCCCAGCCATATCAAATCCACAGACCTCAACAAGGTGCTGTCAGTCATCTACACAGTGGCCACGCCCATGTGCAGCCCAATCATCTACTGCTTGAGGAATAGGGAGGTCCATACAGTGCTGAAGAAGACACTCCACCTATAGTGAGATGCTTGAGAGAGGAGGTGTCCTTTCTCTCCTGGTTTTAAAAACAATTTACAGCCAAGTACAGGTAAAGAAATTCCAAAGGCAGAGAAAGAGACATGGTAGAAGTTTCCAGAACATTGTACAAAAAGACATTTTATAATCAACATGAAAAAAATAGGAATATTACAAGGGCTGACAAGATGGTTCTATGGGTAAAGACAATTGCTCTCTCAATCCTGATGAAGTGAGTCTCTCAGAACTCACATTATAAAAGGAGTGGACTGACACCCACTGGTTGGCCTCTGATCTTCACATGTCTACAAGACAGACAGATATAAAGTGCCTTAGAGTTACTATTGCTGTGATTAGGCACCATGGCCAAAGCAACTTGGTGGGGGGAAGAAAGGGTTTATTTGTCTTACACATCCTCATTACTGTTGGCCATGGAAAGGAATCAGGACAGAAACTCAAACAAGGCAAGAATATGGAGCCAAAAGTGGATGCAAAGGCCTCAAGAAGTTTTGCTTATTGGCCTGCTCTTTATGGTTTATAGAACTCAGGGCCATCAGACCAGGGTGACACCACCCACAATGGGCTGGGCTCTCCCATATAAATCACCAAGAAACAGCTCCACAGGTTTCCAAATCTTGTGTAAGCATTTCCTCCATCAAGATTCTTTCCTTTCAGATGACTATGGCTTGTGTCGAGTTGATATAAAACTATCCAGCACAGAAAAGAAAGAAAGAAGAAAAGAAGGAAGGAAGAAAGAAGAATAGAAGGAAGAAGAGAGGAAAGAAAGGAATATCCCAGGAATATCTGCCCAGTAACAGAAAGAGCAACAAATACAAACTTGAGAGACAGTTATCACTTATTCTTCACATCCAAAGACACATATGCTACATATATATGTCTGTATAATATGTACATACAAGAATGGTTATTGAAAATTGTGATATTTAGAATAGATACTATGTAGATAAATATTTGAAATGACTGGAAATAACTCAAAGATCCACTCAAAGATTATTCACATTTATAATACACATTTTGTGAAAAAAATATGTATCAATCAAAGATTAAACATGGTTACTGGGGAGGAAGAGGCAGGCAAATCTCTGTGAGTTCAAGACCATCCCGGTCTATAGAGTGAGTCCAGGACAGCCAAGGCTACACAAAGAACCCCTGTCTTAACAGCAACAACAACAACAACAACAACAACAACAACAACAACGTTTACTGACATGGCAGAGATAATCCTGGTAGGTGGTTGAGTTGAAAACGAGAGACAATTACAGGATTGTGTCATTCTTCTAAGACAGAAAATGATTGTGTCATTCTTCTAAGACAAACAGTGACAATGATAGTAGTAACTATTTAGACTAATATTTATCTAGAAATGATTTTTGAAGGGATATGTAGCATGGTTAATAGTTGCTAGAAGAGTTTTGCTAATAAATGGGACCATGGGAAACTCACCTTCTCTGTTTTACATGCTTACTATTTTTGCACTAAGTTTGTATTAGTTTTATAATTGAATTAATAAGTAAATTAATAAAAAGAGAAAGTAAACTAGATCTTGTGGCTCATGACTTTGATCTCAGCACTCTGGAGACAGTTTTCTCTGTATTCAAGACCAAGCTGGTTTACATAGCAAGTTCTGGCTAGCCAGGACTACATAGTGAGATGTTGTCTGGAGAAAAAAGAAAGAGGAAATACAAATAAAAGAATGACCTTTTATGGAATGACTTAATGACTTGCTCATCATAATGGAAGATTTTGTAATTTTCTATTTTAAACAGTAGTTTATGTTGACCTTTGCTCAAGAGAAACAGGTGTGTTACAATTACGATCATGAGATTATTAAATGATGTTATAGAGGAAATAATGAAACATAGCCCTTAGCCTCCCTGGCTCTTAAGTTGACTTAAAACTCACCAATTTTCAAGGTCTCATATTTGGGTAATACATTGGTACCATCCCATTATATTTCCCATAGCTAATAAAATTCAGGTTCTTTTGCTTGTAAAGCAAATACTGTATCTACTGAACCATCTTTCCAGTCCCATGACTGACATTTTTTTTTCATGAAACATAAATAGCTATTTTTAAAGGCAGCATAGTATTTCATTGTATGGGTGTTCTGTACACAGTTGAACTTGCTGTTTGTTTCTTGGTGTTTTGAGACAACATCTGATGTACCCCAGGCTAGCCTCAAACTCACCATGCAGCTAAGGATGGCCTTGAGCTCCTAATTCCTCTGCCTACACCTCTGAACTTAATATTTGGAATAGAAATGTTTTCAAATAGTTTTCAGTAAAAGCATGGATTCATGAATTTTTTTAATGTTAAGTGCATTTCTACATTTTATGTTATTTACTAGATGAAAGTTGCTTATTATGGCGCCACCATAGAATCTGTAAAGTTCCTAATTTTCCACGCACATGATGGAATGTTCCTCAGAAGGTATCCTGACAATTTGGTTAATACTTTTCACCGATATTAAAATCTGTTTTAAAAATATTCTCCTTCGCCTTTAGAGTCTGAGTATGTGGATCCTCAAAATGGCCTCTGCCGACATTGGCAGACATCCACGGGGCATATCTTAAAAAATTTAAAACTAGTGACTGAGTGAACGCTGTTTGTTGTTTTAAGTAAAATCAATTTTTTTCCTCTGAGTTCTTTCAAAGTAAAAAAATTTCACTTAAAATACTACTCTGAAGGCTAGAGTGATGCTCAACAGTTAAGAAGAGCACATACTGCTCTTGCAGAGGATCCAATTTCAGTTCCCAGCCACCCACATCAGGTGCCTCACAACCACCTATAACTCCAGCTCTAGAGGTCCAGCACCCTCTTCTTGTCTTTGAAGGCACACGCCCATGCAACACATGTGCACACACACGCACACACACACACGCGCGCGCGCGCGCACACACACACACACACGCCCATGCAACACATGTGCACACACACACACACACGCACACACGCGCCCATGCAACACATGTGCACGCACATGCACACACACACACACACACACGCATACGCACACACAATAAAAAAACAAAGAAATAAAACAAACCCACCTGAAATAAACCTATGTGTATTTCAATACGAAATAACAAAATCCCTTTCTACTGTAAGAGATAGAAAGGATGCTATTATAGCCAAGGGATGGTGAGGAGTGCTGGAAAATGATGTCTGCTGGATGTGGTAAGGCCGCCGTACTCAGGAACTCACAGATGCTATGGTGATCCTCACAAGATCAAGCCAGTAAATAATTACAGCTTGGATGGTTCGGGGCTCATGAAGCTCCTTCCGTGGCTGGGAAGCTATTGGCAACTGGTGCCTGATGTAGGCGAGTAAGCCATTTTTCTTTAGGGATGTGGACCCCGGCAGGGTGTTTGTGCTCATTCAAGCAGCGCTAGCTGGGCTCATAGGATTATGGAAGAGCAAATGAAGTGTTTAGGGAGTACACAGGAGTGAGAGGGGTGGGCTTGATGTGACCAAGGTACACTGCATACATGGATGCAATTGTCAAAGAATAAGTAGAAGTCTTTTTAAAATTTTTAAATGGTATTCACAGAGGCTGAGACATCGATGGATCAGCTATTAAGAGCACCGACTGCCCCTCCGGAAGACCCTTATTTTATTTTATTTTTATTTTTTTCCTTTTTTTAATTAATTTATTCTTGTTACATCTCAGTGGTTATCCCATCCCTTGTATCCTCCCATTCTTCCCTCCCTCCCATTTTCCCCTTATTCCCCTCCCCTATGCCTGTTCCTGAGGGGGATTACCTCCCCCTGTATATGCTCATAGGGTATCAAGTCTCTTCTTGGTAACCTGCTGTCCTTCCTCTGAGTGCCACCAGGTCTCCCCCTCCAGGGGACATGAAGACCCTTATTTTATTTCTGTCACCCACATGGTGGCTTTCTACTCTCTGGAACTTCAGTTTCGGGGGATTCAGTATTATCTTCTGTCCTGTCTGGGTACCAGTCACATACACCTGTATAGACATACGTGCATAAAAGTACCCACACGCAAACCATAGCAATAATAATTTTTAAAGAAATAAAAAAATGTTCACAGATCCATTAGGCCAAAGATTTCTCCCAATGCAGAACCAACCCATATGTCTATTAACTGGTAAATGAGCACATAGACTAGGGAACATCAATATAATGTAATATTATTTGTGTACAAAGAAAAATAAAGTACTAACTCATGCATCAGTGCATATAGCTTTCAAATGATGTCAGTCACAATAGTCACGTATGGCATAGACCCATTACCATAAAATTTCTAGAACTGGCAAATCTACAGAAACCGAATAGATCTGTTGGTTTCTTGGGGGCTTGGAGTAGTATGTGGTGGACATGAGGAATGGTTTCTAATATGCTTAGGTTTATCTTGAAGGCAAAAAATTCTAGAAAAAATTCTGTTCTAGATTTGACAGTGGTTATGGCTGCCTAATTGCAAGCAAGGTAAAAAGAAGACACTGCTTTGTGTTTAAACAGTGAAACTTATGGCATAGGAATTGCATTTTAATAAAAAATATATTTTGGTAATTTAAGATCCCTCCTTCAGGACTCAGGCATCTGGTCAACCTCAGGACCAGTGTATAGTTTTGTGGAAAGCTACTTGGACCTCCTTGTTCCGCAGGCAGTAGATGACTGGGTTGCACATAGGGGTGACCACTGTATAGATGACAGACAGCATCTTGTTGAGATCCATGGCTTCCATACGCTTGGGGCGGGCATAGATGAAGATAGTGACTGAGTAGAAAATGCCTACTACTACCAGGTGGGAGGCACATGTAGAGAAGGCCTTGTAGCGGGCAGTGGTAGATGGCATGTGCAGAACTGCCCGACCAATAGCCACATAGGAGGCCACAGTCATGAGGAAGCAACCCCAAAGGATGACAACGGCTGAAATGAAGTCTACCAGTTCTGTGAGGGCAACATGGGTACACGACAGCTTGAGCAGCGGGGAGACATCACAGAAGAAATGGTTGAGGACATTGGGGCCACAGTAGGACAGGGTGGCAATGCATGTAGTCTTGACCATAGAGACCAGTAGCCCACCCAGCCATGAAGTCATAGCTAACCCCAGACAGACCTGGGGCCTCATGATTAGTGGGTAGTGTAGTGGGCGGCAGATGGCCACACAGCGGTCATAAGCCATGGAAGTCAGAAGGATACACTCTGTTCCTACAAGGACAATGAAGAAGAAGAGTTGGGTCATACAGGCTGTGAAGGAAATATGATAGAGTCCACTCCACAGCCCCATGAGCAAGCTGGGCATGGTGACCGACACGTAGCACATCTCCAGGCAGCTGAGGTTGCCCAGGAAGAAGTACATGGGCTTGTGGAGCTCGCTGTGACTGCGGATGAGGTAGATGATGAGTGTGTTCTCCAGGAGCGTCAGCAGGTAGAGAGTCAGGAAGACAGCAAACAGGGCATCCCTTATCCCCATCCTTGTGGACAAGCCCAGTAGGACAAATTCCTGGACTCTGGTCATGTTGGCCAACCCCAGGGACCTCTCCATCTGCAAAGACACAGAAAATTGTTGGCATTCTATCCTTGGTGATACACAGTGATTAAAAAAAAAGTAGTTTGAGAAGACGTTCAGAGTACTGGGAGATCTGCAATATGTTTGTCAGTCTAACATGTGTTAGAGTTGTTATAAAGGCAGACACAGAAGATTCACGGGACACTATATGAGCACGATATCTTACTCTTACTGAATCTGTGACTTCATACAGAGCACCTAAGAGTTGGGAGAATTATACTTGGTGTCTCTGAGGATATATACCAACCAAGCAGGTGAATCAGCGGATGTTAAATTCCTATTTTAATATAAAAGTACTTTAATATATTTAATATTTAATATAAAAATTAAATAATGGGCCTTGCCAGGTGTGTGGTTGTTTAATCCTATCACTTGGAAGGCAGGAGAAAGCAGAACTCTGTGAGTTGGATGCTTGCCTCTTCTACATAGTGAGTCCCAGGCCAGTGAGAGTTTCATACGCTTGGAACCTGGCTCAGTGGGTAAAGTGATTGCTGACCAAACATTAAAATATGAATTTGAACCCCATAAACCCTATGAAGCTAGATACTTTAGCATATGTCTGTAGTTCCAAAACTCAGATGGCTAGGTGGGAGGCAGAAAAAGAATTCCCAGAATCCCTAGGGCCAGATAGCCTGACTTATCCAGTGACAGACAAGAAATACTGATTTAAACATGGTTGACAATGAAGACTGGCACTCAAGGTTGTCCCGTGTGTGTGTGTGTGTGTGTGTGTGTGTGTGTGTGTGTGTGTGTGTGTATAGACAATGTGTATGTGTATGAGTGTGTAGACACTTGAGGTTGTGCTGCTCTTTCTCTCTCTCTGTCTCTGTCTCTCTGTCTTTCTCTGTGTCTCTGTCTCTCTCTCTGTGTCTCTCTGTCTCTGTCTCTCTCTTTATTCCTCTTTCCTGCCTTCTCTTTTTTCTGCAGCTTCTCCTGATTCTCCCTTCCTCCTCTCCTCTTTCCCTACTCTTTTTCCTCATTTTTCTCACCTCTCTCTTCTTCCTTTTTTTTTGATTCATCCCAGAACATTGTAGAAATGCTAGCTTTACCCTTATTTTACAAGAAAAACAACTGTCGATCACAGAGCTAAACTGGGGTCAGAGAGACCACTCAGTGGGTAATGCTGTTGCTACCAACCCTGGCAACCTGAGTTTGAGCTTTGGGACTCTCACGTGGTGGAAAGAGAGAACAGACTTCTGCAAGCTGTCTTTTGACTTCCACACACATGTTATGACGCAAGTACACATGTGGCAGACACACACGCACACACCTGGTAGACACTCGCATGGTGCATTTTCATTAAAGATTAAAACCCAATTAAAATGACTTGCTTTAAGTCATATGACCAACAAGGGACATGGGATCAAGTCTCTGGATAATTTAAGTCCCCAGTCCAGCCACTCTTTCTAATTGTTATTCCCTGGTCAGCGTCATTCTAAATGACAGCAGCACAAACATCAAACGATTAAACACCATAGCACTAATAATAATCACTGCATCCTAAGCCTTCTTTTTGTCTTCGCTTCTCAAATTTTAGCCCTTTAAAGCTTCGTGAACCTTCATGAAGATGTCTTACCCTTGTATCAGCACAAGGAAGGTCAGGACTGAGAAGTAACATACTCAACACACAGGGGTTGGGGAGGTGGGTGAGTGGAGCTGCTTTACAACCTGGATTCTCACAAAATCAAAGTTCTGCGTCCTGACATTCTTAGGCACCTGACAGTGAGGGAATAAATGCAGGAAATATGGGTTTTATCCAGTCATAAAGGAAAAGAAATAATGCTTGCAGGGAAAAAAAAAAGGCTAGAACTGGAGATCGTCATGTTAAGTAAAATAGATATTAAATATCTCCTCTCACATATTAAATTAAGCAATGAAATAGAAAGACAGATACAGTAGGAGAGAAGTAGGAAGGAAAATCAATGAAAAGCAAATGTTGCTTTAAAAATGTCATAATGAAACGGAATACTAAGGATGTATGAAAAAAAAAAAGCCCATAGAAGCCAATTGTTTTGAAAGTCTATTAGGCGACCATTGCTGTATTGTCCATGTTCCAGCAGAGGATTCCATGTCCACACGCACATGAGTAGCTCTAATTGGACTTAATGGGTTATTTTTTTTTTTAAAAGAGAACATGAAATTGAGAGGAAGGTTTATTGTAAGGGACTTGGGTGGATTACAGGGAAAGGGTGAAAGTGGATGCGATCAAAGAATTATATTCATGTATTAAATGAAAAATGGAAAATAAAACTAGGAACAACGTTTTAATGGAGGCATGTATAAATAATTCTCTTTGAAGCTCAAGACTAAAAGTAAAATGGCAAAAAAGAGGAATATCATAAATATGGGACAGGAAAAGAAGGCATGGGAGGGTGGTAAAAGATGGTTGTAGAAAGGAGAAATACTATCAAAACATATTATCTGCACATATGGACATGAAATACCAAGCCCAGTATTTTATACATTAACTTTTGATAAAAGCCAATCAAAATGTAAAACTCTGTCATTACATAATACATGTCAAAATTTGGTTTGCCCAAATTTCCACTTTATAGGTCTAAATATCGACTTGGACAAACTAATAAGAACTTGATGCATTTTTTTTGCTAAATTTTCATAAGAAAAATAATATACTCTTTCTCAGAACCTTCATGGTAGAAGTTGTGTGTGTGTGTGTGTGTGTGTGTGTGTGTGTGTGTAGAGCTGGGAACTGAACCAGCGAGGTTGGTCCTCTACCACTAAGCAATATCTCCAGTTCTTGAAGACTTATTAAAAATGTTTTCACTGGCCTAAACAATCAGTGGGGTACATCTACGCTTTGTCTTGAACAGGACGCTTCGATTTCTGAACAGCAGCATGGGGCTGAATCTGTCTGAGCTCCTGTACGTGAGCTTCTCACTAGCGAGGGTTTTTGTCTGGGTGGTGGGTCTCTGCAAACTTACAAAAGCTCTCTCAAGAGTTAGGTTTGGGCGTTCTGCAGTTGGGGTTCCACTTGCTGTTGAAAGGGGGAGTCTTCATCATGCAGGCTCAGGACTGACGGTGGTGAAAATTCTGAAGAGTCCTGCAGTGACTTCACCGAGGAGCACTCCCTTGTAATCTCCCTTCTATTGTTTTTCCCCCTCTTTCCTGGTTCTGCCTCTGAGTTTCATTCTCTCCCCCATCACATCCATCCCTCTCACTCCTTAACTCTTCCATGAGGGTTTTTCTGGATAACCCTGTCTGACTAACAGATTGAAGTGCAGCAAAGCGCTCCATCAAAATCACACAAAGTGTCTCGCCACATCGGGAGAACCAGAAGACACACCCGATTCCACCTCCGTTTTGTAATCTATGAACCAACCACTCAGCAGCACGTAGATTGTGTTCAAAATGATGTGCTGCGCAGCTTGATTCTGACTGCTCTCCAGAGATAAGTCATGATGATTCCCCAAATCTGTGCCCTGGGCAGCCTAAGTCTCTCCAAGTGTCGACGGTGTGTTTTTCAAAATGAGAGACAGCCTCATCTTCTACTCTGGTGAATGTCATTTCTCTGTCCCACCAAGGAGGGAGAAAAATCACGTTAAGTACAAGCCTTTACTATAAGGCTTGAGCTCGTAAGCTAAACGGGCACATGCTGAAAACCTAAAAACCAGAGCTTTTCCTCAACAAGACTGTTGGCTAGAAGAAGTCTTTAATAGTCTTAATTCTACTCCATCCCACAAATGCTTATGAAGGAAGGCTGTGAGGTTGAGAACCGTGACGGCATTGCCACTAGGCAAGTTGAGACTTTAGCATCAAACTGTTTGAAAACCTTAAAGCTGTGCGTCTCTAGGAATCACTTAATATACTTTGACCCACTTTGTCTTCTCCGTAACGCAGGGCTATTTTTTTTTTTTGGTTCGAAATTAGTAGATTCCATAATAGCCTGTTATTGCCTGCCCAGCTTCCTGTCTTTTGGATGATAACTGAACCTGTGCTGAAAACAAGAGCTGGAATTCACCCCGACATATTATCTCTCCCTTGTAAGTACATGGTCTCTAAGAAACCACCTGACACTTCCATGCTGTTGATCTCACCATCTCTACCCATATATGCATATAGAGTTATATGCAGTTACTAAGAGTATTATGTTAATATCTCTCAAGTGTTTGAGGATGGTACCTACAAATAACTGTGTTCTATGCAAGTTTTTTTTCCTATAGCCAAGCACACATACCTGTTATTACACACACATGTAATTCCAGCATTCCAAGACTTACTGAGCTAGGAAGACCACAAGTTTGACCCAGCATGATCTTGACTAAAGAAACAGCATAATCTTTCTGTTGTCCCTTGTATTGGCTTTTAGAGTTTATCTCATACATCCCAGGGTGGCTTGTTTGACCTTGTTATCTAGTGAAGGACAACCTGAGGCTTATGATCTTCCTACCTCTATTTTCCCGAGTATTGATATGACAAGTGTGTGCCGTCACTCCCTATTTTTATATAAGTGCCTGGGTTCAAGCCCAGGGCTTCTGGCATCTTAGGCAAACACTTGCCCACCTGAGAGAGATATCCTCAGCCCTGTTGCTCCTTGTTTTCCCTCCCTCAAAGAATTTCCCTTGGTCTTCTCACCTTCTGGTTGAAAGTTAACAAGTACAAATCCTTTCTTGCCGATGCTGAACGTGGAGTAGGTTCTGGTGGTGGCTAGATGGAATCAGCTGGCCGTAAGGAGGGGATGCCAAGGATTAGAGATTTTCAGTACATCTTGGGAAAAACTGATCTTAAACCAAACACACGCACCTCCCTGTGTTTCTGTTCTGGAATGTTCCAGGCACTGAGTTGACTATTCTGTGAGAGAAGCCAAGGGCACAAACTTAAACTAGCTCTCTAGACCTGAGAGGGTTCCCTGGTCCCTGTGGATTAGATGAAATGGAGGAAGGAAAGCCTCAGAGAAGATGGAAGGTGGAGACTGACACCTGAAGTTTTCCTATGGCCTCCACATGCAAGTTGAGGCATGTGCATGCAGATGCACACACAAACATCATATGCACACAGAAAGAATTTCATATCACGTTCCACTTGGCTTTTAAATACATGTGAGATAGTCACGCTTTCATTCTAAAACACGGAAAACATACAGGTTGTAGAAATGGCTCAGTGGTTAAAAGCATTCGCTGCTCTTGGAGAGGACTCAAGTTCAACTTCCAGCATCCATATGGAGTGGCCCATAACTGCAGGTAACTCTGGTGCAGGAGCATCGGATGGCCATGAGTTCTGTGGGCAGTTGCACTCACACGCACATACCCACACATAGCCATATACGAATATAGAGAATTAAAATAATAAAAATAAATATTTAAAACAAAAATTGCTTATTTTTTACTCTTGTATTTTAATCCTGTAATCAAACTCTTATTATATATAAATATTATTGCTAGACATGTAAATTGATTCTCTGTTCCTGTGGCCAACAATGACGCAGTAAACTTGTAATTTTTTGCACAATATCTGTCTATATCCTTGCAGACTCCTACAGACTCAACTGATATATGTATATATATATTAATTAGCAATAAAAATTACAGAGCTATTGAATATGCATGTGAGGGTGAAATTAAGCGCATATACATGTGGGATAGCAGATACGTATTGCTCTTGAGCTTTCATGAATTATTCATTAACTTTGATAATTTTTTTCTCTTAGTGATCTTTTCCTTAATTATTTTCCAGAGCTGAACTCCTAGGAAAATATTTTCTCCAGAAAAAAAAAATATTAAAATACTCGCTACTATTTTAGTTAGCACTTAAGAGTTACTCGTGGTGGTTGGGCCAGGAAAGATTTGAACCAGGTGTGAGAGGTTCATGCGTGGAAGATGGCGATCAAGGCCAATGGAGAGTCTTCCTCAGCACGGTGTGGACCTCCCTGTTCCTCAGACAGTAGATGATGGGGTTGCAGAGAGGGGTGACCACCGTGTAGATGACTGACAGCACCTTGTTGAGGTCCATGGACTGGATGCGGCTGGGGCGGCAATAGATGAAGAGGGCCGCTGAGTAGAAGATGCCCACCACCACCAGGTGAGAGGCGCAGGTGGAGAAGGCCTTGCGCCGGGCAGCGGCTGACGGCATGCGCAGGACAGCCATCCCGATGGCTGAATAGGAGGCCAGGGACACCAGGAGTGTTCCACAGAAGATGACAATGGCTGAAATGAAGTCCACCAGCTCCGTGAGGGCCACGTGGGTACAGGACAGGTTGAGCAGTGGGGAGACGTCGCAGAAAAACTGGTTGAGGACATTGGGGCCGCAGTAAGACAGGCTGGCGATGCATTTTGTCTTTATTGCTGAGACCACCAGGCCACCGAGCCATGAAGACAAGGCTAAGGCCAGGCATACTTGGGGCCTCATGAGCAGCGGGTAGTGCAGTGGGCGGCAGATGGCCACATAGCGGTCGTAAGCCATGGAGGCCAGGAGGGTGCACTCCGTGCAGATGAGAGAGACGAAGAAGAAGAGTTGGGTCATGCAAGTTACAAAAGAAATTTGGTAGGGCCCCGTCCACAGCCCCACGAGTAAGGTGGGCATGGTGGCCGACACGTAGCACATCTCCAGGCAGCTGAGGTTGCCCAGGAAGAAGTACATGGGTTTGTGGAGCTCGCTGTGACTGCAGATGAGGTAGATGATGAGTGTGTTCTCCAGGAGCGTCAGCAGGTAGAGAGCCAGGAAGATGACAAACAGGGCATCCCTTATCCCCAGCCTTGTGGGAAAGCCTAACAATACAAACTGTTGGACTCTGGTCATGTTGGTCAACTCAAGTGATGCCTCCATCTGTGGAGAGCAAAGAGCATTTTTCATAAGCATGCATGATGGCACAAACTTAAGAAGATATTCACAAATTAGTGGTGCTGGCAACCATCTGGAAAGGTAGAACGTTTAACTGATTTTTAAAAAAGATACTCTAAGCGTGGTCCCTGTTTGTATTAGTGACTTTTCTTGGTGCTGTGAAGAGACATCCTAGTTAAGGGCAGTTTGGAAAGAGCAAGCTTACTGTAGCTCATAGCTCCAAGGGGTTAGTAGTTCACTGTGATGGGCAGGCATGGCAGCAGGAGTGGGAAATAGAGAGGGCATTTCCTCAGTGGTAAGCTTGAAACAGACAGCGGACTGGAAGTGGACTGTGGTTATGAATTCTCAAAGTCCAATCCCAGTGATGTACTTTCTCCGCAAAGATGGCTCCTCCTAAGTTCCCGAAGAGTTTGAACCAACTGAGTTTGAGGTGGTCAAATACTTGAGTGTATGACAGATGTTTTCCGTTCAAGTCACCATACAGGTTCCCTAAATCTGTGAAGACACACACACACACACACACACACACACACACACACACACACACACACACTCTCGCGCGCGTGTAACTTTTTTCAAGACAGGGTTTCTCTGTGTAACCTTGTCTGTCCTGGACTCACTCTGTAGAAAAGGCTAGTGGCCTGGAACTTATGGAGATCCCCTTGCCTCTGCCTCTTTGAGTACTGGGATTACAAGCATGCACCACCATGCCCACCTATAAAATGTAATTTTTAAAAAGGTGGCTGCAATATGATCACTGGGTAATGCACTTGCCCCCAAGCCTGATGAAGTCAGCTCATTCTCCGAGACTCACATGATAAGAAGGAGCTTGCGTCTTTTGACCTTTAGGAATGAGGTCTCCAAATAAGACAAAAAAGAGTAACACTTGTTGTAATAAGCGAAGCACTGAATGGCAAGCTCTGTACCAAATAAGGAACCAGAATCTCTTTTTGTGTATGCTTTGCAATAGATGTAGTGTGTCTAGAAGGTTTTTAAGTTTCTTTCTCATCTCCACACAAAAATATATTCACATTTACAAGTCCAGAGTGAAACAAAACTATTAGTTTTAATCTTCCAAAAAATATCCCTTTTCTTAGTGTGATTCCATTTTCTATTGCTATGTTATATTATGGGCCATCAACACAATGATTCTGTATATGTGTGTATATGCAGGTGTACATGTTTTTGGATGCCAGAAGTCAACCTCACATATTGTTTATAAGTTGCTATCCACTGAATTGAAAAAAATTATTTATTTTATGTGTATAAGTGTCTTGCCTGCATATATGCGTGGCTGGTACTTGTGGAGCCATACGAGGGAGTTTGGTCCTCAGAACAGGAGGCACATATGCCTGTGAGCCATCATGTGGGTATTGAAAAATGAAACCCAGGTCCTTTGGTAGAGGACCAAGTGCTTTTAACCAGTGAGCTTTCTCTCCCACACACCTCCAAGTGATCTTGTGACGGAGTGTTCAGCAGCTTGGAGCTTGCCAAGTAGGCTGGTCTGACGGCGGGTCAAAGAGCTGCCCCAGGGACCTGCCTGTATCCACCTCCTTAGAGCTGAGATTACAAGTGTGCATGATCAACACCCAGTTTCTCGGGATTGAACTCAGGATATAGTGCTTGCCAAGACCAGCGTTTTATTGATGGAGACATCTCCCAGGCTCAAAGATCAATGTTGATGCTATTTGTGTTGCCTTTCTTTTTCTTCCAAGTAAGATCCTTTGTGAGCAACTAACATACTTGGGTATAGTATGTCTCAGAATTAGAGAGAGAGAGAGAGAGAGAGAGAGAGAGAGAGAGAGAGAGAGAGAGAGAGAGAGAGACAGAGAGACAGAGACAGAGAGAGAGACAGAGAGAGACAGAGAGAGACAGAGAGAGGCAGAAAGAGACAGAGAGAGGCAGAAAGAGACAGAGAGAGAGAGACAGGGACTATACCAATCCATACACTTTTTATTAGAAGATTATACTATATAAACATACATTATTGCCTCACTGTACCACTTGAGAATATTACAGTTAATAGAAAATATTATTGATGCAAAAAGGGTATAGAACACAGTAAATGAAGTGTCCACAACCTCTAATTCCCTCCTGAATGTCAGGACCACATTAAAAACCTAGTTTTATTCTGCTGCTCCACTGTCTTAACAATACACAAGGCTTGGCGAGACAAATCTTTTGTTCCAAGTCACACAGCCCGGGAGTGAAATGATCAGAAATCTAACCCAATATGACCTTGCTTCAGCACTAAGCAAATTCCACTGTACCCTTATCATCATGCTCAAGGTGTGTGTGTGTGGGGGGGCCCAAGCACTCTTCTGCCTCAGAAACGTGGAGATTAGAGCTTAAAAAATTCTCAGTGCAGAGACTCATGCATAACGTTAAGTGAGTGACATTTACTGGGGTTCTTTAAGGGGTCGTCGGTGCCTTGGGATGGTGGCTTTGTGTGAGAAGCAAACAGTGAAGAGGTGAGTGGGTAAAAACACGAACGATCTCGTAAGAAGTAACCAGTGCTGGTCCTGGGAGAGCGAGATGAAGGCTACTGATGCCAAATGATTGAGGATTTTCTCCCTGAGCAGGTAGAACCAATTGACTATGGGAGCAGGTGAACTGAGGATCTTTTAGTCAAGATGCTGGCAGTGCGGTGGGGACGGTTTTCATGGACGGGAAACTTTCCCTTACTCCCCCCACAGGAATCCACTTCCTCCTTTCTCAGATTTTCCATCTATTGAGCTTCTAGAGCGTTGTCTTCTTCAAGTGACGCGTTCCCATCTCGCTACAGTGTGCACTTCCCGCTTTGCGCATTGACTGGCGTCATCAGTGCAGAAACAGGCAGACCCCTGGGGGGCTTGCTGGCTGGTTGACCTAGCCTGGTTGGCAAGCTAGACCAGTGAGAGATCATGTCTCCAAAGACAGGACGGACAGATCCCGAGGAATGACATCTGGGATAGTCCTCTGGCCTCGGCATGCACACACACACACATGTTCACAGGGACCTGCGCGTACGTATACAAGCACCTGCACAAACGAGCCCCTGTATCCACGTACACGCACCCACGTTGAGAACAAAACCTTACATTAATTCAACTCTCTATGCCCAGTCACTTTCCCCCATATTTACACTGACTCCTCTGCCTGCTCATGGGACCGATTTCCTCCTACTGAGTTGTCTCACCCAGCGCTGCTGATATGAGGGTATACGCCTAGTCTAATTGGCTCTTGTTATGCGGAATCCAGTTAATATTACTAGGAGGCCTGCTCTTTTCTGAACGGAAATGAGGGAGAGAGGACGGGGGAGAGCCTGCAGTTGGGGCACAATGAGAGAAGAATAAATAAATAAAAGAAAACAATGAGGGGTAATCCATGTGGGGCAGTAATAAGAACAGTGCACGTTAAGTTCTTTTTTTGAGAGCTGATTGTTTTTCCAGTTCTTCCCGTGTGCACCTCTGCATCTCCACAAACTTTGCGTGGAGAGGCGGCTCCCACCTCATATTTGCTGGTGAGCAATTAGCCTCAGAGGACTAAGCAACTTCCTTAAAACAAAGAGCCATGCTGCTAGAGCTGGGAATCACACTGCATTCAAAGGCACATCTCCCTCCCTACACCCCGGTGTTTTATTTTTCCCTCTCCTTTCGGTTTTTGCAGAGTTTCCAGGTCTTTTTTTTTTTTTTTTTTTTAGTTTCCAGGTCTTATGGTTCAAACATTGATTTGGATAAACTAGAGTGAACACAATTAAAAATAAACACTACATTTTCTTAAAATTGATATAGACTCTGCATTTTCTTTTTATTTATTTATATTTTTTGAGGTGCACTACTCATTTCATATTTTTTTATTTAATTAATTTATTCAGATTACAGCTCAGTTGTTTCCCCTCACTTGTATCCTCCCATTTCTCCCTCCCTCCCACTTTCGCCCTATTCCCCTCCCCTAGGTCTGTGACCTAAAGAGGACCTCCTCCCCCACCATACGGTCATAGGCTATCAAGTCTCACTTTGGTAGCCTGCTTATCCTTTCTCTGAGAGCCACCAGGCCTCCCCACCAAGGGGAAGTGGTCAAATATCGGGCACCAGAGTCCATGTCAGAGATCCTGCATCTTAAATATTAGAGATTATTTTTATTTCCAGTTATATGCATATGTATATGTTTGTGCGACGGTATGTGGTCTTGGGAGCACAGGTGCCCAACAAGGCTGGAGACATCAGATCCCCTGGAGCTGGAGTTACAGGTGGTTATGAGCCACCCAGTGTGGATATGGGGACCCAAACTTGCATCCTCTGCAAAAACGGCATGCCTTTGACTCCAGAGCCATCTCCGCAGCTCCATAATAACCTTTAAAATTACAATAGTTTAGCTACCCTTTTGGCTCCGTGTGTTTACGTGCATGAGTGGAGGCCAGAGGCTAGCTCATAGGAGTCTGTCCTTTTCACCACCATGTCGGATTCTAGGAGTCAAATGTAGATCATTGGTCTTGGTGGCAAATGACTTTACCCATAGAGCCATCTTGCCAGACCCTAGTTGTAGTTATTCTTTGAGAGTCTCATATATTTATAGAATGTGTTTTGAAAAAAAAATAAAATAAAAGGGCTACGGGCAGTGGATGAGTCCAAAAAACTTTGCCCTCTGTACACAGCAAGGCACTTACACATGGGAACTTAACAGTAGCTGTGTCAGCATGAATAAAGCCCATGCAAGCTCACACCGGGCAAATTCCTAACAAGAAGATGAGAGTTGAGTGTGAAGTCTCACCCCTAGAGCAGGAGCTACCGGAAACTGATGGCTTCTGAGGGGTGGTGGTGTCAGTTTTTGTTAAGAGCGTAGGCCCTTGTAAGTTGACCATGCTCCAGTGGAAAGGCCACACATACAAAAATGCGTGAAAAAAAAAAACAGATTAAATTTCATTGGTGTACAAAAAAGGGGGGAGAATAAAAGGGACAGAAAAATTGGGTGGGTGTGGAAGTGGAGGTAGATCCGGGAGGAGTTGGGGGAGGGGCGAAATGATCAAAACGCATTGGATGAAATTCTCAAAGAACTAATAAAAATTTTAAAAGGAAAAAAAATGGGCTTAGCATTTGAACAAAGAGTTCTGAAAAGAAGAAACACAAATGGTCATGGAATACTTTTTAAAATATCCAACATCCGTGGTGATCAGGAAAATACAAAATAAAGCAATTTGATATTTCATCTTACCCTAGTCAGAATGGTTAAGACTTTTTTTTTTTTTTTTTTTTTTTTTTTTTTTTTTTTTAGAATTTTACAGTAAATGCTGTCATGGCTGTGAGGTAAGGAAAACACTTGTTCGCTATTGCTATATGTGTAATCTTGCTCAGCTACTATGGAAAGCAACACGGAGGCTCCTTAAGAGGAGAAAAATAAACCTACCATAAGACACAGGCACACTACTCTTTGGCATAACCACAAAGACTCTTCGTCCTACTACAGAAATACTTGGCCATTCACATTCATAGCTCTGCTATTCATGATAGCCAAGAAAAGGTTTTTTCCCTCTTAAAAATTTAATTTATTCAGATTATATCTAAATTTTTATTCCCTTGCTTGTCTCTTCCTGTTCCTCCCTCCCTCTTTCAACCTGTTCCCACCCCCTAGGTCTGTGACAGAAGGGGACCTCCTCCCCCGCCATACGGTCACAGCCTATCAAGTCTCATTTTGGTAGCCTTCCTATTCTTTCTCTGAGTGCCACCAGGCTTCCCCACCAAGGCGAAGTGGTCAACTCAGTCAAAGAATGGATAAAGAAACTGTGGTGCATTTACACTATGGAATACTACCCAGCTATTAAAAACAAGAAAATCCTGAAATTTGTGGGCAAATGGATGGAACTAGAAATGATCATCCTGAGTGAGTTAACCCAGAGTCAGAAAAAAAAATCACATGGTATATACTCACTTATAATTGGACACTAGCACAACAGGGATGTACCCTGAAAGTCTTCACTTACCAGGAGATTGGGATAGATGCTTGGACCTCCTATTGGGACTCTAGGTGAGAGAAATATCTGAGAATAGGGAAATAGAAGGATCTAGAGGGTCCTAGAAACCTACAAGAAAAACATCATGATGGTCGGATCTGGACCCAGGGAGGAGTCGGCTCAAGCTACTGCACCAACCAAAGACAATACATGCAGTAAATATTGAACCCCTACTCAGATCTAGGCAGGTGACAGGACATTATCCACAGTTGTGTGGAGAGACGGGACTGATTCTGACAAGAAAAGGTTTTTAAACAGACCCCTTTGAGCCTAAGAATTAGGAATAGTGAGGAGTACCGAGCATGCAGGGCTTGTTACTACCCTTCTTTTCTAGTTACAGAGACTCATTTTCACAAGGATCCATATTTGGAAACATTCAGAACGTTTGCTATTAAGGCTCAGGGCCAAGCACAAAAGTCCTGAGCTCACTGAGTGCTAGAGACATAGAAATGTTGAATACATGGCTTCATATGGAGGAAGAAGCTAAGGCTCTGATGTGAAGCCCAGCAGTCTGGTTTCCAGGCACTAAAACTCCTATTTTAAATTGTATTTCCTGGCTATTATACCACAATTCCCCCTTTACTCTTTTAAGCAAATGGCCCAAAGTTCACCTGCATTCCATCCCAAATGATATGATTTTGGGTTTCCCCACAGTCTTTCAACTGCTTTCAAGCCAGCATCTTGGGTACAATGTCACTTTTACTCATGCAGTTACCGAGGAGATTGAATTATAAAGCATAACCACATGGATGGGTAACTCTCACATTTTTATCAAAGTTCCCATCAGTGTCCATTGGGGTTGAATGGATCTATCATTTGCTTCAATCAAGGCCTCTTCTCCAGCTGAGCACCAGTGGGGAGCAGAGCAGCTATCTTCATTTATTTATTTATTTATTTATTTATTTATTTATTTATTTATTTTTTAAACAAAAGTAAGCTTCTCAAGAAATTGAATTTGGCTTCTAGTGGGAACCTTAAACAAGAGCCTGACCCAGTGAGCTTCTGGTTCCTTGAGCAGAATCATCTTCAATGCAGAAAAACTTGCTCTTAGTCCTAGAAAGCCTGTAAAGTGACTGCCATACAGGCACAAGGACCTGAGTTTGGATCTCATCGCCAGTGCAAAAACTGGGTGTGGCAGCATGCACCTGTGACCCTAGCCCTTGGGGGTGGAAGACAGAGGATGGCTATGTGGATCTCCTCGTCCAGTTTAGCCAATTGGTCATCTCTAGGTACAGCCATTGGGCCCTGTCTCAAAACTCAAGGTAGAGAGGAAGAGAAGATGGCACCCAACATGGATTTAGACTTACACAAAAAATGTATCTGGTAAACACACACACACACACACACACACACACACACACACCACACACCACACACACACACACACACACACACACACACACCACACACCACACACACACACACACACACACACACACACACACACACTATTTTATAGTTTAAAAAAATACAAGCTATTGATTTGTATCCTGAATTATTTTTTTTCCCTGTTGATGAAGAGGGAATGCAATGTGGAGACTAACACTTGGGCTCTGAGTTACACAGAATTTATCTGTTCTGAACAAAATTTAGACCTTCTTTCATGAGAAAGTAGAGGTCTTTAAAGGCCTGTTGCTCCCCCTCTACAGTACGGTACTCAAGAGGTGGGAACATTGGGTACTGAAGCATTGGCTACTGATGGCTTCTGGAGAACGGGCAGCCACCTGTCTTCAGTTCTGTACCTACTAAGATGCTCAACAGATTCCAGTGGGTAGTTAAAAAAAAAAAGGCATGAATGTTTGAAAGGGAATTATCAGGAGTAGACGGTTAATAGGGGTAGGGTGGACATTACACGGGGTAGGATTATTACACTAACCAGATTCTACTTTATACTTGTATAAAACTGCCAAGGAACAAATTCAAGAAAATAAAATGAGAGTAGGATGTGCATGAAAATACAATGCGCTAAGAGCTGTGCGCGTAATGACACACAGCTGTGCTTTCTTCTAAAGAGCACTTGGGGGCTAGAGAGATGGCTCAGTGGTTAGGAGCACTGGTTGCTCTTCCAGAGGTCCTGAGTTCAATTCCCAGCACCCACACGGCGGTCCATAACTGTAACTACAGTTCCAGAAGATCTGACACCCTCTCACAGACACATACGCAAGCAAAACACCAATGCAAATAAGATAAATTATTTAAAAACACACAATTTTTTTAAAAAAGCACCTGAAGAGGTATGACTCTAGGAAAAGCTGGTTGATACATTTACTCTTGCTTTGTCTATTCTGGGATGTAGGGGTGCTCAGTATTTCCCTGGAATGAGCCAAATCCATATAGCAGTAACTGTATGGCTGCATGCCAGCCCTCTTTGGAAGGATTTAAATGATTGACCACAGTTTTGAAGTCAGACAGGATGTCTCTCCCACCTTAACTCATCCTCAGAAAGCTACTTAGATACGGTACGCATCATTTGCCAATATAACTGCTGTAACCACTTCTCCACCTGTTCCTCTGATGCTTACATTTGTTTATTATCTCTGAAACCAGTCAGTACCCGTGTGCCCGAGGTGTTCGCCCAGGCCCTTTGCCTTCATCCCCATAGAACAATCCTGGAGCATCTCACCTGGTGGTCGGGAGGGATCAGGTACAGATCCTTCCTCAAAGATGTGACTGGGACGAAGCTCTGATACTCAGCTGCTGCTCCGAACACACGCCAAGAACAGCAGAAGGGCCCCCTGGAGCATCTTGGGAGTAACTGCTCCTGGTCCTGAAACAGAGCCTCCAACCAGACATCCAATCCTTTGTGTGTGTGTGTGTGGGGGGGGGCCTTTGGAGCCTCTGAAGTGCTGAAGGCACTGCCTGCATTAAAAGGAAGAGGAGGAGGAGGAGGAGGAGGACGAGGAGGCAGCCTCAAAATGAAGCTCTGGCCCTCAGAGACGACTCCCCTGGCCCTTGAGGAGTTGAAAAGTGGTAGGAAAGAAGTCGTTTTACTGGTGATGTTTAGAGACTTAAGTAGAAGGGCCTGCAGGCCACTCTCAATTAGAGTCATCACACATTGACCAGTTTACTTATTTTATTTTTTAATTTCTTTTTAAAAATTTTATTATCATTTATTCACATTACATCCTGCTTGTAATCCCCTTGCTCTTTTTTTTTTTTAGGTCAGATTTATTTTATTTTATTTTTATGAATAATTTTGAAAAGTTTATTTATTTTATATTTGTTTATGTGTGGCATCCATGTTGGGGCATGTGCATGTGAGTGCAGGTGCCTGCTCTGTGGCCAGGAGACCAAATGCACTGGAGCTGGAGTTACGGACAGCTGTGAGCCCCCTGACATAGGTACTGGCCACTGAACTGGGGTCCTCTGCATAAAGAGGGGGCTCTCAACTTCTGAGCCCCCACGTTGGCTGATTTCTTATCCAACGTGAAGACTATGAGCTCAGTGTGGTGCATTGAAGGGTGCAAAAAAAAAACTGGCCCAGATTTCAGTCAATAGATACTTAGTCTACAGAAGCATGGCAACATGGAGCCATGGATATATAATCTGTTTAAAAAAAAAAAAACAACTCAGTCAGTACTGAAGACATATGACAGAATGTACCGGTTCAGACTAGAGAACGGTTGTTAAATATTCCTGCCACAGAAGTAACCGTGTGCACGGTAAACACACAGCAGCAAGTATAAAAAGGAGGTAAAATAGGGAGAAGATTATCAGAAAGAGGAAAGAGACCAGCATTGGTTAGGAGGAAGACATGAACGTCACGAGAGGTGAACACGATTGCTTACTTTGTAGACATCAAGAAAGTGCCAAAATAGTGAAGTCGTTTTGTACAATTAATGTACATGTCTAAATACAGTTTTAAGGCTTTGTTATTACTTTTTCCATATGTTCCTGTGTGTGTGTGCGCACATGAATGCAGGTACCCGTGGAGGTCAGAAAAGGGCATCAGACCCCGCCCTCCCCCCATGGAGCAATAGTTACAGTTGCTTTATGTGGGTTATGGCAACTGAACTCAGGTCTGCAGAAACAGCAAGCACTGAGCCAGCATCTTTCCAGCCAGCCCCTTCTTTGATTTTTACAAATTTAACATAGATACCCAAAACAACACCACACACACACACACACACACACACATACACACACACACACACACACATCATCATCATCATCATCATCATCATCATCAATGTCATCATCATCATCAGCTGTTTCTTTTTATTTAAAAGCACATTAGTTGCATACCTGTAATCCCAGCACTTGGGGAGGCAGAGGCAGGAGGATCACTGTGAATTCAAGGCCAGCTCGGACTACAAAGTGATCCCAGGACAGCCAAGGCTACACAGAGAAACCCTGTCTCAAAACAAACAAACAAACAAACAAACAAAACAAAGCAACCCCCTAAAACCCCAATGCCTCCTAAAAGGACACTAGTTATCTCACAATTAACTTGTTTAATCCATTTAGGCTGTATCTACACTGCAAATATTAAAGCAACAAAGATTCTGTATACCTAGTTACCTGCAGTTTTCAGGACACATAGACACACCTTCAGTAAAAATGCATCAATCTTCTAGGAACAAAAAAATGATGGGATGTTTTATAGTGAGACTTTTGGGCCCATCAGCAGTATAAATGACACAGAGACCTTTTTTTTTTTTTTCGAGACAGGGTTTCTCTGTGTAGCCTTAGCTGTCCTGGACTCACTTTGTAGACCAGGCTAGCCTCGAACTCACGGAGATCCACCTGCCTCTGCCTCCCAAGTGCTGGAGTTATAGGCATGCACCACCACGCCTGGTTGACACAGAGACTTTTAAATATTTTAAAGCTTAGCCTTTTAGATAGGGCGGCCTTCCAGCCACCCAGCTAGTTGAATGTAACTAATTTTGGCACTATGTCCTACCACATGGCTACTCTACCTCTCTGCTCTGCTCTGTTCCATCCATACACCTCTCATGTCCGCTGGCAAATATGCCACCACTGTTTTCTACCTCCCCGCCCCCCCCAACCTCAGAAGTTCTGCCATCCACTTCCTGCCCAGGTATTGGCCATCAGATCTTGATTACAATCAACAGGCAAGTGGGAAGGGATGAATATTTACAAAATGTAAGACCCGTGAGGGGCTGTACAAATAACGATACCAACATCTGTACTTAGCTTTCTTCCATTTTAGCAATTAATAACTGAATATACAGAGACATACCCTCATGTAGTGTACCCCCCACATCGCTCAAGCTACATTCCTTGGGTTATGACTTAAGAAAGGGGTCAATGGCCACTCACACCGTCTTTGCCTTTTTTTTCTATCGCATTTTTTCCCCCCTGACTTCTCCTTAGGTATTTCAGATTCAGTTATGGCTTAGTGTGTTGCTATTACATACAACACGAAAACCATTTTATTCTATTTTTTTTTCCCCTGTGGAGTTTAAAGTTTATGGAGTTTTGAAGCCAAGAAATATTTGTAGTTCTTTTTAAGAGGCTGCTGGGGATCAAATCCATGGCCTGTGCGTGCTACGATAGAGGCGTACCAGTGAGCTACATCCCCAGACCCCCAAGATATGTTTGGTCTAGGGATAGAAGGTCCAGGTTTGGAAGATTACGATGAAGGCCACTGGAAAGTCTTTTGTAGTACGGTGTGGACCTCCTTGTTCCTCAGACAGTAGATGATGGGGTTGCAGAGAGGGGTGACGACCGTGTAGATGACTGACAGCACCTTGTTGAGGTCCATGGACTTGATGCGGCTGGGGCGGCAATAGATGAAGAGGGCCGCTGAGTAGAAGATGCCCACCACCACCAGGTGAGAGGCGCAGGTGGAGAAGGCCTTGCGCCGGGCAGCGGCCGACGGCATGCGCAGGACAGCCATCCCGATGGCTGAATAGGAGGCCAGGGACACCAGGAGTGTCCCACAGAAGATGACAATGGCTGAAATGAAGTCCACCAGCTCCGTGAGGGCCACGTGGGTACAGGACAGGTTGAGCAGTGGGGAGACGTCGCAGAAAAACTGGTTGAGGACATTGGGGCCGCAGTAGGACAGGCTGGCGATGCATGTGGTTTTCGCCACCGAGACCACCAGGCCACCGAGCCATGAAGACAAGGCTAAGGCCAGGCATACTTGGGGCCTCATGAGCAGCGGGTAGTGCAGTGGGCGGCAGATGGCCACATAGCGGTCGTAAGCCATGGAGGCCAGGAGGGTGCACTCCGTGCAGATAAGGACTATGAAGAAGAAGAGTTGTGTCATGCAGAGTGTGAAGGAAATATGGTAGGGCCCCGTCCACAGCCCCACGAGTAAGGTGGGCATGGTGACCGACACGTAGCACATCTCCAGGCAGCTGAGGTTGCCCAGGAAGAAGTACATGGGCTTGTGGAGCTCGCTGTGACTGCAGATGAGGTAGATGATGAGTGTGTTCTCCAGGAGCGTCAGCAGGTAGAGAGTCAGGAAGACAGCAAACAGGGCATCCCTTATGTCCAGCCTAGTGGACAAGCCCAGCAAGAGGAACTGCTGAACCCTGGTCATGTTGGCCAACCCCAGGGACCTCTCCATCTGAAGAGAGACAAGCCGGTTGTTAACATCTGCCCTTCAGATACATCATAGTAACCGGAATTAGAAGGCTGTCCACAGTACTTTGAGCCCCTAGTGACTTAATAATCTAAACAGCTGGTGGAAATTGGCTAAGAGAAAAAAAAAATCCTATTTTTAAGGTGAATGCTGCAGCTGATGATTCCAATGTATAGGAAAAAAAGTGACTATCTGAATGTTCAGAGGATAAAATTTGCTCCCTGTGAAATTACGTAAAGGAAAATGTTGACACTTGTTATCCTAAACAAGAGATGATTATCTTCATTTCAGTTTTTTAAAAAAAAGTATTATTCCCAGGTTGTTTTCCCTATACACCAGTTTAGGAATATTCATAAAATCCAGGAAAAATAAAACTGCTATCTCTGATGTTCCAAAATAGGGTGCAGGCTACAGCCATACTACGCTGAAAGGGACTGATCGTCTCTAAACCACAATCGCCTCTTCAAGTGCTTTTATCTTGCAGAATCGCATTATATTATAAGTGTCAAATGATTATGCCCAGAGACAAAAGTTTTATTCTGAATAATGTTGTGGCAAGTCTAAGAAAGTCGGTACCTCATTTAGCAAAAGTTTAGAGATTCCACTGTTTGGACCCAATCTGCGTGGTCACCTTGTACAATATTTACTTATAATTTGTACAGCGTTTCACTGGGTTAAAGCTTAGAGATTCTATTGTTTGAACCCAGTGTAGATGATCATATGTGTACTTCCTTAGTATTCACATAATACTGTTTGGGGGAAAGCTGGGATATACAGAGGGAGTGATGGATGTAATCTGGAGTACACAACCTGATCACAAAAATCTCTAAGACCCATTGAGCTTGTACGTTATATCAGAAATGTTTCGTGATGATTTTGTTGTTCTATTCTGTGCTGTTAAGTTCTGGTATGACTTAGTTATTCTGTAATTTTTGAGGATTTATTTTTATTTTATTTTCACGACTAGCCTCCTGCATGTCTATACATGTCTGTACATCATGTGTATGCAGTACCCATGGAGGCCACAGAGAGCTTCAAATCCCCTGGAACTGAAGCTACAGATGGTTGTGAGCTGCCATCTGGTTACTAGGATCTAAACTTGCATACCCTAGAACAACCAGTGCTCTTAACTGCTGAGACATATTTCCAGCTCCCCTGACTTGGTTATTCTTAAGTGTCAGATATATTCTTTGCCTCTGTCCCAAAGGGTGAGTGCGGGGACATCGCAGGTTAAGGTGACCCAGCCAGGAAGCTGCTGTAGCTCATCCCAGATTCATTCCCGGGTCAAT